>NW_008795485.1:2179343-2213928 GCF_000699145.1 Aptenodytes forsteri
CTTTCAAAGACACGGGAGCAGACGGCTGCTAGGAAAGGGTGCTGGATATGGAGAAGAGGCGAATACCTTCGTATCGGTATTTCTGCTTTACTGAGAGAGAAACCAAAGCACGAGGAAACCAAGTGACTTGTGCCCATCACGTGGCCCCAAGACCGCAAGCGGAATATACCCCCTGAAAGCACACAGAGTAGGACCTACCGAAACACAGACACGCATCATTTAAAGCTTGCAACGGGTTCAGACAAAATTGCCCCCAAGAGCCCAAAATTCAACCTGAGCATCCCCAACGCCTTGCACCCACCGCGTCGGCGTGGTCCAAAAAGCGGCGAGGGGTACGTGGGGAGCACTGCCGCTCCGCAAAGCCCGGCCAGCCGGAGCCAGCCGGAGCATCTGCATGAACACCCAGCGGTCAAAGCTCTCCAAATGACAGCTCGGCAGCGTTTGAAGCCCCCGGCATCGCTTCTCCTCCGCGCTTTTAACATGGCAGGTGCCGGGTTGTTTACACCCAGCTGCCAGCGTAGCTCAGGTGTTGATTTATTTATTTTTTTTTTCCTGCTTTAATTCAGCGCCTTGGGAAAGGGTGGTGTTTAGCTGATGAGAGTCAGGAAGCCAAGAGCCACGATATCAGATGATTTCCTAGAAGGTCTCACTCTGAAGACTAAAAATAAGGGTGACAGGATAGGAGTCACTTATCCAAGGGACATATCTCCACCGGCTTTGCTGGGAAGAAGGGAGCAGGGGGAAATGCAGCCCAGGAATTAGCTTTGAAGAGCCCCTTGGTCCAGGAGAGGACATCCCACCCGTCCCCATCAAAGCCTGCGAGACTTTGCATCGATTCGAGCCCAGCTCCAGCGCTTCGGAAGCATGGAGAGCTGCAGCCACTGGTCTGAGCGGAGGAAAGCTTGGGATTTTTCAGCATTTGGGAGAATTTGGAGCAGCCTGAGCTAAAACGCTGCCTGGTAAGTGCAAGGATGGCTGTGCCCAGCAGCCCTCTCGACACCCCCTCCTCGCACAGATGTGCGCGGGCAGGACTCAACAGCACAGGAAGCAAATCCTGAAGTGCAGCAGATGGTACCAATTCTGCATTAACTCTCTGCTGTAACCGGTGGCAGCTCAGGGGCCCTTCCCCATGTTGTTCCCGTGTCCTTGCTGCAGAGCTACCTGTGATGTCCCTACCAGGGACCCCCCCCGCCTCCTCCCTCTCCACCTCCTCTTGCAGCTGCAACTCTGTGCAAAAGCTACTTTGCTGTTATTTTATTTTTCTCCAAGCATATCAGTTAGTCTAAGAAAAGAGAGTCTCTCCCATCACAAATTTTGCCTTAATAAAATGTGACATTTTCCCACCTTCACCTATTTATTGCACAACATGATCTCATTCCCTGGTGCCGATTTACATGCAGAACATTTCTTTTTTTTTTTTTTTTTTTCCCCAATTGAGGGAGAAACTCTGTTTTTTTTTTTTCCCAATTGAGGAAGAAACTCTGCTACTTTGGTTGCACTCCTAAAGCGGCGATTTAAAAACCTGGAGCAAGCCATTTACAGATAGGCAAATTTCTGTTTAGCGCTCTCGAGATCCCTTTTCAAACCTCAGACTTCCTTTATAACCTTGGATAAATCACGGGGGATTATTCTGCGAGCTTTTATTAACTCAGACCATACGTTTCCCCTTGGCTCAGCTGTCTGTAAGATGGGAATAGCGATAGCTGCTTTATTATCTGTGGGGCAGGTCTGTCTCTGGCAATCTGCCCGTACAGCACCTAGCACGAGGCTGCCTGACGTCAGGCTGAGACTTTCGGGCAGCTGTAGAAACGTGATGACAAATAGGATTTGCAAGCGAGGTAGATGGGACCTCGTTAGCTATCGAGCAGAGGTGATAACAGAGAAGATAAAGCCGACATGCCTGTACCGCTGTAAAACAAGAAGGGTCGGGCCAGTCTCCTGCACCAATTTGCAGCTAAGTACGACAGAACCCCGGCGGACGTCCCGGGGAAATAGGTGCTACTCAGAGAAGAGCGTGGGGACCTGCTTATTTACTGATGTCAAAAAGCGTGGAAGCAGCTGCAAGGAGCCATCAACCTGTGATTGCCCTGGAAAATAATCCCATCTTCCTGGCTTTCCGCGATCGGGGCTGGAGAAAAATCAATCCGGAGCTGAGATTGGATACAGTAATACAATACTCATTGCTTTGGCACTCCAGTCGGACGCTGCCCACTGTGGAGGGGACGAAGTGCAGTTGCTTACGTGTCCCGTGAGTGCCCAAGTGATGCTTAAACGGAGTTGGATTCGTTTGCCCCCGTGGGTACTGCCCGCTCTGCCGTCCCTGCGCTAGCTGAGGGATTTATAGCAAGGCCATAAAGGTATCGCCCACCTACGCAACGAGTCCTATAACTTTAACTGATTTTATAACTATCCTATCAACATTTCCATACGCGTGAAAGCAAGGGAAGGAATAGGGCCCCGAAGACAAGCCCTGCTATACCCTGAGTTTCCCTGCTATACCCAGGGGGTTTTCCCTGCCCGGGCGGGTGCTCTGTGCGCGGCCACCCTGCAGCGACCACACAGGGCGCTGGCACTGCCGAGAAACCCCTGTCCCGTGATGCCACAGACTTGACGGTCCCACCGCTGCGGGCTCCAGCACCAGAGCTGGGTAAGGAAAGGCAGCCGGGAGCTGGATGCGACCTCCCCGCTGGAGCCTGTCCAGCCGCCCTAGCCAAGGCTGATGGCAGCGATGCAGAGCCACGGCGACAGAGAAGACCCATCCAGGGGCTAGCAATGGAGGGAAGGAACAAATGGGTCCTGCCAGAGCCTCCCCAGGTTTATTAGGGCTTATTAATTCCTTCAAGGCCACACGGAGGCCACCAGGCACCCAACTCATGGCTTTGCTTGCTGAGAGCAGTCAGAGATGCTCGGTCCTGGCACACACGTGTGCTAGGAGGGCACAGAGGGAGCAAGGAGGGTAAGTCCACGGTACCAGATACCAACCCAACAAGCCTACTAGAAACAGCCAAACCACCCCTGCCCCATCAGCCCAACCACCAGCACGTATTGCCCGGCAATACTGCCCAGCCAAGCCGTGGCGATGCCCCAGGCAGCAACGGGGGATCCGGCAGACCCCCAACACAAGCATCATCAGTGAGGGCTGCTGTGGACGGTGGCAAGCACTGTCCCCCCTTCCCAAGCCACCAGCCCCCTTCATCTCCAGAAGAATTTATAGGGCTGTCCCGGTGACACACCGTCTCAGTAACTGCAGAATGGCAGTTGTAAAAAATCCCATTTGCCAGCGTATTAGAATCCTATTAGCGCTCCCAGTGGAGAAATAACGCCGGCCCTCCTGGCGGGATTAAAGGGACTAGGACTCAGCCTCCACAGTTTTATGGCCCTCTCCCCCATTTGCTGATCAAACTGACAGATATAAAGCTGCAGGCGAGAAGTGTCCTTGGCCCATAAGCCCCACAATGGAAAAAAAAAAAACAACCCCTTGGAAGCAACGCAAGTGCCGGTAAGCAGGCGCCAGCGCTGCCAGGGGAGTGAAAGGGGCCATTTCTGCTTCCTTGCAGCATCCTCTCCCTCAGCCCAAATTTTTAGGGGGGCGGGGGGAATACGCACGGCTGGTGCAGCGCCACAGAGACATGGCAGGAAGGACAACGGGGCAAGCGCTGGTGCTGCCTCCCATACACATCCACGTGCAACGCCGGGCGCTGCGGGTATGACCTAACGAACCCTGTCCCGCCTCCTGGCCGTTTTAAAGTCCGGTTTTCAACACAACACGGGCAGCTGCACAATTATTGCAATGATCACTCATAAATACCTATTGATTGTCTGGGAATGCTGCAGGGGGAAAAGGCTATTTAATACATTTAAGCGAACGGAGCAGCACCAATGGGCAATCCCCACCCAAAAGGCTCAGAGAGCAGGGGTCGAACATCAAACTTTCAGCCCCTCAAGGACAGGCTTTGACTTTCAAGCTAAAGAAGTGACTCCGTTCCCTAGAGACAGCGCGTCTTCATCATCTGCACGAGCAAGCAGGAGCTCATGGAGAGGGCACGCGACAAGCCTTCATCACCTTCGCTCACCACACGCTCTCCTGAGCTGAAAGCCCATGTGCCCATTTCACAGACAGGGAAGCGGAGTCCAAAGAGGGGAAGCAACTTTCATGCAAGCCGAAATAATTTGACTTCCAGCTCTTACTCATGTGCCTGAGCAGAATGACTCACGTGTGCTCATGTGCACTCACACCAGCACCCTCCCTTACACACCAAACCAGCCGCAGATACGTTTCCCCATGCAACAGGCTCCTCCGACACATCTCCTTGCCATGCAAAATGCTCTCTGCTTCTGCACTATGATTTCCCTCCTTTTTGTGGCCTTGGGCACAAGGATGCCCAGCCAGAGCAGGGCTGAACATACGCTCAGCACAAGGAAGGGTTGGTTGTTTTTCTTCCTTCCCGAGACACAAACAGGAGCTAGCACCGCACACAGATGCTCCTGGGGTACGTGTGCTGCCTTTTGGGGTCTCCGAGGACTTGCCTGCCCACGGGGAGCCCCGTGCCTCCCCAGGGCAGAGGAGACAGCGTGGGGCTGGACACGGGCAGCCCTGGCAGCCTTCCCCGCTCCCTGGGCTCTCAAGCGCAGCCCGGCTGGGGAGAATAAATAAATAATTGCGGACTGCTTGCTCAGCACAACTGTAAATAGTTCATGAGTTCCAGGAGATTTATTCCCCTCTTCTCGCCTTAACGAGCCCACAGCAGCCATGGAGAGGTGGGAAGGTTCATAGTTTACAGCCGTGGACCAGCGTTTTTCAGGGGGAACAGGGAGCCCTGTGCTGCACGGCAGAGGCAAGCAGGACTCACGGGAATAGCAGGCACGGACCCACCAGCATCGGCTCATCCAGCAGCTCGTGCCCATTCCTGAAAATAGGAATTATAGATCTACCAGCCAATGAGCAAATGCTTTTCCTAACCCTTAAGGATTTGCTAAGAGGTCCCTGATGATGGTCCCATTTGCTGCCTACCTTCATCCTGAAATGGCTGTATCCACCAGCCATTAGGAAGACCCTTCTCAAGAGATTTACAGTGGGGTCTTAAACAAACTCAGGAGACCCAGTTGGGCTCCCAGGGAAACGGTCCATCCACAAGTGATCTGCAACGCAGAGAGGACACGGGAGGTATTAAGAGTTAATTAAGAGGTATAAGCATGACAGCCACCCCAGGGACAAATACTTACAGCTGAGGACTGCGGAAAGAGTCAACTATTCATCCAATCTTTCATTTTGAGGTCCCTGCTTTATTTTCAAAGCAAACTTGGCCAGACAGGGTTGTTCCAGGAGAATTTCTCCCATGCCATCTCTCCCTTCAAACCATCTAACAAAAGGGCCAGCAAAGCGCGTGAGCTCAACCAGGCACCCACCCCTCCTCACAGCAGAGCCAGCGCTGTAAAGGCTTTATCAATCCCCGGAGCCATCCAGCCTCCCCTGCTAGGTCTCTTTATTATGTGCCTTGACATTTCAAAGGGTTATATTTCCGCCTGTGAGAACCATCAGTCCAGCAGCACACAGTAATATATGGAGTAATAGAGTCTCAGCACAGCAGGTTTAATCTCATATTGCTGAAGCCCCTGGTGTCCTAGCTGAAGTAAGTTTGTCATTAGGAATTCCTTTCTCCCGACTGCAAGCTTGTTTTGTTTGGGGTTATTATTTTTCCCCTAAAGAGAAGAGAAACACTCGAGATTGATTTATGACTTTCCCATTTCGTCCTATGCGGTGCAAACTGGCAAGCTCCAGGCAGGAGGGGAGAAGAGAAATGGAGAGTGTCCAGCATTTGCTCTCCCTGCCAGCCAGCGCAGCGACACTGTGTCACTGCCACCACCAGCTGGGTGACACCTTGGGGACCCTCTCGAGCCCTGAGCAGGGTCAGAGCCCTTTGCAGAGATGACTCCGCAGCTTCACCCCAGCAGATTTACCAGCAGCGCTCAAGAGCCACAAGATTAATGATCAGCCGTGGTGCATCCACTAATTCAATGAGAGGGCTGGCTCTGAAGGGGCAAGGCAGGGGAAGGGAATATAATTGTGATATTTTCCACAGTGCCAACTTGGATTCGGATGGACGAGGCAGCAGAGACCGAAAAATCAGAATTCCTCTGCCCCTTCTAGGGCTACTCAAGGGAAAGGGGTTGAGCCCCTAAAAAGCTGAAAGCATCAGGAGCAGATCAAAGATGTGCTTTTGGAGCCATCTTAGGGCAAGAGGGCCCACGCGACAGACTAGCTTTTTTGGAGCCCTGCAATAGCTGAGCACAAGGGGAAATGAGGTGGAGAGAGCTGGGACGCAGATGCACACACAGCAATGCTAGATACCAGCTTGAAAGCCCCACAGTAGAGAGCTGCAGCACTGCATCCACCTCTCGCTGGAAAGCAGAAACACCCACCACAGCCTCCAGCTCCTCAGAGCCCTTCCCAGACTCCTGGGACGGATGAGTAATACTGAAAGGCTTTATCTCGGAGCCCCAAAGCACAGGAAAATCAGAGAAAGAGCCAAGCACACCATCCCCAAACAGAAGCACCAGCTTCTGGGAAGCCCGTCCACACCTGGGGCCTCGGCAGTAGGTTTTGCTCTGTTGTAGGAGCTTTACTCCTTGCCGCATTTGATTGCTTCTTTCCCCTCGAGCGTGGTCATTCCTGGGATCATAGCTTCATGGAGGAATGAGATAAAAAGGTTCCAGGAATGATGCCAAAACTCCTGGGCTTAATCCATCCAAGACTAGTTGACATTTTCCAGTTGAAATCTCTGGCTCTATCAGAGCAGGCGATGCTCTGGCAGGCGCCAGATAGAAAATCGGAGGACGTTCACACAGCGAGATGCTTCACTCGGATGTCTTGGCCATGACTAACAAGGAGCTCAGCTGGCCTCTTTGCGATCTTCAGCTTTCTATTTGGGGAAACTAATTGTAGAAGCTTAGGGGTGCTTTGTGGGGTCACCCAGGTGCATCTGAACAAGCAGGAGCCACGTGGGTTTGCAGACGTCCTTTGGGGCAACAAATGCTCCTGAAAGAACCCAATGAGAGTTTTGGAGTGAACCCACTGCATCTCTGCACCAGCTCTCAAAGCCCCCGGTAACCAGCAGATAAGAACTGGAAAGGAATCAGGCTGAAGTGAGCACGGCACGCTCCCGTTCGTGGGACCACGCACCCGCTGCGTGCCCTGATGGCAGCTCCTCCCGGCTGTCCACGGCAGCGGGAGGACACCACAGGCTCATGAATATGCCAGAGGCAAGGCAAGAAGACAGCCGGCCAGAATTAACGTCTTTCATGAAATAACAACACAGGTGAAGAGACTTGTTTGCCTGACCACGGCTTGATGGCTGGGGAAGCATGGGAAAAAGCCGTGCTGGGGTGAAGCGAGTCCTGGAGGCTGCCTGGCAAAAACATCCTTCCCTCCGCATTGCATCTCCTAAACCATGAGGATCAGACCCAGCCATGCTGGGCCAGCTTGGGAATCTCAAAATAGCGTGGCCGAGATCCTCAGGCGAGGCCACAGACTTGTGTGTTTCCCCAGATACCAGGGCAGCCTGTCCCTCCAGCAGCAGAAAGGGATCCTCTCTCACCAGCAAACCAATCACCACCATATCGATTACCTTTCAATCAGCGAGAATCCCATCCGGGTGGTGGGCCGGGCAGGAGCGGAGAGGCAGCGACAGGGCTGGCAGCGCTATCGAGCCTGCCTAACAGCAAAAAATGCATTTCAATCCAGAGGCACCTCTCGTGCCCCATGCCATAGCCAGCATCCCTGGAAAAACCTGCTTAAAGACTCGCTATTACGCATAGAAGAGCCCCTCTGCTACGAATCCCAGCCACGCTGCCAGGTCCTTGCGCGTATTTGTATTTTCCCAGCTCCTTGCGCCCTTCCCAATCAACTCGTCTTGCTTTTGCGCTAGGCAGGACAGCAATCAGTCCTTCCCGCGGGCCCTGGGACCCAGGGCTCAACCTCACGACGTCAAATAAAGCAAGGGGGTTTCCTCCTGCAGAATTGATCCCTGTCTTTCCTTACTGCGTCTCCAGCGGCGAGGGCAGCTGTATACTGCACTTGGCTATTTAATCTACACCAGCTGCCCTTCGAGAGGCTCCAGCTCCATCAGTAAGGCTTTCTACAGGGATGTGATTTCAGGATCAGCGACTTTTTCTCGTGCACGTCTCTCGGCAGCGCATCCCGACGCAGCCCTAGGATGCTGTAGCATCACAGCAAAGCATTTCCCTGCGCTCACTACGGAGGACAGCAGGTACGGAGCTGGCGAGCCCAAGCCGCAGCTTGCTGCAGGGTTAAGAGGCCCTTATGGCGCAGAAGGAGGCTGAAGTTTCTCCCTCTCTTTTGTCAGCTCAAATTTACTGCAACAGGAGAACATTTCAGGAGAGATTTGTCATTGTTTGTGGTGGCTTGCAAAGCTCCTAAATACGCTCTGTGCAATCGTGAATGTAAATTGAATAGAAGGAAAAGCAATTTGCGAGGCATTAAAATCCCTCTGCAGGTTCCTTTGAAATGATCGATGTCTTAAACCACGATGTTATCTAGACGTAACCGAGTTGGGCGACGCATTCCAATCCCCAAAGTCATTGCCTTCACAAGTAACTTATCAGCCCGTGGACCACATTTGCTCCCGACCTCGGCGCAGGCATCACTGCGCCTGCAAAGCGCTCGACTCCCTATCTCTTACGGTGCCTTTATCACAGAGCAAGAGCCGGGGAAGGACCAGCGTAGCTGAATTTTGGGACGCACATGCCTCCTTGCCTCGCTAAGCTCCTGCTGAGCTGCATCGCAGCCCCAGGTGCCTGCAAGAGGGGACCAGGACCACCTTCGCTCCTATTTTTACACGATGCACAAAAACCAAGCAACATCGCTTGGCATGAAGCTGTTAACCCTTAAGAAGTGCAGTTAGCAGCCCCGTGCAGCGTGTCCTCGCAGCTTCCCAGCTCCCCAGCCGAAGCACAGGCAATCTGCAGCAAAATGGGAGCAGTCACCGCATCCCCGTTCCCCGGGGGAGCGTATTTTTTGGAGGACGTTCATTGCGCCGGGTGCCTGCCAGCTCTTGGCGTGCTGCGATGCAAGCCCCAAGGCAACGTGTGGGATCTAGATCCGAGATCACACAGCTGACAGGCACAAACCCAAGCAAGTAGCAATCGTACTCATCAAACTCCCGGGCCATGCCCACAGCCCGTGCGTCTCCGCCGTGAAAAGGTTTGTGTTAAGGATTACGGAGATTTAAGAGCTTTTACAAGTTTTCACAGGACGGGACTTTGCAAAAAGCCCAGACAGTTCCAGCAGCAATTGTGCAAAGCCACCGCCGGAACGACTGCTCTCCGTGATGCTCTTTATATATGGAACGCCAGTTCCTGGTCCCCCGGGAGCGCAGCGCCGCGCCGGTGCACGCACACACCGCCAAAAAGCACATGCGTTAGTTGCAAGGTGGCTTCCCACGGCGCCCATCAATCTGCCCTCAAGGAGCGGGTGTGAGCAAGGGGGCCGTATGGGCTGGGTGTCGTTTCATGCACCATAGGAAGGAGCCGCGACGCTGAGCTGATGAGGAGGATACAAGAACCGGGACAGAATAGACAATGATCCGCCGAGCAGAGGCATCTGCCTCCCGCAGTGACCGCTGCTCCCTGCCTCCCAGGGCACCGCTCTGCAGCCGGCAGATAGGCGATGATTTCTCTGCAAGAAAAGTTTCTTCCTAATCACATTAGCTAGAGCTGGGCCCGTGCCCTGAAGCAGGCAGGTTCGTATCTATTTCAAAGCCTTCGCTTATTAAAATAAATTCACTATTAGAGCTGCGGACTGTCCTGCGCATATATAAGCAGAAGGCCTTTTGGGAGTGGGGTTTCGAGTCACAGAGCAAGGGTAGAAAGCGAGGGAGGAGTGAGCTAGCAAGAAGGGACGAGGGGAGGCGAGAGAAGGGGTTAAAGCTCCCTCCTTCCCTCCCTGGCCCAGGCAGAGCAAGCCTCTCTCAATCAGTGTGTGATTGCAATCAGTTGGAAGGTGCCGTTTGCATTAAACAGAGCAGAGAAGGGGAAAAAAAAAAAACACCAGGCTGTGCAATCTGCAAAATTTATGTAAAAAAATCACAAACAACAATAAAAAACAGCTGCTTTTCCCTCCCCCCGCTTCCCCTTGTTATTATTTTCCCCAAGGGCAAAGGACCAGGATGGAGCAGGGAGCCAGCACTCCCCCGTCCCCCTGCCTGCGCCGGCCGGGCTGCCGTACCTAAATCCTCCCTATGTCAAGCCTTGCAATCAGTCTCCTTTACTACTAATTTTCCCTCATGTTTTTTAATTAAATTCTCCGCTTCCTTCAAATACCAGTCAATGAACCATCCCCATTTCCTCCAAATACCCTTGAAAATGTTGAATCAGGCAATTAAGTGCAGTGCAGAGCAGTGATACCCAAAGGGGAAAAAAAACCACCAGGCTGTGCAATCTGCAAAATTTATGTAAAAAAAATCACAAACAACAATAAAAAACAGCTGCTTTTCCCTCCCCCCGCTTCCCCTTGTTATTATTTTCCCCAAGGGCAAAGGACCAGGATGGAGCAGGGAGCCAGCACTCCCCCGTCCCCCTGCCTGCGCCGGCCGGGCTGCCGTACCTAAATCCTCCCTATGTCAAGCCTTGCAATCAGTCTCCTTTACTACTAATTTTCCCTCATGTTTTTTAATTAAATTCTCCGCTTCCTTCAAATACCAGTCAATGAACCATCCCCATTTCCTCCAAATACCCTTGAAAATGTTGAATCAGGCAATTAAGTGCAGTGCAGAGCAGTGATACCCAAAGAAACGACACCACAAAGGTATCGCCCACAGCACGCACGGCCACAGCAAGAGCCGGCGAGGAGGGCTGGGGTGAAACACAGAGGGCTCGGCCACACTGGATTTTTAGCATGCTCAAAATCAGCAGCCAACTGCGGCAGCAGCACCCAACCTGCTTGTTATAGCTTCGGGGAAAAAAAGGTAACGACAATCCTGAAGATGGCACTCATGGGCTACCCTTCCCAAGCCAACCTCCCTTCCTGACCCTCCCCTAATGAGAGGTTGCCCAGCGCCCTGAAGCGGGATGATTCAGAGCTCCTCCAAACTCTCCAAGGTTGTCCGGGCTGGCCGTGAAATGCGTCCTTCCCACAGCTACGCTTGTGGCTTTCAAAGGTGGCTCGTGACAAGGGATGTGAGGCCGAAGACCGAGAAAAAAAGGCTGAGAAACTTCAGGAGTAGCAGTGCGTTTTCTAAGAAGGCGGAAAAATTTTCTTTCATCGGCTTGACATTTGCTGCTTTTCAGTTTCGCTCAGAAGCATCTCCTGTCCGTACACCGTGAGACAGGGGGGGCCAGCGACTCCGTTTATTCGCCTGGATCCCCTGCGCCAACAACCTGGCACCGATTTACAGCTCTGCATCGAGGCTCGATGGGAACTGAATGAAATGCGACAGTTTTGCTCGGCGTTTCGCTTTGAGGGCTGAGGCTTGTTTGAACGAGCAGCTCAAAGGAAAGTGAAAGGGCCTTTGAAGCCCCCCGCGGCTTGGGACTGCATGAAAAAGCCCCCGTGACCCCTCGCCGGCTTGATAACACCCTCGTTCCCTTTGTGCCGGGGCTCACTCACACCTCTGCGGAGCGTCGCCGAGAGCACAGGACTGAACCCACACAAGTCCTTGTTGCTCCAGGGGGTTGCTGGAGCCAGTTACAACCCCAAGCAGCCAAGACTGAACGACGCTTCACAGCCGGGCTTCGCTGAGCCACCAGAAAGCCTTGGGCTTTCACCCTCCCCACCAACGAGCCCTTCTAGGTCACCTTCAGCATCAGAGTGGCTCAGGGCGCGAACGGCTGGACCTTGAAACGAGTGGTTGGAAGCAATTTGATCAATGATACGGAGCAAGAGCGGATCCTGAGATGCACTGCTGTGCATCGCAACCCTTGTGGCTGAAGACCCAACTTCAGCTACACCTGAACCTCCTTCCGCATCCTCAGCTGCCTTGGATTCGCCGTTCCAGCTTGGTACAGCCCCACACACACAGGGGCATATTTTGTATTTAGATGGACTTATCCCAAAGACGAAGAGAGATGGTGGGAAGGCAGCGTTTCAAGCCTTGGGGGACAGGCAGAGAGACGTGCAGAAGGATAACCGGGCACGTTTTCCCCCCCCTATCCTCGCATCACCTTGAGCACGGTGACTTTCGGAAGCGTTAAACCCAGGATAATATGCCAAGCAGAGTGTTGCGAGGGCTGCAACGACAGGATCAGGCAGGACTAGCGATAACTAGAGGCTTTATTAGGCTCATTTATTTATTTATTTCGATGAGCAGTAGGTGTTAGCCTCAGGTGAGCAAAGAAGTGCCGGTATTGGGGACGGTAAACAGGATAATATGTTATTGAGCAATCTTCTATTTGTAAGCAGAGGGCTGCTCGGGCTGCTCCTGTGCTCTATGCATTATTTATAGCCCTGCCTAGCACCGCCATCCCCTTTATCTGCCTTCCAAGGGGCTTGCTAAGAAAATGAATCTTTGACTCAGCAATTTTCATCCCAGCCAAATGAAAGAGAAATACACATACACACACACATATATAAACCAAATCCACCCTGGGGAGGTGACAGGGAGCTAATCCAGCCCCCCGAGAGGCTGCAGGTATTGGTTCTCGGCGGCTCAGAGGGAAGAGATTTAGCTCGTACATAAATTGTCTGCGGCTCTTCCCCTTCTGCTGACCTCTACCGCCACGTCTGTCTGTCCTTAGGCTGCGCAAGGAGCTGAAGCAAACCCAAACCCCAGCCTTTGGGAGAGCTTAGGAAGTGCCTAACACACTCCAGGTGCTGCCATCAATTAAATAAATCTGCACAATACATCAAAGAAATACATAAGTGGAGATGACTGAAGAGCTCCACTTTTTTCCCTATATGCGCGCACACACACACACGTGGTACTTAAAGCCAATTTTTCAAACAATAAAACACTGTTGAATTTTTTCTGCACGAAAAATTCATTCTGTCTCACAGCCATCTAAAAAGCGAATAAGCAAACAAGAAAATAAACCCTTCTTGGTGGAAAACAAACCATTGCTGAGGAATCCTCTTCGCCACACAAACAGACACAATTTCCAAGCAGCCCTCGACGCCCTTTATTGCCCCCACCGCCGGGAACAAGGAGTGGATAGTACAACTATGAAAATAAACCAGCGATAATAAAATAGCATTAATCAGCAGGGCCTCTTGGAGAGAAGCAAAGGAGAAGGGAGTTATTCCTTTCCCCGTCCCGGCCGTTGCTTGTCCCGGGAGTACGGATCCGCCTGTTTGCGCGGGTACCCATCCCGAGCTCCAGCTTGCAGCGCAGCCGCCGCCCCGCCACCAGAATTATCACCTCTTCCTCTCCCGCATCCAGGCTCTTTATAAATAGTTCTTTTAATCAGGGCCGCTTCCCCCCACGGGGAGCCCATGTGCAATCCTAGCACCAGTTGCAAATGGGTGCCCCAGATCTATTTTGGGCTGCACCAGAGAGCCGAGCTGCCCCGGGGTGGGGGGGGGCTGTGCCTCCGGCAGACCCCCCATCACCGACGCACATCGGTTGTGCAAGCTGGCTTGCCTGGTTGGGGCGGGAGAGGGTAACTCAAGCCGCCTGGATCCACAGGGAGCATCAACAAGGAGCAATTTTCCTTCCCCCTGGGATGGCAACTGCAGTGCTGCCGGTTCCTGCAGGTGAGGAGCCGAAGGCACTCATATCCTCAGCAGATAAATCCGGGCTAGAGAGCCCCTGAGAAGTGATGCTGAAGACGTCTGCAATATGTACCATGGAGATAAGTTGCATCAGACCCTGCCAGTGGGGAAACGACTCCTCCTTTCTCCCCTTTACAGCTCCTCTTGGCAACCCCCCGCCTGGCAAATCCTCTCCATGATAACGGGTGGGGGAAGGGGCTCCCTTCATCCCAGCTCTCCCCAAGCCTGCTCCCATCTCAATGGGAACAAAAGCCAAAACACCCAAATGGGTTTTCCCATCCCCCGGTGTGAACAACAGCCATAGCGCAGCCAGGGACTAATCCATCACAGCCCTGCAAGCGCCGCCGTGCTCGGGCAAACCTCTGCGCGTCAGTGCTGGTAAACCAGCGGCACGGGCTGCCACGACGCCGTGCTGATCATCAGCAACGGACAGCTATGGCAGGTCAGCGACACGGCGTTACGGGGTATTTGGTGCCCCCCTCGATTCCTCGTTCCTGGACCCCATCCTCAGCTTACACCTGTGCTCTAGGTGACAGGAGCACCAGGGCATGGGGAAGCTGCAGAAACAACCGCGCTTCCAAAAAGCTGGCATTAGGGTGCAGCAGCAGGACACGTGCCCCTTGGGTAACTCCTTCAGAGCATCCTGCACTCGGGATATCACCCTGCGCGTGCACACCCAGGATCCCCACACCACTCTTGTTTCCCCTCGGAAGGACAGACCATGAAATATCATCCTTAAAAACAACCAAACCAACCCAAAACCCTTCCCTGAGATTTTTTTGGGGAGGCAGACGGTGGGTTCAGATGCTAACGGGTAGTCTCCCTCACCCTGCAGCCGCCATCCCGGGGCGACGCGGCTCCCGTACAGCTATGCCTTTGGCTCCGGGACAGCTCTGCTCTACCAGCTGGTGGGGAGAGAGGTCGACCAAGCGACAGCCAGCACTGGCGCTCGCAGGCTGAAATCCATTGCGAGACAGGTGGAGCAGACTGGGGATGATTTTTTTTTTTTTGAGACATTTGCTGCCCATAAAAGTCTTTCCTAGCATAGAAAGCACATCCTCTGCCACCAGCCCGGCGCAGAGGTGGGCTCGACAGTCCCAGCCCAGCAGACGCATTTGTTATCGAAGACCGGAAAAGCATTAAAATAATTGAAAAGGTAAATAAAAGAGAGGCAGCAAAGGAGAATGTGGCTGGCAGTGCCTTCTGCTCGTTAGGAAAGGGGGCCACTTAACACTACACAGACAGCAAATTAGCCTTTAATCATTACCTAGCATTCGCTGGGTTTTATCTGCAAGCGCCTTTCAGCCCTGGCACCTCCCTCGCACCGGCAGCCCTGGGGACTCCAGCTTGCCTCCTGTTTATTCCCCAGCTGCTTTGTTGTCTCAGATCAGCAGAATTAGGGAGCCACGTCGGCAGAAGATACTTCTGTGCAGCCAGCGAGAAGTTCACACAGAAAATTGATATTCGCCGCAAATTATTTTGGATGATTTACTGGAATGAATTAACTCGCAGAGACACGGAGAAAATTCCAACGCCGCTGCCGCCTGCCTCCCACCAGCGGCACCCATCGTAGCACGGCTCGGATTTTAGCCTTAACTTTGTTTTGTGAGGATGAGGATGGCGGCGGCTCAGAGAAGGCACTTACGAGGGCTCAGTCTTGCTGCCTGTAAAAGGGGCTGCCCGCCATGGCTCTGGGAGCTCCGACATGGATGGATTTGCTGCGCGGATGCCTGCAGAGCCTGCAGGTTTGGGCTGCAGCACAAGCCCTGCAAAACCAAACCGACCCAACACGCTCATCCCAACCTACTCATCAAATTTAGGGCAGGAATGCTCAACCGGCATCCCGTGGGGAGGACTGCCAGCACAGGGGTTGAGGAGGAATTGGTGCAATACCCCACTGATTTGCTCAGGAGTTAAATTACACCTTGGTTTTCTAAAGGGCACGGGGAGAGAGGGGCACCCCGCGGATGACACCCCTTCCAAACCCTGGGCTGGCACCCTGGGAAGTTTTGAGAGGGGTGGGACCTCCCAGGGGGTGAAACAGCCCCTGCTTTCCAGCTCTGCTACCTCCATTTCCCTGTTTGCAAAAAGCAGAAATAATGCCACCGACTGATCTTTTGAAAGATCCCTTTTGAAATCTCAAGATAAAAGACTTGGGGCTTAACACAGGGGAAAAAGGATCGTGTCCCGCTGGGACAGCTCTTCCCTTTGTCCGCACACCCTCACAACAGTGACTCCTGCAGTGCTCCTTTACCTCCAAACCAGGGCACCGAAGTGCCCCCCCCCCCCCCCACCCGCCCGCCCCGCGTTCTCCTTGCGACTCGGACTCCCACGCAGGGGCTCAGCGTGACGGCCAGCCAGCTCGGCGGAGGGTTACACTAAGTCAACAGCATTTAAGGGATCGCTCTCGGGCCGCAAACGCACCGGGCCAGCCCCGCTCTTGCCGCGACTCTGCTGACTTTGACGGTCTTACAGGAGGGATGAACTCAATCCCTCAATCCCGGATTTCCCTCCCACCACCCTCCCTGGCCCTAAATACGATCGGCATGATTTGTTGGGAAGAGGGGATCCTCCTGCACCTGGGGCTTCCTCAACCATCCACCCACCCAGCCGCAAATGGCAAAACCGAGACGAAAAGGTCCCTCCCCGCTCCTTTACTTGGCCAGAGGAGAGGAGGTTGGCTGCAAGCTGCCTCGACATTTCCTACGACCTGGGATTGCTCCTAACCCTGCTTAATCCCTTGAACAGCTTATAGCACCCTCAGGGATCCGCTGCTTTACACGCTGAGCCCTGCAAAGCCAAGAACAGCAAAGGACACTCGCTGCAACCACGTCCCCACCCGGGGAAGGAGCCCAGCACCCCCATGAGTGAGGATGCCCAGGGGCATCGCTGCCCACCACAAACCCCATTTTCAGGGAGTGTGTGTGTGTGTGGGGGGGATCTGGGCTCCCATCCCTCCCTTTTAGCACAGGACCCTATGCTAAAAGCAATACTGATTTTCATCCTCCAGTCAGCCCGAGGTACAGATGTCCATCAGGCAGGAGTTCTCTCATATTTACCGCCCCACGCCTGCCCGCCGGGGGTCCGCCGCCCCCTCCCCACAGGGCACCCAGACCTGCCAAGCTCTGTTTTCCCATGGTCAGTTCATGTAATAGTCTGTACATAACTGCCTAAACACTGCAAACTCTTTGAAATAAGCACGAAAATTGGTTTCCAGGCTCCAGCAGTTTCTAAATAATGGATGTTTAAGATAATAATAATAAAAAAAAAGCAAGTGACATACAAAGAGGATTCTAGAGAAGAAAGAAAAAGGTGGAGCACGTTCTCAATGTGAACCTCCAAGAAAACCTGAAACAGCACAGAGGGAGCAAGCGGGAACCAAGAACCACTGGCTGCAGCTGCCGATTTAACCCTGTGCTCTTGCAGCGGAGCAAACCTCATTCCCTGTACTCCTCCCGCAGCTCCTCTTCACTTTATATTCCACCTCGATGCAGGCGTAATAAATTCTGCCAGTGCAAAATTTGGGCTGAAAAATGTGCCAGCCTTTGGAAGACGTCTGGATTGGATCGGAGGGGCGAGAGGAGGAGGGAGCGTGCCGAGCGCGAGCGTTGCAGTCGGGCTCAAGAGATTGAAGGGAACTGAAAATCTGGAAGGCATCAACTTTTGGCTCTCTCCATTAGCCAAAAGACATCCTTGGCTACTACTCAAAGCGAAGGACGACTGAACTGCTCATTCCTGTACGGCAATGTCATCTAAGCGACTCGATTTCAGCCACAAAAGGAATCTAGTATTGGGCTAACTTTAACGCCGGGCTCGCAGCTGGGATGCGCGTGATGGGCACCTCCCAGGAGCTCGCGAGCAGGCAGGAGGTCTCTGTGATCACAAAAATGAGGATTTTGGAGAGTGGGGAACAGCTGGGCAACACGGGAAGGAGGCTGCAGCACCACTAGAAGGAAAAGCCGTAAGAGGATGGAGGAGCAGCGAGCTCCTACTCGCCGGCTTGCTCTGTGCAATGCCCCCACGCCGTCAAAGCGAGGGCTCAGCCTCTTGCCATTGGGTGAGCACGGCAGGGCCGGGGGCTTGTGCCCATGGCAGGGGGGCATTCATGCACCCCAGTCAGGCTCCCTCCCCGCCGAGCTGGGCGCAGGGATGAGCACCGAGCCTGGTAAGAGCCTGTGAGGTGGGTTGATGTACATCAACTGTAGACATTTGGACCCGAAAGGGACCACTACATAGACACCCGTACCAGGGTGATGCACCTGAGACACCTTGAGACAGACATCTGTACTGGTGAGATGCGTCTGCAGGGCACCGCTCCTGACCCCTTTGGAAGGAGCAATCCCGCAGCTTTGAGGCTTTTGCTGCTCCCACCGCTGCCCCAGGTGGGCTGCCATCTCACCTCCCCTCACAAGGGAGGCAAAGCCACCGGGGGCAGGAGGGAAAGGAGCGGGGGTTTGAGTCCCGTGCTGCAAGAAGAGGAGAGGATTTGCTTTTCCTCTTCAACAGGTATCAAAAGCTCAGTCACCAGTGACCGCCCTTCAGGAGAAGGGAAAGTTCTGGAGAGCTGAGCGATGCTCCCCACGCCTGCGGCGGGACCTCCCCACGGCAAGACCACCAAAGCGGCTCCTGGGCGCCCCGAGGGCAGCGACACCGACTGGGAGGGACGCTCGCTTTAATTACACTGAGCATGTTACCTTTACACGTCGCCCAAATTATATACACACGCGTTGTAATTCACTCAAAGGGGCTTTTTCGCCCAAGTCAGCAAAATGAAGAGATTCAATTACAGCCTTTGACTGGGCCTGCTTATTGTTATTTATAATACAATACATCCCGGCTGCTAGGGAGAGAGATGTACAGGTGCTGAAATGTTGGCTGTCTTGCCAGTTAATTGAAACGCCGGCGCCTTGCTAAGATTGCTTCTCCCGGCCTCCCCGACGCCGGGTGGTGGTATCTACCTGCTGCACCGTAATAGAGAGGCACTGACTCCAAAGGACGCCTGTGGCAGGAGCAGACCTCTTAATAGCCGCCAACTCCTGCGCTCCAAACCCAATAGCCGCCGAGGTACAATGGGGGGTTTCAAATGAAGCCTGGAAGAGTGCTTGGAGGAGAATGGCTCTATTTTTGAAGAATGGCATAGGGGGGATCCACAGCCATTTCCTCTGAATGGCTTCAGACCCAGCTGCACTTTATAAGCAGAGAGATGAACTCCCCCCCCCTGCCTCTAGCTGCCCAGTCTCGCTCCATCTGCAATGAAGTCATGCTACCTGGGTCCTCTCTGTCCCTGCCTCGTTATTAGGGAAAGGACACCGAGGTTGAAAATGAACTCGTTAGCTGCTGCTGGGGCACAAAGCAGGAGGAGTAAGCGGCTTTCCTTCCCGGAGCAGGACGGGCTTCACCGGGCTCGTGGGAAAAGCTCGGCTTGGTGCCAAGGGCTTCGCAGCTCGGCCGGACCAAGGCACAGCGGGGACAGTTTCCCAGGCGCGCAGCATCCAACGCCGCCGACGCGGGCAGCAAACACCCTCTCACCACCGGCAGCTTCGCAAGAAAGCACAAACCCAAACAAGTACTTGCGCAGTCCCTGTCTACTCCTCGCTCCCCTTTGGGGCAACGCATCGCCTAGTCCTGATTCCAAACACCCCAGCTCAGGCATAAACAACGGTATAGGGAGCCAATATGATGCTCGTTGGCTTCTTCTCTCTCTACCTGCATAGACAGCAAGCCCGGCCCGGAGGATGACCTTTGAAAACCAGCATAGACCCACTTCTAGTGAATCTCGCTTCCCCTTTCCTAAAGTAGAAATAAATGCACGTGATAATCAGGATAATCAGTATCTCAAGCAGACTGACAGTCCCCGGCGCTCCTCCTGGCTAGCGGAGGAGACACCCTCCCCTCGCCACGTAGGCAGCAAGACATGGGGAGATGCAAGCTCCATGCAAATCTCTCTCCCCTTCCCTGGCAACTTCATCTCTTGATCATTTCTGACAGCCCAAGTTTTGTCAGCCAGACGCATTTAAGGGGGGGGGGGGGGGGGGGGGGGGGGGGGGGGGGGGGGGGGGGGGGGGGGGGGGGGGGGGGGGGGGGGGGGGGGGGGGGGGGGGGGGGAAGAAAAACAGAGCAAGTCAAAGCAAGTTGGAGATGCGACTGGGGGAGGGGAGAGGGAATAAAAAGGAGGAGGAAAGGAAAGGTCCCCGCAAAGAGCAGTGAATATGTAAACTTTCTCGATTTCCTCTGCCTACTCATACCTCTGTGTGTTAACAACTAGACAGTCATCTTGTATGTATTTGATAAATAAGCCTCTCCATTTATTCTGGGGAGTGAATTTGTAGCTATTATGATTCAAATGGCATGACAGGTTCTGGATTGTTGTATTTTTTGCTATTGAGTTTGCAAAAAAAACCCCATGAAAATTGCAAAATTCAAAGCAATTTTCTTTGGCTATGGATCCTCACAATGCACAGATAGATAGATACAGAGATATATATATAAAAAAAAAAATACAAGAGCCAGTCCGAGTGCCTCTTCCCTTGAGACAGGAGGATGCGGGGCGCAATAAATAATTTAGAAATTGCTACCATCGCTTGATTCAGAGTGATGGATCTGGCATGTGTTACAACAAGGCACATGCTGTATTCATTACCCATTGAGCTACATTTTAATTTCTCCCTCATTAACCTTATCTGTGACTGGGGTTGTGCATCAAGTCAAATCCTTCGTATGTCAATCAATTCATTAGACGCTTGTTTAGTTTGTCATATGTGCTGTTATCGCTTATTAGACTGCCACGCCGATCAATCAATCAAAAGGCAGCGAGGAGCTGGCTGGAAGGGGACGTGCCACGGCGGGCAGGGAGGCAGGCAGGCAGGCAGGCAGCACCCCACGGCGGGGGCTGCCTGGACCAGAGCCCGCGCCTCCGTAAGGAGCATGAGTGTTTTGCAAAGCGGAAGGGAAAGATTCAAAGAAATTCAAACAGTTCCCATTAAGCGTAGTTGAAAACCACAGCTTTGTTTCAGATCACTGAAGCAAACTATAGGCATATAAAAATAATAATAAGGTTAGCTAAGTGTTTACCGTCAGGGGCTGAAAACTTAGTACAAAGGACATCATACCACCTGCCTGCCGGCACGGAAAGTCTCCCCTCCTAAGCAATCCTGCCTCTGTTTCACCTGACATTTGCCTCCCATTGAGTTCTTCAAGCGTCCCCTGATGTTTCTAATCGATGGAGCATCAAAGAAAGGCTCTGGGCTGGCTGGATCTACGTTTCCACCCAATCCCACATTCTTGGCATTGCCCATTTGAACGTCATTACTGTGCATGGATTAAACCAGAGACCTCACGCGTCCTGCTGGGGAAGGGGCTGGATTCGGGCTAGCACCCCCGGGCACAGCCCGTGCAGGATGGGGGGCCCGGGAGCACCACGCACCCTCCGCCGGAGCCAGCCTCACTCCCTGGCATCCATTTATTTCCACTGGTGACACCGCGGGGGGGAAGCACAAGAGCATTTGCATGAAGGCATGGCAAGTTTTGACTCATTTCCTTGGCTACCAGCAAGTCCTCGTGCAGAAAACTCCGTGTCAGCTCAAAACTCCTCCATGGAGCACTCAGAACCACGTAACAGCCCGGCAAGGGCCTGCGGGTGACGCTACGCTCCTGCTACACCACCGCACGCCAGCTCCCCATCGGTAACACCGACTTCTCATTTCTCCTTCCTCTCGCCAGCGCATGGCTGTGGGTGCTGGAGAGCTGAGCCCCTTCCACCGAAATAAAACGCAAGACTCTGGCCGAGGGTTGCAGCCGACGCTACGCAAAACCTTCAAGCTCCGATTCACACGCGCCTGGCCAAGCAGGTTTAGTTTTGCAAGGCTGCTCGTACGGAGGAAGAGTAGAAGAAATCCCAGTATGGGCACTTTAGTTCTGGCCAGCGTTTCCCCCACCCCTAAAATAAAACGAGCAGCAGCATACTAGGCTTTGTGGCTTTTAGGTTTGGGGTTTTTTTTTGAGCAGAGTATTCACCAGAAAGGTGGGATACGATTCACCTGCAGCAGAGGTGCTTTGCCAGCTCCCAGTCCAGGAAGCCAACCACACTGCTCGTGTGGAACAGCGGAAAGTATTTTCAGTTCTGCTGAAAACAGTGGAACCACAGAGCCTCGGTGACCACCAGCCAGGAAACATTAATCACAGCCTTTCCCTGCAAAGCATCAGGGCACGCACGGCTCCAGGTCCTGCGCTATCTGCCAGGACTCCCCAGCTGTTGTGCTGAGCATCACCAGGTGAAACCACCCCTTCAACCAGCTCTTGGGTGAAGCTAAGAGCCAGGGAGAGCCTAACTACCTTCCCGCCTCATCAGCAACCTGAGACAGCAAAGCCAGCCGGGTCTGGGCTGTATTTTCCACCAAACCCTTTAAAAATAGTGCCCAGCTGCCATGGGAATCACTTTGCTGCAGCAAAGCGGAGGCAAAGCCTGCGGTAGGTCCAGGACTCCTGTCTCTCCCCCACGTCCTTGCCCGGCAGAAAGCCCAGCACAGACACAGAGTGACAGGTAAAATAGCATCCCGTGGCTCCCAAAGGCAGGCTGAGGTCAAAACCTCCGTGGGGATGCTCAGAGAACATCTCAAGGGCTCCCTGACCTTCCATGCCACACGTGGGATGAAGAGGGTCACTGCAGATGTCACCGCAGAAGGCGTGTTTGTGCTAGGACTTGCCACGGAAAGCTTTCGTTTCCCACCAGCAGAAATGTTTGCAGATGAGTGAAAGCTTCCAGAAGGCTCAGCGAAACATCCACATTTTTTAGGGGCTTGTCGGAACCCATTAGCACTTCTTAATTGCTATCGGCACAGAGGAACGACAGACTTTTGCACGTCTGCCGAGTCTGTCTGCCTGCTCAGGGATAAGGAGAAACCACCGGCGCACATCCCGAATCCTGCAGGCTGGAAGTTCGGTCTCCTCTGTGCACAATCTGTCTCCGGGGCTCCTCAGCTGTTTGCAGAAGGAGGTAGGGAGAGGGAAAGGAGCCAACGCTCGTCTCCCAGCCCTCCTCTTGGCGAACGCCGGGAATCGCACCGGGGCTTGCCAAAACATGCGAGCACCGGAGCCGAGCCCGGAGAGACACCCACATTCTCCACGAGCCAGCACCGGAGTCACACACACTGATGCCTTACGCGCCTACGACACCGTGGGGACACGGTGAGGTTGCCCGAGGACAGAAAGGCTTCCCCGAACCGGGGATGGAGGTGGCAGCCAAGGGACAGCATCTCCCCGACGGCACCCGGGCAGACCCTGCCGCAGCTGCTGGGAAAAACTTGGAGCTGCTGAAGAGCATCAGTTAATTTGTAATCATGGAAACAGCCAGCCCAGGTCAGCGGCTGTCAGCGGAGGAGCTGGGGAGAGCTGCTGGTTGCGATCTGTTCTTTTTTTTTTTTTCATTTAAGGGGATTTCATTTAAAAAAGCTGCCTTGATAAGGAATTTACCAGGGCAAAATGAGATTACACCGGAGCTCAGAGTAGCAGCATTGTTGGGGACTCAGAGGCTGCTGCTTATACTATCTCTCTATCATCACATATATCCTTCTATCTAATCTATCTAGCATCGTATATACCCTTTAGCTCACCAGCTCTCACAGTCCTTGCCCTCTATCCATCATCCACCTATTCATCAACACACATCCAGCTCTATCTACCTAGCCATCACTATAAATATCCCATCCATCCATCTCTCCCAATCTATCTCTCATCAGAGAGACCCTTTCCCTACCTCCCTTCACATATATACACATATCTATCTACGCGCACACCTCCCCGTCTGTCCATCTGTCATCAGCAGACGGCTCACCTCCTCTCCCCTTCCACCCCCTATCCCTCACTGCACATATCCTTCTATCTGCCGGCCCATCCATCACAGCCGCTCACTCGCAGAGGCCGGGGTGCCTCTCCGCTTGATTTACTACCCGAGGGCACCAGATATTTTGCCGTGGAGCACCGGATCCATACCCTGTCAAGCAGCAGGTCCCCTTTTCCCACGCCCTGGCAGCCCCGGAGAGGGGATGGCGCGGGTTAGTGCTGGGAAGGGTGCTCTGAGCCAGCCACAGCGACTCGTCGCTGGAGTGGACGAGGAGCGCTCACGCCGCCGAGCCCGCTGGGCTGTGCTGGACCTGCGCATGCCATGACACGTGCACGCACAGGCAGGAGAAAGGAGCAAGCTCCTGGTCTGGGCAGGAGCACGTAAAACGCAGGCAACCGCTTATAACGAAGGTGCTGAGCACCTTCTGCCAGCGTGCAGCAATGATTTAAAGTAAAATCCCAATCCCTGTGCTGGGGAAGAGCATCAGTGCCCCCCGCATCCCCCCCCAGCTCCTGCCTAGCCCCTTTGCAGTGCTCTGCCAAGCGCAAGGACAGGTGGGGGAATTTCCCCGGCGCACAGCGCAGATGCACGTGCCACCGTGGCAGAGCCCAGGTCTCCAAAATCCCATATTCCCTCTCCAAACCAGCCGCTGACCAAATCACGCCATAACCTGCCCCTTCCCACCCTGCCCCTCGCCGACTGCCAGGCTGGGCGCAGCACCTCCAACGCTGGAGCCGAAAGGCAGCTTCGGCGCGGGATGGCGGGTGGGGGCGATGCTGCTGAGCGGCACCGAGACGCTAAATTTACCAGAGAGAAGAAAACACACAAGCGGTGCTTAAAAACTGAAAGCTGTTACTTTAATTACGGGCTTTCTGCTTTATCACCAATAGCGTTTCTCACACAATTCATCAGCAAGCCTGGTAATAAATCAATCGCGGGTAGCCAGGAGCTGCAGTCTGGCTCCTTCCCTTTCTCTTCCCCGCTCCCTGCGAGCTCTTGCACCATTAGTATGCAGTCCGGCACTGCCAGTCTGTGCATTTCTCATCGGCTTTGGACTGGAGTTGGTATCAAGCGGATGCCCCCAGCACAGATTTCACACAGCCAGCTTTGGCTGTAGGGAAGGCAGGCGCTGGCGGAGGAGACGGTGGACGTGCCCGCGTCTCTCGGGGCACGTCCCCTGACCTGCCCGCGTGCCATATGGGTATTTCTGCACCCACAGGAGGTTTGGGGGGGGCCGGGATGGGGCAGCTGGGTGAACAGGGTGCTCGTGCCCCGTGGCTGGGTGCGGGCACGGGCTGCTGTGCGGGTTCCCGCTCGCCTTGCTCCTTGTTTTGTGCCCAGAAATCCTGATGGCAGGGCCACGGCGGGTGGTGGTGGGGGAGGTTGTCAGCACACTGGCTGTGCAGAGGGGCGACCCCCACCTCGGGTACAAAATATTTTCCATGCACTGACATGGGTACTGCAGGGCAGTTCATGCACCTCATCGCACCCGCTGTCAAACCCAGACAGAAAACTCGAGTCTGGGGGAGAACCACATAAAGGCGTTTTCCCTGTGCCTTTGCTGTGTCCTTGCACTTGCAGCAGCCACGGAAAGCGGGCGCTGCTCCCTGTCCCATACCCAAAAAAGCCAAATTTGCAGGCCAGCTGGGATGGTGCAACACCCAGCCGTGCTGCACAGGAGCTGCCAGGCTTAACCCCGCACACACGAATTGCTGGAAGGGACACTGCATCCCCTGAGTGCCATCACAACCCCCGGAACAAGGCAGAGGGCTCCCGTTTGGATTGCTGGTGGGGCTGGAGCAGGGCTCGGCCCTGGGAACAGAGGACAAGGACGATGACCCCGGCTGAAGACCACGTGGCGCAGGCTGTTCAGCGCCTGCCCCGCTCCTCGACCTACCGCTCTCCTCTGCAGCAAAACCACCAGCTTGGTGTTTGGATGTAAATTAAACAACTCCAAGCCTTTCATTTCTCCACCCCTCTTTCATTTCACTATCACCTCTCCGAGCTTCCCAAACCTTTTATTTTTTCCCTCCTCTATTTGAGTGCTTCTAAGGTCCACTCTCCTTTAGCAAACCCTGGATGCACGGTGGCAGAGGTCCGCCCCTCGCACCACGCCGTTACCTGCCGCTTCCCATCAGCCGCGCGAGTGCTGCACAGATGTGCGCAGCAGCAGCCCAGATGTGCGCGGCGCATCGCCAGGCTGCCGGGGTGGCGACGGAGAGGGAGCAGCCGTCTGACCTCCCGCTCCCCTGCTCCGATTCAGCCTGGCTCGGTGGTGACCCCCAGTCACCGCAGCATCTGCTGTGCGAAACGAGGAGACAGGCTCCCTCCAATTCCTAGTGGAGTGAGTGTGCAAATCAAATTGACCTTGAACACTAATTGGCCCTCTAATTAGCACTCTCAGCAGAGAAGCAAAGGACCAGGAGGAGACTGCCTTTTTAGAGGAGGTGGCAGAGCCTTGGCCAGGGGAACAGCCATCCCTCCACGCTGTGTGTTTCTGCATGGGTGAAAGGGCACATCTGCACATTTAACTATGAAAATCCCCTCCCTGAGGCTAACTCTCAGGAGCTGGCCTGAAGCTGGGACCACGGTGGTCCCAGGGAGAGCATCTCAAGGCAGAGGTACCGCACAAGCCGGCCACCCCGCAAGCACACACCTTCCCGTCCCTGCAGAGTCCCAACACTGGATCACAAGCACCTTCCTGGGATCTCCCCCAGCCCGTTCCTGCGGAGGAGGTTGGCTCCAGCCCTCCCCTGCCCAGGGTTTGCACCTCCATCACAGACTGACCATCTCTCTCCATCTCTCGCCCTCCCACGCCAACGCGCACATTTCCCCCTGCTTATCCCCTCCTTTAGCCTGGCATCAGGAGCTCTGGGCTTGACATTTTCATCTACGATTATTTACAGGAGGGCAGATCCGAGGAACCGGTCACAGGTGATTTCCCCTCACCGCCAGCTCCGCTCCGCACGGAGCCGCAGGGGCCAGATACCTCACTGCAGATCTCATTAATTCCGCGAATCCCCAAATCCCACCCCTCCTGCCACCCCCGTCCTGGGGAACCTGGAGACACAACGTGCTAAAACTGACAGCAGCCGCAGCCCCGCAGGAGCCCCCGCTGCCCCTGCCTCCTCCGGCTGGAGCAGGAGCCGCTCTCCCCTCCGAGCCCCAGGGGCAGGGGGAGCCCCACGGGCCAGATCCTGCCTGCTCCACGGGCAACGAGGGCAAGCGCTGCACAAGGAGGGAGTAAGACCCTCCACGGCATTGCTTCCCAGCGGTGAGCAACCAAGCCAGGGAAGAGCAGGCGTCACCCCTGCTTTGGGTCCGGCAATGGAGGGACCCGAATCCGGGGCTGGTCCCGCTCCCGTGGGGAGCAAAGCTGAAGAGCGGCACTTGCAAACGCAAACCCAGGCCTTTACACACTTTCTTTCAAAAAATAACCAACTGACACGAAGTGACTGCAGCCACCAGGAACCGAAGAAGATTATTCTGCTACGATTACTGCCAGGAGCTGCCGGTGAACTGGAAACTCAGGTCACAGCTCCTCTTTGGAGCTGCTCCTGCAGAAGGGACACCTTGGCTTCCAGCTCAGATGAGCTCCGTCGGCCGTCACCATCCTCCATTGCTCATGTGGACGGTCAGTAAAGAGGTGAGGTCGCTCCTATACCCACTAAGCTGCCCCTCTGCCCCAGACAACAATCCCGATGCTATCGATAAATCCCCATCTAGCAGGGATGAAGTCCCAGAATAGCCGTCGCCCTCAGCCAGCACGGCAGCAGCGGCACCCAGCTGGGCCGGGCAGGATCGGATGAGTCGGGCATCACCTCCACCCCCCAGCACGGCTCAGAGTCCAGACCAGCACACGACCAACGAGGCCCCAGTAAAACCCAGCGCTCCTGGCTCACACCTCGCTGCGGGAGCAGGATCGGAGCATGCAAGCCCGGGGAGCTCCTGGCTCCCCTCTTGCAGCGAGCGGCGCTGGCAGCACACCCGGGGAGCTGGGCTGTATGCTCACCGGCTGCTGCTTTTCTTCACCTAGTTGCCTCCCTGACCATAACCGCTCTTTAATTATTTAATGTCTGTAAAATACCTCAAGACTTTGCATTGGGAGGGAGATGAACTGCACGACCTAAAATTGGTCTTTTCCATCTCAAACTCCTTGCATTTTATCCTGGGATGAAAGGAGCTCTGTTAGGCAAAGCATCAGCATTATTAGATTTCCTTGGAGCCCTAACAAACAGATATTAGATTATTACTGCAGATACATTTCCAAGGCACTCATCACCAGAGTATCTGGGCATCAATTACACAGATTTAGAGATAAAAACGCTTCCCCCAGGAGAACAGGGTACAAAACCCCCTCTCTTTTTGCCGCCCTTTCCCACTTCTTCCCAATATGTTCACCTCCCTCCCGCTGCCTTCTGCAGAGCCAGAGCTGCTTACAAGGAAAGCGCTCCAGTTGATGGGCAACCCTTCAATCTTTGAAACATCTGAAGCAGCAGAAGCTTTTTGTAAAGACTGGCAGGAGTCAGCTGAAGAGATTTCAACGTGCAAATGGACATAAAAAGTTGCAAGAGGGGGAATGAAACGCCGGATTTATTGTTCTAAGGACAAAAGATTTGCTATTAGATGAGATGACCCGATGGCCTGGCCCCAGCACCTACAGGTCACACCACACAGAAAGCCGGTCCTGCTTCAGGGGCGAATGGGAAAAGCTGCGAAGTTTGGGTTTGACTGAGCTGATAACGTCTCTGATAATTCCCTGCATTACTACTGCCATTATGCTAACCCCTAGCAACACCACAGGAGTTGTGCTGGATATTGAACGTACAAATCCACGGCTGGAAGTGCTTAAAGGCTGAAGAGAAAAGATCAAAGTTTGAGAGGGAAACAAGGAGAAGGGGCTTGGCCAGGATCCCGCGGCTGGTCTGCAGCAGGGACCAAGAGGCTCCTCATCCCCCAGGTCCTAGCGCGCAGCCAGGCCGGCGCGGGACCACGCCGCGTCACCCCTGCCTAACTCAGCTTTTCTTGCCCTGCCAGCTTATCTTGCTTCCAAAAAGGCTAAATATCATGATGCAATACGTGTTCTTTAATTTCAAAAGCTGGTTCCAGAGATTGTTATTTGGCCCAATTTCAGAGCAAAGCATCAAGCCAATCACTCTCTCTGGCAGTGTCAAGCCATGCCCATTCCAACCCATAGGTAAATGCTTCATGACTACACCCAGGAGATGCTTCCAGCCTCTCTCGCAGCCCAGCTCCCTCTCCCTTGCTCACACAGCAAACTGCCAGAAGGGGCAAAACCCCAACAAAATCTCCTAATACTTTTTTCAGCCGCTGCAGACCAAGCTGCCTTCCCCGGCACGGCTTGGCCCTGCCTCCACGAGCCAAGCCCAGCTGCTTGGCTCATTGCAAAGCACCTTCTGCATCACTGGTGGAGACAAAGCCGGCTGCTACGGCAAGCCCAGCTTCGTGCATCGGCCAGAGCAGCCGCTGCGCAGCAGGGAAAGTAACTCTATTTCAATAAAAAGCTTCCAGAAGTGCCCTCCGCTTCTATCCACGGGCAGGACTCCAACTTGGAGCCTGGACCAGGGTCTCCCCCTGCAATCCCAGCTCTGCCCCCACCAAGGCCAGGAGCCCTGCGCACAAGCCACTGCTCAAAGCATGACATCTCAACGTACAGATGCATGCGTGTAACCCTTCCAGTGGTCAGGTGCAACCTCCAAACACCACAGCTCTTGGCATCGAACTGCTTTGACATCCCTGTGATGGACTAGATGTTCCTCTATCTGAAAAGCCGCCAGCCCTGGGAGCGGTGCCTCAGGGGTTAAACGCTTTGCAGGATGACTGGGAAGGCCCAGCTCATCAGCATGAGAAATCCTGACCGACTTGGAGGTACGCCACGATCCTGTCATCCTGCCCTATAGGGAAAACCTGCACGGCCACCAGCCTCGTAGGAGAGACGGAGGGGAGCCGGGGCTCAGCTCCGGGGCACGCTGAAGGGAGAGGGTTTAGGATGGGCAGGACCCTAATGCAGAGGAAGCCAGCACAAGCAAAGGGATTTGGCTACGTCCAAGGAGGGCATGGCTAGCAAAAGAACTGCAAATCCAAGAAAAAGAGCATTACTCCTGCCCCGTCGCTGCAAGATGCTGACACCAGCGTCTAGCCGAGGGGCTAGCAGAGGGGGACAGCTTGTTTGTGCAGTGGGACCCAGCACTGAACGTGGATGCCAAGCAAGTTCAAGAACAAAAACCACCCCCATACCTCTTCTGAATGATTTTATGAGTTACAAGGTCAATGCGCTTGGTCCTCTCCGGGCAGAGATGCAGCTTGACCTTGTGCTGCTGCTCTAAGCGTGGCTGTGAAGGCACTTTTCAACCCCAGCAAGGGTCAGGCACCGGCAGCGTTTCCCTCTCATCTCCCAGATTCCTGCCGGGCTCCAGCCGGAGCCAGGGGATCTCATTGCCAAAGCTCCACAAGACTGCGGGCCCCCTCCTCCCCTGCCAAACCCATGCATGAGCCACCACAGCAACTCCATCACCACCTTTGGTGTCTGTGCTGAGGAGGAAAAGATATTCCAGCAAATCACACACACACACCCCCCTGCACAGATTTATAACGAAGAGGAGGAAGGTTCCCCAAAGATTCAAAGGCCCATCCGTTCCTCCTCTCCTCTAGCCTCTCCTCCATCGCAAGCATCTCTCCGTGTTTCACGAGCAACCTCAGAAATCGATGCTCACTGAATCACAGTAAGTTCCTTTAGTTTATTTATTATTTTCCCAGCTTGAACTCAAACCTCCTTCCGCCCGGGGGAAGAACCACCCGGCACTTCACAAGCACAAACACTGCGAGAGGGGTGAGACAACACCGAGACCCGGGAAAGGCAGGAGACCTTCCCTTCCAGCGCATTGCTTCGGGTGCCACCAGGTATGACACAGCCTAAGTCAGCAATCGGGTGACGGATGCAAGATCTGGGAGAAGAAGGGGGCCTCTGCACACTGGCTATTGAACAAGGGAATTCCTGGATATTTTTCTAGTGCTCGATGCACTGGCCCCTGCTGCAATTCTCCTATTTCAAAGGAAAAAAGCAGGCAGTTATCAAAAATCCCTGGCAGCGAGGATGGAGGAGCACCGGGGCATGTGTCCTGCTCCGATGCTCCGATTTCTTCACCAGCAGTGTCTCTCCATCAACCTTGCCAGCATTAGCTGCCGCCTTTGCCCCAGCCAAGCGTCTGACGCTTTGGGTCAAGGACCACGTCTTTGAAACGAGGAGGCAGGACTGGCAGGTTCCCGTCTCCGCTCTGCCTGCGGCGACGCTGGGCAAGTCACAGGAGCTCCCTGCTTCTGCAACAGGCACCAACTCCTTACGCCCCAGCACCGAAGGGACTCAAATCCACCAGGGCTTCTCCAAAACCCTCGCCTGCAGAGAAAAGCCCTCCCGCAGCAGCGCGGCTCACTTCTTCACCGGCCGGGGCTCACCTTTGCAAAGTTAATTGCAAAGACAACCGGCGGGGGCCCTCCAGAAAAGCCAGTTCCCACAATAAAGAGCTGATGGGATTTCTAGGCAGAAGGGGGCAGAGAAGGGCAGGGGTGAGGGAGCCGAGCGCGTCCCAGACAATCGCTCCGCCGGCGCTAACGTGTGGATAAATAGCCAGTGCCGACGTCCGCTGAGAAATACCTTCCCCGCTCCACACAGAGAATTGCAATCTAATAATATCCCATCTGCCCCCCCCTTCTCCATCCCTCCCCCACCCAATTACCAAGCCTGACATTATCCGTCATCTTCCCTTTGTGTCGGCGAGAATCCAAATGCAGACGCCGGGAAATTAATAATAATTGTTGTGTCAAAATGCGGGATGTAATCAGGATGCGGCGTGGAAGCTAATACAAACACAAACAAATGGTATTTATCCTCCCGAAAGATCCCTCCCCTCCCTTCCCTAAGGGCCACTGATGATAATACTCATGGAAGAGATGAATCAGTGCTAATATAGGGATTAGGAATAGATCCCAAACCCCAGCCTGGGCTGCAATCAAAAGGAGCCCTCTTAATTGAAATTAGAGCTGGGATTTCTGTGCCTCTGCAGAGATGGGTTAAGCCCATCAGGGCTAAACAGAAGGGAAAATAAAAATAGCATCTTTATTCGAGAACAAGAAGGGGGGCAATGAGGGAAAAAAAAAAGAAAAGCGATTCTCTCTGCCTTTGGCACACCTGGTTTTCACAGCCCTTGCTTTTGAGGCTGGTTTTTGTCCCAGCGCCGATTCCCGCAGGCAGGGCAGAGACAACGCGCTCCCGCTTCTCACGCGGGCATCTCTCTCCCTTTTCAGCTCGAGCACGGGTTCAGAAAGGATATTTCAAGATCAAACCGTGCCTCCCGCGCTCCGATGAAACCCGGGGGCGAGCTGAGCTCGGGGTCCTGTTCCCTACCCTTTCCTGAAACTTTTTACCGCTCCGCAAGTGAAACATGCTCTTTACCCTGATGCTCAACGCCAGCAAAGATAAGTGCCCTCGCTTTTAATCCTTTTATTCTGCAGCCGAGGCATGCGGACATGAAAGGTGAGGAGCAGACCACCAGAAAAAAAAAAAAGGCACAACTCCTGCTTTTATTGCTGCTTCAACTCCCGCGTTCCTCTGCTCCCTGGGACTGATCTCCTAAGCAGGAGAAACACAACTTCATCTCCTGCTGGCTCACCCCAACAAGCAGCCCCCAAGCTAAGCACATCTGAACATCTACCCTTTACTCAGAGGGACTGAATTACTCCTAAATCCCAGTCCCAGGCAAGAGGGATGTTTCAGAGCCAGGTACTTAATGGCAGCATCTCACTCTCTTTCCAAAGGTCTCGGTGATGGACTGACTCCTCTTATGTTCTCTCTCCCAGCCCTAAGCATCACCCTGACCCAGAGGAGAGCCACACACAGGAGAAGCAGAAAATAAGGACCCGGCCACGGTTTAGTTCCACGAGCCTATTAGCAATTCCTGTGCTTTAACTCCAAATTAGACTTCGCTTCTAAAAACAGGTTTCTAAATTCTTGGCTTGGGAACGGTGCCACAGTCTGTGCCTTCCGCTAGCGAATACAAACCTAGACTGAAAACAGGCCCCCAAAATAAATCAGCCAGCTCCAGACACTCCTGGTCCCAGCAATGGTTGGGATTCAGCTCTGACCACCAATAATCTCGCTCCGGCTTCCCCCACCTCAGCCTCCCCTGCCCCTCCTAGCCCAGTTGTACCAAAAGCCCAGCCAGGAAAGTCACATTTCCAGAGCCGAGAGGCAGAGGGAAAGCCCTCTGCGAAGCCTGCCTGCGAGCCTGTGCAGACTTATTTCATCTGCTTGGCAGAGGCAGGTCCTCCAGGGCAACCCAAGGGGTTGCAGGTCAAGAGAGACTCAGTTAGAGATGACTTAGATGCATTCCTAACTCCCCGTCTAAGCTTTCGTTATCTCTACAGTGTCCTCTCTAGGAAAAACTGGCACGACAGCAAACACGAGCGCATTCAAAAACAACATCGCAGCAAATGCTGATATTGCTGATCACCCCAGCTGCATCGCTCCGCAACGATGCTGTGGATTTTACAAGCCTCCTTGCATCCCGGCCAGGCTTTGATTTATACCCTCAAGCTGCAGAAAGTGTTGCAGACACCGAGCTGACTAGACAGTTGTAACGACCAAGATTTCAGGCAGTGATCTGAAATTGTGATCTGAATTCAGTGATCTGAACCAGTGATCTGGTTATACGGAGACCAGAGTTTTGAAGACAGCCCATAAAATTCCTCAGCAACTTTCTTTTGTACAGTTACGAGTGTGCCAGCGATCCAGCGAGGACAGCTTTGGATTAGCCTTAAGACTAGACTTTGGGAGCAGCTCCCAGCTCTGAAGAGCCTGGCTCGTCGCATATTGAGCCACTGAATCCAGTACGGGTCTTGAGGCCGGTCCAGAGCTAAACTGATATTAAACACAGGCACCATCGAGAAACTCGGCACTTTTGCAGCCAGATGCATTTGGAGTTGGGTTGTAGCTGGGCAGAGAAGGCCGTTAGGAGTTCAGGCATGTACAGCTAAATGAACTCCCCAAGGTCGCTCAGCGGGGTGGGGATTCATCTCATCCAGCTGCTGCTCCCAAAAACTTGGCTATCCGGTCCAACACAAAGATCTGGCTCCTCCGTCCGGAGCGGAGGTTGATGCCTCTAAAAAAACCCCTATCTAAGGATGATATGAACCGCGCTTTGGCACTGCCTCTCTCCCTGCTAACCACCCTAACGCGGGCTGGACCGCAGCCCCCAGAACTGCTGTAGCTAATTACGATGCTCCATCTAAAGAGGCTTAGCAGAAAAGCAAAGACCCAAGAAGTTCCTGTTCCTCCTGCCACCTCTAAACACGCACTTAATTCCCAGGCTGATTTTCCCGTCTGTAAAGCACGTGTCCACACCGTCGGCAGCCCGAGGCTGGACAGCTTCCAGGGCCTCCTCCTGCCTGTACCATCCCCTCGCCGAGCCGGTGCTGTGCCTGCTTGATCCCTCTTCAAGTCACAAATTACAACAGCAAAAGAGGAGCGGGGCGAGGACGAGCCTGCAAGACACAGCCGCTCCACAGCGGAGCCCGCACCCACGGCGGGGCTCGCGGCTGGATCATGGATTGTCGCGAGCATGAAAATTCATTCATATGAATTTGGAATATAATACCTGACACAAGATGTATCACTGCTGCCACACTGCAATCCCCGATAAGGACGCAGCAGTAACAGATGGAGGAACAAGGCACTTATCTTGTTAGCTGATGGATTTATCTCGCCTTCCCCCACCCTTCCCTACATATTCCATAGTGTGCAGAGAACCACGTTCCTCGGCAGAGCAGCATATGGAGCACGAATTGATTTCTTCCTAACACCCCCTCCACACTTTAATTCAATAAGAGCTGGAGTGGCGGATAAACAGCTTGTTGTGCTAGGAAAATTTCAAAACAGTCAAGAAAATGTCAAACTGTCTTTTTTATGAGTGCCTTTTTTTTTTTTTTTTTTTTTTTTTTTTTTTTTTTTT
>NW_008795485.1:2214204-2230518 GCF_000699145.1 Aptenodytes forsteri
CAGCGGAGCCCGCACCCACGGCGGGGCTCGCGGCTGGATCATGGATTGTCGCGAGCATGAAAATTCATTCATATGAATTTGGAATATAATACCTGACACAAGATGTATCACTGCTGCCACACTGCAATCCCCGATAAGGACGCAGCAGTAACAGATGGAGGAACAAGGCACTTATCTTGTTAGCTGATGGATTTATCTCGCCTTCCCCCACCCTTCCCTACATATTCCATAGTGTGCAGAGAACCACGTTCCTCGGCAGAGCAGCATATGGAGCACGAATTGATTTCTTCCTAACACCCCCTCCACACTTTAATTCAATAAGAGCTGGAGTGGCGGATAAACAGCTTGTTGTGCTAGGAAAATTTCTCAAAACAATAAGAAATGTCAAACTGTCTTTTTTATGAGTGCCTTTTTTTTTTTTCTTTCTTCTTTTTTTTTTTTTTTTCCTTTTTCTTTCCCCCTTCCTCCTCAACCGCTCATCGCTGTGGCTGGCAGTGAAGAGTTCGGTCCGGAGAGAGCGGTCCTTCCCCAGCTGCGGGGAGGCAGGCACCAGAGCATCTTCTGTCAGGCCAGTCCACAGCAGAAGGTGGCTTCGGTTCCATCCTTGGATGGAAGCTGGGAACAGAGTGACTCTGGGTAAAAGATTAGGCAGATGGTTTCATCTGGCAGCTCCCTTAATCTCATTACTGGAGCTAGTGGAAGTTTTTAATGTGATCTTTCTTTCCTTCTCTACCCTCACCCCATTCAAAATGTCTTTTTTCCCCATTCAAAATGTCTTTTTTCCCCAAAGGAGAGAGAGATGTCCGTGGTGGTTTCTTTGTTAGGCAAGAATAAAAACTTTTTCAAAAAAAATATTCCATTTTTGGTGTCCTCTCCCTCTCTTTCAGTGCTTTATTTTAGCTCTGAAAAGAAGGAATTATTAGAAAGGAGGAAAAAGCACAATTACACATTTTCTGGATCTGGCTTAAAAATATGGAGCATTTTGGAAATACCAGGGACATGCTTCTGAAGACCACCAGCCGCCTGATGTGCTCTTGCCCCGCAGACCCCTGTGCAGCACCACCTTTGCCGGTAACCTAAGCGGAGGCAACGGCTGTGGCGTGGGAGTTTATCTGGGGACGGGGAGATCCGACCCTGAGCGGACACCAGTGCGTCCCACTGCTCAAGGGTCCTTACAGGCCTCCAGACTTGCAGAACTCCCAAGCACCTTGCCCCGGCTATTCCCCACGCAGCTGCCCATTTCTTTCCACCCTGTAAATCAGCCAAGAGCCTCAATCTCCTCCCAAAGGCACCACCCCATCGCTCCCCTCCTTCCCCGCTCTCCCCACGCCTGCCACAGCTTGCTCTCCTGAAGGCTTCTTGCAAGACAAAAGTCTTCATGCTTCTCCTCCCCCAGCCCTGCATCCTTTCAGCAGCTCATTTCCCTCGCCGTTCAGCTAACACGAACCTCTGCAGAGCAGAGACCACCACAGCGCAGAGACCACCACAGCCCCAGAGCTCAGCCCAGGAGCACACACAGCCAGAGCCGCACCTGGCTCACGAGCTCCCAGCACTGGGTGAAAGCCACCTCCGAGTCAGTTTGGAGGAGGTGTCAGAGGCATGAGACCCAGCCCAAGAGCCTGCTTTCAGATTTTGAAAAAATAGACATGAGCACAAGGGGGGGAAAAAAAAAAAAAAAGAGGAACACGCTCCCAGAGATGACACCAAAGCCAATGGATTCCCAACAAGCTCAATAGAAGACCTCACTCAACTTAATGAATAAAAATGTGTCCCTTAAGAAATGTAGGAGCTGCTTGTTTCCTTCCAAACTTCTCCTGGAAAGTCTCTGCACTGATACAGGACCAACTGCAACTCAGATGGTCCAGAGAAGACCCCATGCACCCACGGTTAGATGCCACTGGTGGCCTCAACACCCTGGTCAGGATGCCACACCAGCACCTTATCCCACAGCACTGGCAAGTGCTGCTGTAAGTCAAGCAAGTAACTGGCGTCTGCAAACCCCAATCCATAGAATCATTAAGGTTGGAAAAGACCTCTAAGATCATCGAGTCCAACCGTCGACCCAACACCACCATGCCCACTAAACCATGTCCCTCAGCGCCTCATCTACACGTCTTTTAAATACCTCCAGGGATGGGGACTCCACCACTTCCCTGGGCAGCCTGGTCCAATGTTTAACCACTCTTTCAGTAAAGAAATTTTTCCTCACGTCCAATCTAAACCTCCCCTGGCGCAACTTGAGGCCGTTTCCTCTCATCCTATTGCTTGTTACTTGGGAGAAGAGACCAACACCCACCTCGCTACAACCTCCTTTCAGGGAGTTGTAGAGAGCGATGAGGTCTCCCCTCAGCCTCCTTTTCTCCAGGCTGAACAACCCCAGTTCCCTCAGCCGCTCCTCATCAGACTTGTTCTCCAGACCCCTCACCAGCCTCGTTGCCCTTCTCTGGACACGCTCCAGCACCTCGACGTCCTTCTTGTAGTGAGGGGCCCAAAACTGAACACAGTATTCGAGGTGCGGCCTCACCAGTGCCGAGTACAGGGGCACGATCACTGCCCTGCTCCTGCTGGCCACACTAGTTCTGATACAGGCCAGGATGCCATTGGCCTTCTTGGCCGCCTGGGCACACTGCCGGCTCATGTTCAGCCAGCTGTCGACCAGCACCCCCAGGTCCTTTTCTGACAGGACAACATCACCTGCAAACCCACTGGGGAGCAGAAAGGCAGACAGAAACCCGCAGCAACACAATGCTCAGGGTTGCGCATCCCTGCAGAGCAAGCGTGCAAGAGGGAAAGCAGCTGCTGTTAACATGCAGCAGCAGCACACTGGCACCGAGCAACTCGGGTCGGGTGCTCGCTGCGCATGAGCTGGGATCATCTGGGGGGAGAACAGACCCACAGGAACGTGTCCAAAGGAGGAGGGCTCCATCCTGCTGCTTTCCACCTCCCCGCCGGCCGCCTGCTGCTGTACTGGAAGACAAAAGCCATCTCCCCACCCCCTCTGCAGCAGAGCAGTGCAGAAGGCTGCAGGATCCTGCAGGGAGACGGCGTGTTTAGCATGCAGGAGAGAGTGCTGAGCAAAAGCTCTGTCTCGTGCCACAGTGCACAGGGCCTGCCAAGCAGCCGGCCAGGAGCAGCAAAACATTGCTGGAAGGAGTGGGGTGGCAGGTGAATTTGTAGCCCCTCTGCTGCTCCCCCTCTTCTTCCCATTTAGCTCATGGTTGCAACGTAGGGCTTGGGTTTGGCACCTAACCTCTCTGCCTCAGTTTCCCCTCCGCGGAGCAGCAGTGACAGCTCAGAGCAGCGGGGCGATGCTGGGATCCCACCACCCCTCTTGCTACAGCCCCAAATTGTCAGGCAGGAGCATCAAGGAACTCGCCTCTTTGCTCCAGGAGCATCATCTCTTTGCTCCATCCTTTCCTTCCCCAACTGCAGCTCCTGCCAGCTTGCACGAGGCACCCACAACCCCTAATGACAGCGACAGCACCCAAGCACCCACGGGTGATGCATCCTGGCCAGCACTCACCCCGGGCCATGGCCCCCAGCCCAGCATTGAGCTCTCCTCATCCGCTGCAGGCTGGGGCTCGTCCCCTCCGAGCCTTACCTGCCACCGCCATCCCCACCTCGTCCCTTCCCCGCCCGCCTCCAAGGCCACACTGGGGAGGGGACCAAAGCGGGTGGCAGCGCACAGCCACCGAGGGCAGCTGGTCCCCGTTTGACACCGGTGCCTCTGATCAGCTCCAACCCCCACATCCGCCTCCCCCCACGGACCCTTTCAATCCTGCCCCTTTCAAGCAAGGCTCTCGCCAAGCACCCAATTACAGCTCCGTGGCCGAGGATGAAAAGCTGCTCTCAAGAGCATCCTGTTTTCCATCTCTTTTCCACCCACCCCCCCCTCCTTTTCAAGGTTCCTTTTCCCTCCCTTCTCACGAGGTTAAAGAGCTAAAGACCAACTCAGAGACAGATAATAGAGTGACAGTGCCTCATAAAAAAGCAGCCGAAGCTTTGGAGAAAGCTGGCATACGGTGCATTAGGGATTTCTGTCGCGGCAGCTGGGAGTAACAGTGACCCTCTGAACTCAATTTGCTCCACGGCTTTAAAATGAAGGAAAGCCTTTGGACTGTCAAACTCCTCCTCTGGCTTCCAAGGGTGGCTGCAGACTCCGGCACAAGCTTTCGGGGGCCCAGCGCACTCCTCACCCGAAAGCTATTGCTCCCGGTTCCTACCTAGGGATGGAGGCGGCATCCCAAAGCCCGCAGGGATGAGGTTAGGCGGGATGCCGTGCAAAAGGGAGTGCAACCTACCAGTCGGGAGCAACACCGAGCCTTGGGCTGTGGATACGTGTATTTATTCATTACAAAGTGGTGGCAACCCTTCAGAGGATTACTTTCATGCAATGGCTCTCCTTACAGTTCCCCCTGCCCCAACCCAGCAAGAGCAGAGGGGCAAGGAGGGGATGCGTGCAAGGTTCGTGCTGCATGCAAACAGCTCAGTGCCGCTGCACAAACCCATCACATTCCCCTCTGCCGCTGCCTTTTTTTTTTTAAACAAGTAGAAATTCTTCCCACTACGCATTAGCACCCGACGTAATGGTGCAAAGCATTTTTCATTTATCATCATAATGCCAGTCAAACGAACCCCCTAATAACATAAATGCAAGAGGAAAGCTATTAGAGTTTATTTGTGCAGCGGCTTTGAACTCGTCCCCACTGCTCCAACCGTGTAACTGGAGGGGACGGATGGAGCTTGCATCTTCAGGCCCTTTCATCGAAAGCTATTCCTCAGCTAGCCAGTCTTTCCTTACAGACCGTTGCAGCCCTGTGCATGCTGCTGTATTTGCCGAATTATCAAAATAAATACCTAAATACCTGAAATAACCCAATCCTGTTCGGAATCACAAGCAGCCACTGAGATCTTTTATGCCTTTCCATAGGTATGACGTGCTCCAAGTTGAGGTACTGGGGAGCAACACCCCTGGCCATTAGTGCTCACCTTCAGCTAAAGATCTCCAAATTCTTTGCCTGCTATTCCTCCCATGCGTACCTGAAAATGGGCATTTACCTTCTGCACCACATAGCCCTGCGTGGACTCCCTAACCCAGCTCTGCACGTCCAACAAGCACCGTCAGAGCTTCTCCAATGCAGCTCAGTCCAGGCCTCCTCTTCCGCGACCCACAGACCATACGTGCTAGGGAGACCAGTGCTCACGCAATAGCTCTGCCGACATCGGTGAGGCTCATTTACATGAGGAAACTTGCCTATATGTAAAAGTACTTGGGAGATTCAAGTTGCTCCCCTACACAGCCCTCCACTCCCCTACACAGCCCTCCGCTCCCCTTTGCTGCAGCCATTCCCAATCCTAGGGTTTCACCACAAGCATCTTTCCCTCCTGCCTTACAAGTCCATCCTCATCACTCCAGGTCTAGCCCTCGGCATCCCCCATCCCCAACGTCTTCCAGCTTCACTTGTCCCAACAGCTCTCATCCCACAGAAGCTCCGTCCTGGAGAGTCCTCGCAAGGCATTTCATTTTATATACAGTGATTTCCGCATTAAGCCTAAATTAAATGCATATTTCAGAACCTACGAGTGAGAGCAAACTGTTCAGTCTTATGCTTTATTAAACAAAAATCTTTGTGCGGAAAGAGCCTCGGTGCCAAATTACAGCCCTGCTGATGGGGCCGAGCTATTCCCAACCGTACAGTAACCGGCGTGTCAAGATGTGCAATGCTGGCAGAGAGGACCTGCACTGCGGAGGGAAACAGAACAGCGCCCGCCTGACAAATTAGTTTACTCATTAAGTTAAGAAGCCTATCTTGCTCAACTTCTACAAATCAGCGTGCTTAGCAGTCGGGAAACTTCCAGGGAAGGGATGTGCCCGGCACGACCGCAAGCCAGCAGGAGCCCCGGCTATTGGCTCCACCTCGCTGTGCAGGAGAAAGCCCTCTCTCCTTCACCACGCTCTCGCTACGCTGTCTGTTGGAGCAGGGAAAATTCGCTGTGTATCTGATGGGATAGTAAGAAATCCAGGCTCACTTAAGGCTTGGATAGATGGGAGGACAGGAGATGCTGTGTATTTGCAGCAGAGCACGCACACTGGGTTGGAGCTATGGTGGAGGGCTGCAGGTTTAGCAACCGAGCAGCAGCGCCAAGGATGGACCCCGTCCCCGTGGCGTAGGTTGGAGGCAAGGTGCAGTCTATGAGGCACGGCCAGTGGCGTAGAAAAGCATCCCTATGCCAAAAACGGTGGGCAGTGCTCGAGGTCAGGCTGAGGGGCAGAGACAGAGATGCTGCCTGTCACCTGCCCGTAGCCAGAACCAACAAGCTCTCAACCATCTCCCCTCCTGCTCTTGCAGCCCTACAAAGCAATAAAAATCACCACCAATAAAATACAGATGTATTTAAAAAGCTCTACCCCTTGCCTTGCAGTTTGCAGCTGATGGGCTCTGGGACACAGACTTTGCAAAGAGCTTCCCTGGGCGCAGAGGTGCAGCGGGAGCCGAGTGGGAAGGGAGAAGGGGTGGGAGACAAAACTCATGTGGAAGGAAGATGTATTTAAAGCTCTACCCCTTGCCTTGCAGTTTGCAGCTGATGGGCTCTGGGACACAGACTTTGCAAAGAGCTTCCCTGGGCACAGAGGTGCAGCGGGAGCTGAGTGGGAAGGGAGAAGGGGTGGGAGACAAAACTCATGTGGAAGGAAGATGACATGAATTGAGAGCAAGAGTCATGGCAGAGGAGGGCTCGTAAGAAGGGAAGACAATAAAACCCAGGGAGGCAGACAGATTAATGAGTATTTCCCAAATATGATAATTTCTGGGCATCCACACATTAAATTTAATATCCTCATGGGTTACTGAGAAGGACTGCATCTCTCTGACCCTGTGCACAAAGGGGAGAGGTCCCGGCTGGCTTTGCAGGACCCAGGCACCACCAACCCACCCCATGGCACATCTTATGCCTGAGCTTTTGTGTGCACAGGGGATGTATTTTCTACTGCAGCGTAGCTCCAAGCCTGTGCATTCGTGCCTCCTCTGCAGCAGACATCCAGCTGTCAGCGGCCGAGCGCCGGCGACACGTCCCCGAGCGTGGGCTGAGGACACAACAGCCTGTTTTGGGAAGGTGTCTGTCAGCAAGCCCGTGTGCATCCCCGCCACCGTGTCAGCACGCTGGGACGCCCCTGCAGCACACAGAGCCCCACTACGACCTCTGAGGAGATGCCAAATCGCATCCATTGTTTGTGGCTAACCGGGCATTAGCCTCCTGTGCTCCATCCAGACAGAGAGCAGCGGGGGGGGGGAGGCTCAGCCCTGAAATCCCCGTGTTTAACACCAACCCAACACACGAGCCAGCCAGAGGTTTCTGTAGGGTTTAACTCTGCCATGGCTGGTGCCAGCATTTTGCACAAGCAAAGCATATGCGGTTGTGGTTTCTCAGGCACTGCTGGAGGAGCAAATCCTGCCCTTACCCTCACCCTAGACTTGAAGGCAATAGGACTGCTTTCCTGAGATATTTCAGACCAGGTCTGTTGTTGCAATCCCAGAGAGTTTGCTGGGTGTCTCTCAACACCATCCAGCCACTCTGCACCATAACCACGTGCGCATCCAAGCCCTGCATGAACCACGCTTGAGCTGCCAGAGCCCAGCTTTAAAAAAAAGCTACCACAAAGCCCATGGGAAAGGGGACTCCCTCCCACTATCTCCACAGAAACCACTGAGGCAGGTGGATCTGCTCTAGCAACCGTCAGCACACCCTGCTGCGACCTCTTGGCTTGCAACCGCATCTACTTTGCGGGTCTCATCTCTGCCAGAGGCTGCTCCAAGACAGACCCGTTGCTCCGGAGTCAGACAGTTTGCCCAGCACTGCAGTCCCTGTCAGCTCCCCACCAAGATTTGTGGGCTGTGCAGAATTGCTTTATTAACATTTAAAGGTCTTTGCCAACCTGGCCCCACCTATCTTTGTTATGGAGGATGGGATTTGCTTCACCCAAGTCTGCTGCCTTAAAGTTCAGAGTCAAGTCTAAGCTATTTCTGCCTTCTCGGCTGCTATGACAGTCACCGGCTCGGTGACAAGAAGCATGCCCGGGGCCCCATCACAGTCCCGCAGGGTCTGCCGCGGCCACCAAAGCCTTACAGCCGCCGTGCACGGGGCACTGATGCAGGAGGCTCTGCCAGCACAAGCAGCAGCAGCAGCAGAGAATAAGCCAGTCCTTCCTACAAGGAGCTGGGCACATGCAGACACGTGCCACGTGGTTTGGACAAGCAGCTAAGGTGATGGCTGCAACCTGCCTGATGTCCTCAGCTGGAGCAGGACGCGACCAGGAGAGCCCCCAACCCAAAATGACCACGTGCAAGCATGAGACAGGGAGAGCATGGAGAGGATGAGAGCCAAGGGCACGGGTGCTCCATCCCTGGGGCAAGCCCTTACCAAACCAAGAACAGAGGGACAGACAGAAGGATGCACGGTACTTAAAGAACACACACAGCGTGGCAGGACATGGTCCATCCAGCCCCCATTGTGTTCAAGGGAGCTCAGCGTTTGGGAAGGCACAGGGAAAAGCCCGAGGCTGGGGTGTGCCTAGTAGAGACGGACTGCAGGCTTTAAGGGAGAAGGTAATTTAGGCAAGAGTGCTGATGAAATGATAGAGTTCACAACCTGATGGAAAGAAAGCCGCGGAATAAGGATAACGGACTTCAAAAGCCAGACTTCAACAAATTCAGGAAGCTGGTAGATGGGGTCTCCTGGGAAAATAATCTAAGGTACAAAGAAGGGGCGAGCTGGCAGTTACTGAAAGAGACTATATTACCTGCACAATAGCAGGCTATCCCCATGCAAAGGAAAGATAGGAAGCATAGTAAGAGGCTGCTATGGCTGAATCAGGAGCCATTCAATGACCTAGAAATAAAGAAGGAACAATAGGGGAAAAAAAAAAATAAAATACAGAAACAAGGGCTCATAACTAGAGATGGGTATAACAGAATCGCAACAGCATACAGGGATAAAGTCAGCAGCACTAACATGCAAAACAAGTTTCAATTAGCGAGGGACACGAGAGGAGAAGAAAAAGGCTCTTGGATGTGTTCAAAGGAAGGGGAAAGGGAAGGTTAGGTCCATTTCCAAGCAGGAGGGGGAAGCATGCGGCAGAGACCTTCACTGCCGTGTTTGATTGTATCTGTATAAAGGAAGGTATATGGTAAGCAGACAAGCTCCAAAATACATGTTAACAGGGAGCGGGGCATTCACGCCAGAGCAGGGAGGGAAAGAGGAGCGTTAAAAGAAAAAAAAGCTGGCAGAGGTTGAGGAAGGTCTCCTGAGAGCACTGAAAAAAAAATCAGGCAGAGTCGTCCCTGGGCTACCAGCGCCGCACTTTGGGAGGAGGGAAAGAGGAGCGTTAAAAGAAAAAGCTGGCAGAGGTTGAGGAAGGTCTCCTGAGAGCACTGAAAAAAAAATCAGGCAGAGTCGTCCCTGAGCTACCAGCGCTGCACTTTGGGAGCTCGCGGAGGCCAGCAGAAAGGGCAAGAAATCTTCATATCTTTAAGAAAAAAGCCGGGAGCTGTAGGCAATCAGCTCAACTTCAATCACCAGAAAGATACTAAAACAAACGATGAAACTATCACAGCTTGTAAGTCCCGGGAATTTAATAAAGTGAGGGGGAAAAAAGAGCCACCAGAACCACCACCAACATGAGTTTGTCAAGAACAGATCATGTCAAACCAACCTAATTTCCTCCGTGACAGGATAACTAGACTTGGTGGATAAGAGGAAAGCTGTAGACATGATATACCTTGACTTTAATAAGGCTTCTGATGCCGGTCCCACACGGCACCCTCCGAGGAAAGTTGAGGAAACACGGTCTGGATGTAATCGCGGAGGCTGGGGGCAGAGGGGAGGAGGGATAACAGCCTGTTGACAAAGCGCTCTCAAAAAGCACTTATCTATTATTTACAACCAAGCTAGGAGGGCAACCTACAGTGGGATTCCTCTGGGGCCCGTCCTGAGCCCCGCTCTCTCCAACATTTGCATTTAACAGCTTGCATTACGGATCCAGGAGCACGCTTATTAAAGTTTGTAGATGATGCCAAGCTAGGAGGAGAGGGGCTGGAAGGGCTCCGAGAGTAGGACCAGAACCACAAATCAACTCCGGAATCGAGCAATAGGAAACCCAATATGGACAAGCATGATGCGACACACTTGCAGAGGAGGGAAAAAAAAAAAATCAAACACACATATAAAAAGGAGGTAAAACAACTAGGGAACCATGCGCAGAAGAGGACCGGGGTGTTACAGCAGACCACAAACTATGAATCAAACACATATAAAAAGGAGGTAAAACAATTAGGGAACCATGCGCAGAAGAGGACTGGGGTGTTACAGCAGACCACAAACTATGAAGGAATCAACCAGGCTACAAAAGCTGACAAGTCTTACGTTAACATGAGCATTGTAAGAAGGACAAAGGCGAATTATTTTGCTCCACTTGGTTTAATTCAAGGCCTCAGCTGCAGTACTTCATCCCGATGCGGACATCACGCTTTCAGAAAGCTAAAGGTTAAGTCACTGTGGCTTAACACGTTAGCACCCACCCGCTGACCTGCACTAACCGTGTCGTCTTCCTCCGCAGCACATCTGGCTCCGCCGAACCCGCAGGTGGAGGTTCCCTTTCTTTTTCAGATCAATCTAAACTGCATTTGCCACAGTGCAAGACACATCTAACTGACGCAATGCAACTGATTGCGCATCCGAGCCATGGACAAGTGGGGGCGAGTCCACGGAATAGCAATGAAATTGGTGAGAGATGCAGACAAATCTAGAGAAAGATGAAAGACGCCGGGGTTTGCTTTGTCACTAAGAGAAGAGATTAAGACATGACAGCACTCTTCCCATACGTAAATAGCATATGAAGGAAGCGGTGAATAATTATTTGCCATATCCCTTCGAAGAGGCAGAAGAAGGAAACAGCCTAATTTGCTGCAGAGAACATTTTGGCTGGGTACTTGGAATAACTTTCACTCAGGCTCGTGAAACCCTTGCAGAAGGTCTCCGGGAAGCTACACCACCCCCGTCACCAAAGAGCAGCTCAGTTGCCCATGAAGGATGTCCCACATGTGCCCAACTCCACTCCAGGACGACATCAGCTGGGATCCCACCTAGCTCTACGGTTTTGTAATCCTACAGAGGTTATTCAGCAGCAGACTAAGACACAGCAAGCTTTCAGGTTTCACAAACGCGTTGCAGCAGCGTAACAATGGACTGGACCACCAAACCATTTCTTCCTGCTGGCAAGCGACCGCTGCACAACTAATCTCTGCAACATCAATGAGATCCGTCTGCAAGCACCTGCTCACCAGTGGGAGCAAGGGCTCCACCGTCCAGACAGCGTGACCCTACAAATCACAGCAAGCCACACTCAGCGCTTTGATTCTTTATTGTTACAGTTCAGACAGCTCCATTATTTATCCAGATTACTTATTCATGTTTTATTTCCAGGGACAAGCCACTTCACTGGATAGAGTTCTCGTAGCCTCTCCTCTCTACTCACCCCCAGCTCTTGTCCCCCTGGTCACGGTGCTGCCACTGTTCGTGTAGGAACATTGGCTTTGACTAGAGGCATCCCATCCGTCTCAGCCCATCATCCCGTTAATCATTTCTCCCCTCTCTCACACCACTCAAGCGTTCTGACAAGGGGAGGATTGAAAAAGCTCAGCCAAAAATGACAGCAAAGTCTCAGACACTGACTGACAGAAGCACTGAAAGTTTCCCGAGGCAACTCAATCAGACCAGGTTTTCTGTCCATCTTTAGAAACTGAAGCAGCTAAACCAGTTCAGAGAAATATTGCTCCTACCTGGAGAGACAGCAAGGGCTGGTCATTAAGAGCAGGGTGGCTGCTGGCTTGAATTCAATAGAGATATCCAACGTATTTCCATATCCCCCAGCACCACAGTGTTTTAATCGCCCTCATTTCAAGGCTGCACCTCGGAGCGCAGATGGACTTTTATCCATTTTGCAAAGATTTGAAGGCTGAAAGGTTATCGTGGTGGGTCAGTACCTGTCTCCAAGCTGACTTAGATCACACCACCTGCCCCGAGGCGAGCGAGACCCCAGGCCAGACCTCTGGGCACAGCCCTACCTCCCAGACAGGCCCCCATCACCCAAGCCGAACGGAACCAGTGGCTCCTGAAGCCAGCCAGCTCCGTGAAACACGTCCTCCTTCCCCCGGGGGGCTCGGTTTCCCTATCTGAAGTGCTGACATAATTAAGTTTCACCCACTGTGAGAAAACATTTAGAGAAAGAAAAGTATTTCTAAGAGCAAAACATGTCGTTGCTAGAACTTGTGATTGCCCCTCTGCCAAGCCCCACGCAGATCCTGCACCTCCAAGTACCATCGTCATCAGCTCAAACCCACATCTGCAACATCCCTCCTCTCCATCACGCCTCCTCCCCATGGCACATACGATTTCCCCAAGACCACACCAAGGTGGTAGAAATAAGGAAAACACACCAAAAAACCCCCCTCAAAACAACCAAATGAATTCCCTTAACAAAATCCTTAACCCAACGCTTAGCTCTTGTTAAACAAAGAGACATTTCTCCAAGGAGCGATTACAGTCAGAGCAGCAGCCTAACCAGGCTTCAGACAGCACTCCAGGCACACGTTTCTGACTGCCAGACAGCACTCTCAGACGTTTGCACCCTATTGCAACGGGTGCTGAGCACCTCCGAGCACGCACGGCAGATTTTAGGTTGCTGCTGGAACTGGAAATACTAAATACCTGAGCCAGAAGCACTCTCAGCCTAGAATATCAGGTGCAACCGTTTTCAGTGACTTGCTCAGTATTTTACCATTCTTGCTACAAAAAAAAAAAAAAAACACAGGGCAAAAGCAAGAACTCCAACTGACCCTGTGCGTTCATCTCTTCTCTCTGGCTTAATCATACATATCCTGACGGGCACGACCCATGCACATCACAGACCTCCCACCAAACACATCAACACCACCACCAAGGCATCTCATGACCTACAAGCAGACGCCTATTTCCAGGTCACTTGAAGAGAGCTACAAGCAGCGTGAAGTCCCAAGAAATCACACGCTGAGCGCATAAATACTCCCAGCTCCAACTTCCAGCCTCTTCTCCGAGCCGTCCTTTGAGGTGCAGAACGGCGGCGGTGGCTGAGAGATGCTCTAATCAGTGCATCTAATTTCAAACAGCGTAAGGACCATGTTATGCCTCGGGATAAATGTGAAAGGCTGCCACTGAAGTAAGAGAGGTACGCACTTCAGAAGCTCGAGTTTGGCCTTAAAAAAAAAAGTCACTAAAACTAAAACATTAAAGTGCATTTAAAAACATAATAAGGCAGATTAGCAATCAGAGTGGCTTGCTGGGGGACTGATAAGCGAGGAGGATTCCTCACCAGATACCACTACTGAAAGAAGGCCAAAAAGGCCTTGTTTAGAGTAAAAACGGGTTTTGATCCGAAATACAGCATGGAAATTCATTTTCTTATGCATTTTCCATGACAGAAACAGCCCAATCAGCCTTGTTTTAAGCAGCAATGCTGAAGCTCCCACCTGGAGTGTTTTGCACAGGGAGGGATGGGAAATTGCCTGGTGACTCAGTGGCATGATGCAAGCTACGGCCCCCTCCCTCTCGTAGATATTCAAAGCACTTTTGACTCATTCAGAAAATTATTTGACCCTGCCCGGTCCCAACTTTCTGAACCATGCAGCAGAGGAGCTGCAAAAGTCCTGCTCCCTCACCAATCCTGCTGGAATTGGGTCTCGATTTCATTTGCTTATTAAGATGTCCATGCAGGAGACGCCTTTCATCTCTTCGCACTGTCCTAAAAAGCAGAGAAGTCATCGGGAGGAGTTAGCTTTGGGGATAGGCTGGGAGGAACGGTGCGTGGAAGGGCTGGGAGGACAACAGGAGGCTCAGCGCTTTTCTTCAAAGATTTTCCCAGTGTCTTACTCAGCGATTCTCTAGACGCAAATAACCAACGAGGCGGCAACCTGTTGAGCTGCAAAGGCTGGAGCGCCTGTTGCTATAGCCCCAAACCTTTCACTCTCTTCAGGTTGAGGAATCGATACAGGTTTTGACACCCATCAAGCTTCAGCGTGCCTACAGGCTAGCAAGGAGCGACCCAGGGCCACCTCCAACCCCTCTTCTGTCTAGCAATCCCCTCGCCTCCTGGCTTTGCAGAAGTCCTCCTGCACAGGGGAGCTCGGCAGTTTCAGTTCACCAAGCCTGGTGGGCTGAGCTTAATCCCAACCCGACTCAATGACTGAATTTTGCCTGGTTTAGGGTAGAAAGTAAAATGGCGTCTCTTCTCATGCTAGACCTCAGAAGCTCGTGTGATAACCATCTTCTAAAGAAAAGGCAGATAGCTCACGTTCAGTCCAAATTTCACATGTATTAGCCCAAAATAGGGCTCAAGCCTATTCAATCCCTAAAGTCTCTGTACAGCCCATGGGACACCTCCCTCACCAGCACCGAACCCCTTTAAGGTGTCAAAACCAGCACGCGAACAGCCATGAGAAGGTGCCCACCGTGACGAGCACACTGGGGCTCAGCGGTCCAAGGAAACGGGGTGGGAGGTGTTTCTCCCAGGGTCCCATCCACAAAGGGAAGAAGAGTGACCCCCGTGCGCTAACTACAATCAGGATCCCAGTTGCATTCTCCCAGCTCAGCCTGAGTGGCTTTACCCAGGGGACCTTCAGCTGATCCCCCCCTCCTCAGCACGCTTTCATGTTCAGGCGGCACTTGGCTCCCTCAAAACGCGGGGATGTTCAAGCCTTGTTGCTTCAGCTGGGGTCAGGGAGACCAAAAACATAAGTGTATAATCCTTTCACAAGTTAATTAAAGTACCCATCCATCCTTCATTCAAACCATTAGCCATGGGTTTTTACCATTAATTATTTGGAACCAAATCAAACAAACAAACAGAAGACGACACAGAAAGAAGAGAGAAAGCAAAGCAGAGGCAGGGCACTCCTGCAGCGAGGTATTAGCAAGGCTCCTCCGCGCCTCCCAAAGCAAGCCACGAACCCATTTTAGCCAGCGCAAGGGTGTGTTGGAGGTGGGAGCACTGGTTCAAGTTTGGGTGCTGTGTCAAGCTGCTTCTGTGACCTTGGAAAAACCTCTTCGTCTCTCCTCAACTTCACTGCCAGCTCCCCATGCCATGACCCATTGCTGCGTGCCGTACCCAGCACACCCTCCCCTTTGCCCCTGGCAGACCTTCGAAGTGCAAATAAAATACAAATAAATGATTTACAAACCACGAGGACTCTTTGGTGAGGTCTTGGTAGGCTGGGGCGCTTGGGTGGACAGGAGCCAGGGCTCCCAGCACTGACTTGCCCCACTACCCGAGGGCTCGCTAAAGCATCTGCAAGACCTCAACACGAGCTGAGAACAGAGTCGAGGAGCCTTTCCACCAGCACGGATAGCCCGGGAAGGGCTCCTGAACATTGCAACGAGGACAAGCAGCTCTCCTCCTCGCTCGGGTGGAGGCTGCGTCCCCAGCTGGAGCTCTTTGGCCTAGTTTATCTCCTCCCTTCCATGATCTCTCTCCTTTTTGAATGCTTCACTTCAGCACAGGTAAGCGAGGGGAGAAGGGGAGGTGGGGAACAGGGAACCATCCTTCCCTTTTCCCTGCATTTCCTTCCCTCTCATTTGCTGTCACAGCTACGCCTCTGTCTCTTATCCCCAACCTCCCTCTCCCCCATGCCCTCCCTACTCCCCATCAAGACAAGGTTTAATGTCTTTCCATCTCTTCCCGGGTAAATTGCAGCGAGCCTGCCGGCTGCTCGGGTGGAACACACTGTTTTATATGCGCCATAAAAGGAGAGAACTCTGTAAACAATATTATTTTTAATAAAATCCTAGGCTTTGGCAGGCCAGCTGCTTTTGTGTCTGTCTTAATTTAATCAGACGATCAGCTCTCTCAAGCAGCAAGAGGGAATGAAAAGCATTAACAAGGAATCAAGGAACTGGTGAGGAAGAGACATGACTTCCATCAAGTGCTTTCGGGCCCAGCGTGTCGCTATGTGAGCGGGACCAAGTTTTTGGGAAACAGATTCCCAGTCTGGCTCATCCGAAAACAACTTTGTCCGAGCGCAGGAAGGACCCGAGCACATCTAGGCATATAACACTCATCCTACGGTGCTTGAAAAAGAGCCATACAGCTGGTACGGGCGATGAACAAACCCAGGCTTAATGATATTTTCAGTTAGAGCAGATCACTGTGACTCTCCCTGGGCACTGGCAGGTCTCTGCCGTACCCCACGCTCCCCAGGATGGGAATCCTGCCCAGTTCGGTGACCCCCC
>NW_008795486.1:0-18606 GCF_000699145.1 Aptenodytes forsteri
GTAATTCACCTGACATATGAAGTAAAGAAAAAAGATACTAGAAGTTGTAAAGATACTTATTTATTGCTCCACAAATTAAGAAACATCTTCGTTATCTAGAGTGCACCAGTTAGGTTTAGAATTTTCTCCAACTTGAGCCTGAAGTGGAGACACAGATTACTTTTTCACTCCAGTGAGACTGTGGTTAGACACATCATCCCTGGCTGTGGTTGCCAGATTGTGGCAAGATATAGGAACTACTGAGTTTGAACATCGAGAGGTGGGGAAAAAAAGAAAAGAAAACAATGTGACTGGGAGAAATACTTGTAGTTTATTATTTCTTATTCCTAATTCTTGGAGGCATTCAGCACATAACATGACTTTCAAGGCATGTATCATTCAGCTTCTGCTTTTCTTTAATGAGATTCATTTAGGCATTGAAGTTCAAGCTATTGGAGTCTGAACACGCTCACTGCATTACATCTAACACCTTTGAGCTCTGTTGTGTTTCTTATCAAATGGTTATGGAGGGCAGTTTCTGAATCAATCTGGTATGCATTCGAGAAAGGTTTGAGCAGTCATGAGCTTCATATTAGTGTAGTATATTTCACATTTAGTTTTGGAGCACTCTTCTGAGACAGGGAAATGGAGTTACTCTCACTTCAGTGGGGAACTGAATTTAGCTTGCCCAAGGTAATATGGGATGTTTGTGGCAGACCAAGTAAGTGAGCATGAGTCTCTCCAAATTAACTTCTTACCAATTCAGCCAGCATACCTGTCTGCTCAGTTGTCTTATCATAGCGTCTTTTATCTCTACCAACAATGATCTCAACCACAGCCTGTTAGAAACACGTGATATATCAACAGCTATACCCCATACATGCCATCAAATATGCGTAGTTTTATAAAATGAAAAGCATTTTGTGAAATATTTCCCAAAAGTTGTGTGCAAAAGAAGCAAGCACTGACAAGCAGCTGTTCTAGGAAGGTTTTTTTATTCTGTTTACCAGAACTCGCTTCATTTTTTCCATTAATATGCTTAGTTAATCACTTAAAATTTCTGTCTTTATTATGTAACAGTTCAAAACTTCCAGTCTCACTGTGTATAAGTTTACAGATGTTGGCATCTGTAACTTGAGGTAATTACCTTGTCTACATTATTAAAGTAATAATTCAAAGAGAGAACCAAAGTAGGGTAAATACTTGTGCTTAAAGCTAGTGGGCCAGAGATCTGGGTGTGATGTGTGGTCCTCCTGTGGCTGTTGCTTAGGTATCTGATTGGGCAGATGCTGCAGTGATTTCTTAGAAATCGAGAGATTATTGGCTTGACTTTCCTCTCATTTTATTTAATGACACCTTCCAGCAAATGCCTAGCAGATTGAGTTTGATGGGAAACAAACGAGTAATTACAGCCCTTTGCAGTAAAATATTCAGAGTTATAGCCTTATTGGCTTCATGTTGTTTAAGAAAGTGCTTTGCTGAACTGGGGCATAAGTTTTTGATTTAGTATCGCACTGCTGTAAGACTACGAGTGTCTTCTGGCCAAAGGCTGTCTGAGGAGTGGCTTTATAGGAGCACAGCTGGGTTGTAAACAAATGGTGATGCACTTCTGCTCTGCATTCAGAGGGAAGAGAAGCAAAAATAAAAAACAATAATATATCTGTATTATTGAGTACCAGACAGAAGAAAATCAACTGCAAAACCAAAATGAACTTGCAGAATGAGGTTCAGACAGCTTATAATGTCTCCAGTTGGTGTTTACTTTATTAAATAAATCAGAAGAAAAACAGGTAATAAATACCCTACAAAGTGACACAGTCACTTCAGGTGTTAAAACTTCTGAGTGCTATAAATTTGCTCTCAGCTTCATACTGTTGAGGTAACATGAAATTTTTTCATTGATTCACTTTCTTCTTTTAATTTAAGAAAGGAGGAACAGAAGAGTAGTGGATGAAAAGAAAGAAGCAAGTCCTGAAGCAGTATGATGGACCCTTATATTAGTAGTGGTCTTAGATCCTACATTCTTTAATGCTAGTGTAGGAGTTTGACCTGTCCTTCCCACGTACTATGCAGTAATGGGCAATTTGATTAAAGTATGATTGATTAACTAGACACATTAAGGGTGTTTGGAGCCAGGGTCTGCCCCCAAGCCATGGAGCACAAACCTCTTCTCCTCCCCAAATAGTTAGATCTTAAATTTTGGTTCACTTTGTCTTGGTGCAAAAGTATGTATTCCAATACATTTGCTGTTCTGGTTGACAGTTCCCTTGTCTCAACTCCCTAGTTCCTAGGTTTGGGAAGTTAAGGAAAACAAGCAAAGTGTAGCAGTAACAAAGAACATAGTGAGGATTTGCTGTAAGGTATAGCAAAAGGAATAAAACCCCACAGCCGTGGCAAACTTGGTCTCTCTGCTACATACCAGGTCCTTTACAAGCAAAAAGTCTATCTATTTCTTGAAAAGAAAACAGATCAGCAACATTGTGTAAACGTTTGGGTTTTGATCCTGCAGGTCCTTAGATGCAGTGCTTACAGTCAGGAAGTTGAATCCTTTCTCCTTGATCCCTATAGAAAGACTTACACCTGATAGCAGGTTCAGGATGATGCACAAATTCTGAGATCTGGTGGGAAAATTCAGTGGTAGAAAGATTTGTGAATAGTTTGAATGTGAATGACCAGATCTGTGTAAAAAATACTCCAAGGCATGGATTTTCAGGGAGGACAAAAACAAACCCAGAATGTTTGCTTCATGCTGAGTCTTAGCAATGCCATTCCAAGATAAACGTAGTTTAGAAGTTGGTGGCTTTTGGGAAAAAAAAAACAACAACTTTTTTTTTGATGTCTCTAAGTTATTCAGGTAACCTCAAGATTTGCAGAACTTTCTTTTGTCTGAGGAGAAAAAGGCTTGGAGAAGCATCAGGGCAACTTTTATGCAGAAGTTTTGACTGAGGCCAGCATAATGGAGTAGGGAGGTACCTGATTCTGTAAACTTACATGTAATAGGAAGCTAATTTAAAAATGTGCAACTGCAGGGGCACCCCTCTGCACTTATCACAGCACTTTAATCTGAAGTAAGATTTTGACAGGTAGAAAATATACATCTCCAACAGCATAGGATTTGAGCAACTTCAGTATAATTTGGATACTCATCAGAGTAGAACTTTACATGAAATTTGTCTGAAACCGCTTCCCCCCCGCCATAAGCAAGCACGTGCATGTGCCTAGACCATGATTTTTGGCAGGATCTGGCCTCTTTATTCTGAGTCCTAATTCACCCCTGCTGTTCTCTGAAATGAAAACCTTCTGATTCTTCTGCAGGAAGAGGTATTACTACTGCCATCTGCAAAACATCACCATCTTCTACATCATGCTAAAATTTCTCTGACCTCTCGGCATATGATGACTTAAAGAACGTTCAAAGGCATATCGTTATCTTCTGTTAAACACTGAAGTGAAGAGACTGAATATGTCTTGTCACGTAACCAATTTGTTAAGGTGGGCATCAGTTAACTTATGGTATTTCTTGTCAGCCATTAATCTATGCTTCAGTTCTTGTATTCTGCTGATGGAAAAATGATATATTTATCTACTCTGTATTAACCCATTATTTTGTGCACTTCTGTTTTTACAATTAACATTTATGTGAAGCAATAACAGCTTTCAAGTGCTGAGCTTTGAATAGAATGTTCTGGATGTACTTGCACAAGTCATCTCTTTTAGAGCTCTCCTTTTATGAATATTGGATGTAGATCATGAGTGGAAATGCTTAGGAAATGCATTCATAGCTTCAAGCCTAAAGCTGCTTTCTGTGGATAATCTGTAACACTTTTGAGAAAAGTGTGAAACACTTCATGCTATTAATATAACCTTATTTTGAATATGACATATATGTCAAAAAGGGATTTTAATATAACAGTGGGAGGTTGTTTTTTTTACCATCAGGGGTACAAGGTAAGGAGATGAGGAGAACCAAAATCTCTGTCCTATAATAAAATGAAGAGTGATAGCAAAAGCAATTTGGTGTGTTGCCTGTATCTACGCTGTACTTAGGCTGGCTTGGAGGAACCCAGGTCCTGATTCCGTCCGTCCATTTATCCTAATAAGCAGCCCAACTTCAGCTTGTTTGTGAAATTGAAGGACCCTTGTGCAGACCCTTTCAGGAAGAAACATGTGTGGTCTTGTCTGTTGGCATCAGATCACTGGAAAAAAAAAGATGAGAGAGACATCTGAACCTCACAGTGATCTGCTGCCCCACAGCAGATAGACATATGCTTGAGTGTACTGTAAAGCACAGACTGTACTTTGGACCTTTCCTTAGTCTTAGCAGCCTGATCATCCTGGTAATGCTCGCTAGAGGGCTTTTGAGGGTAAACAGGGTGGGCAAGCGGTGAAACAGGCCTGGAACCTGGCTTTTTAGAAGATATTGTAGAAGTAGGTGGTATTTCTATTTCTGAAATCTTGTATAAAATATTTTTGTTTCCAGTTAGTTTACTGTTCTACATCGTTAAGCAAAAATAAACCTCTTAAAATGAATAAAAGAAAAACTGATCCTGTACAGTGGGGAAGGGAGTGAAGTCTGCATAATGCAGTTTACAGGTATAAAATACCCTATAGCTGCAGCACAGTGTACTTTACCTCTCCATTCTGTGTCAGTAGCTCTTTGAGTTTGCAGCACATTAGTACAGATACAGGTGTCTTGTGCCATCCTGAAGTCAAGGAGAGGATCATTCTTTTAAACTTTACTAATATATCTCAGGAAAGCAAAGGCAGAATGAATACATATGCCTCTCTCTTGGCCTTTGAGGACTTAAAAAGCGGTGAGAATTACAGTCAAGTTTAAGATTTGTGACATTTTCTGTTCCTCTGGTGACCTGTTCAGCTACGAAGGGAAGAAGAGAGAAACCACTTTTTAATCCAGATGCTTTTTGCCACGAATAAATTCATTCATTGAATGTGAGCATGTAACTACTTTAACTGCCCACAGTTTACTGAGCTTTCTGATACATCTAGAGAGACTTCAGGAAAACGTTTGATTTGAATTGAAGATTTTCCATTAGACATACCTGCTTGTCTTCACTGTGACATCATCAGACATCAGGTTTTGGTAGTATGATGGCGTTAAGAGGTGTTTAACAATTTTAAAGGGTAGCTATTGTAGGTAATAACTTATAAGCTCTTGGGGAAATGGTGGCCATAAGCTTTTTGAAAGTGGTTAGAGGTTTCTGTGTGTGTGATATCCAGGAAGGTTGTAGCTCAACCTCTACAATCAAAATCAAATATGACGTGTTACCCATCTCAACATCCAGGTAATCTGCCAGATCTCAACTGTTTTGTGATCACTAGCAGCCTTCCTTGGACTCTTCATTGACAAGTACGTTCTGATGCTCATTTAAAACTACAGCTGATGAGCTGCTTTGCCGTGTGAGCTAGTCTCAATGACATAATTAAATGTTTGCATTCATAATCTGGTTACGGTCTCTTAATACAGGCTTTATAGCTCGAGTTCATTCCTGTCTCATGGGAACACTTCAGTCAACGCTTTCTGTGAATGGGGCTACTTTGAATGTTGTGTTGTACTGGATTTCTGCTGATGTAAAAACTCAAGAAACCTCAAGTCACATACATCAGACTTAGGCAGTATCTGTACTAACAAATTAAACATACCTAAGACCATTCTTTGCCACTGAGGCCAGCTGCAAGGTCTGCATGCGCACCACTAAACTCTTACCCTTCCAAACAGTGGGTCTACTTGCTGGGTATGGTCTGGGACCCATTGTAACTCCCAAATGGCCAATCCAGGAATCACGAATCCTATAAATAGGACTGACTGCTGCAGAAGTTTGGATTCTAACTGTTATTGGGAGACATGATGGTTTTTCAGTTAAAATATAGTATTAGTAGTTATAGCTTTTGATAATCAGCAGCTGTTGTTTATTTATTTAATTATTGCCCTACAGTTGTTTTTAATATCATTTGGTATGAAACTGCAATTCTGCTTTCAATATTAACAAAAGTACAATTTAGTTTTTGTTAGCAAAGTCTTCCTTAAATCTCAAATACAGAGTAGGGTTTTAGTTTTAGTTCTGCAGCTGATTTACAGCTTGCCTGTAGTCTTTCATTTCACCTTCCTATTTCCATTTTTTCAGCTAGGGAGACTTTTCATACTGTTTGGGGTTTTTTTTTGGGGGGTGGTGTTGTGGTTTTTTTGATTGGTTGGTTGTTTTTTTTCCCCCATCAGTGATGACCCTAGGGTTTCATTTCTTTTGTTACAACTTAGGGACTGGTGTATGAATTCCCGTACAAACCACTTCTGGATAGAAGTAGAATTTCTTTTGGAGCAGAATCTATATCTAATTCTATTCTTAAAATACAAAATATGCAAATGCACTTCACATTGCCTTACTGTTCTTGATGACCTCAGTACCTCAGTTGTGCTGTTATGCCTGTTTCTGTTGCTTTGGAATAGAAGGTGCAAATTTGAATTACTCTTCTCTTTTTTTTTCTTTTTTGTGTGACAGCATCTTGCTTTAGTAAGACTTACAAAGTCTTACTAAAAGCTTAGAATATGAAAAAGTACACTGACCCCTTTGAGCGTCAGTACAACTCTGCTTCCCCAGACCTCTGTGCCTGCACCTTTTCAGTGTAAATCCAGTGTGGTCTGTATGTATCAGCTGCTTGCTGATTTTTACACTAGTCCACAGCAGAGTCAAAGAGTTGAAGACCTCTTGTGCAACAAACAGGGATTTCCCACCCACATTTTTAAGGAATTCTTTGAAAATTATATTTCTTGTGGGCTACCTCAACGTTGGTGAATCATGTGGCACTAAGCCCACAAATTATAGCTTGGTTAAGTGATATAGAGTAAACAAATTTCCAGTATTTGAAGAAGAATTTGTGACCCTGAAAGCTTGTCTATTTTTTGTTTTTCTCCTGGTTGTGTTGATTGGCATAGCCAAGCTCAATGGGAATGACTGACATATGCCAGGAGCTCATAATTCTGATGCTGAGAATGGCAACGCATATGGTTAATCCAGAAATGGTTAATGCATTTGCTGAGCATTTCCAAGTGGAAAGTTGTTCGTTGCCGCAGGACGGTACTTTTCTCATAGACTAGTCTTCCACGATGATGATTAGTATGAAAGCTGAGAAGGTAATTGCAGATAACTTTATATAATTACATCGATCTTTTCAGTTTTCAAACTTTATTATTTAAAATATTTAATTCCGTAATAATGTCTTTTAAATCTTGGGTTCTTAATTGGTTTACACTAACTAGTTATAGTTTATGGTGTGTTGCTTGCTGCCTCTCATCTGAAGTGGGCAGCTCTTTCAGAGAGGAATGAAGAACTAGAGCCCACTTATGAGGTCTGTTTTCTGGGACAGGGCTGCTTAGAACTCCGCGGCTTCTGGTGATCGCCGGTACTCTTGGTTTCTTTTGGCCAGTTGATGGAAATGCCCTCCTACCTGCAACACCTATAAGGTTTGTGTGATTGGAAGGTACATAGAAAAGGTTTCCATAGAGATATCTGGGTGGAAGAGGTCCGTAATATGAGGCAAATAGTCTGATGAACCTCCAAAAAGTAGTACTTCATCAACCCCAGAATAAGTGATGACTTGTGTTTTAAATAGTAGTTCATCATTCTTCCAAAAAAGGTGCTTGGCAAGGGAAGTGTCTTGGATGGTGTTCAGTAATCAGGTAATTGGTGTTCTGGAGTTAATGAGCCAAGTTCAGAGGGAGTTTGAAAAGTTAGGTCTATCTTGCTTCACAGTTGTCCGTTCATCAGTGGTTTAAGCTCGTTGCTTCATGCTTTATGTGGACACGGTAGACTCTTGCTCACCTTACTACAGAGGCAATCAACTTCAGCAAGGCCAGACAATCAAATTGGACCATCAGAGCCTGTAAGATCTTAAACTGCTCCAGCAATTATCTTCAGTGCCTTGTGACACACATTCTACCCTAAAGCAAATGTTCATGCTTGAACATAAAGCTTTACCACCAGAGCAGTTCACAGACCCTAAAAGGACCCTCATCTGTGTTGTGGTACAAGTCCTTCTATGTGCGTGTTTGGATTTTGAAAGGGTTTGCTGCATCTGTGAGCCCTGAAGGGGCTCCGCTCATTTGTAGAGTGTTGGAAAGTCTCCTTTCTACAAACAAAGGATGTGTTTCTGTATAAAGAGGGAAAAGATGTTTTGGGGTATTTTTGCAGACAGATCTCAATGTTCATTAAACACCAAGAAACGCCTGCTGTCTTTATGCTTAGTAAGACTCAGTGCAGAAGCGTCAGGTGTTAGCGTAGGGTTTCAGACAGATCTGGCACAGGGATGGGGATCTAACTGAATGACGCACGCTTTTTCTGTGCTATGCTTCAGCACTTCAGAAAGGCATTCAGTTCTTAAATGTATTAAGCATCTTTCAAGAAGCACTGCGTCTTAGTTTCTAGCTTCACAAACTTGCGAGACATCAGTTTTGTCTTGACTGTTTATCTGAGGGAAACATGCATAAATACTTTAAGTGCTGTTAGCTGGCTATGTGAAAACATGTTAGTAGTAGAGAGTGTGTGATGGGTTTTATGCTGTTGTTCCAAAGTATGTTTGTGCCTTGCTAGTCTTTCCAGTGACAGTTTACGTAGTCAGCCTCTTTTCTGTAAAGACCATTCAGGGCCAGAGAGTTCCCCCACAAGCAGAAGTTTGAGAGACACCCTGGTGTATTTAGGAGTTCTTTATGTGTGAATATATAGGAAAAAAAACTCTGGAAGATGTAGCTGCTTTTTAATCTTGCTTTAAATTTCCTTATGGATAGTTTTGCATTAACAGCAGTGTTACATCCAAACAGTGTCAAATTGCAAAAGCACTCTTTCATCTATTACTTTACAGCCTGTTCATCTAAAGCCATTCATACATGTTTCACTGTGTCAGGGGTGCTATTTCCACAGCACTACCGATACCATGTTTGAGCTTATTTCAGCATTTTTGCCTAGCTGTTGTGGCTGGAACTACATGTATCTCAATTACAGAACACACTTGAGTCAGTGTAGGGCTTTTGGGCCAATAACTGATGCTAGATGTTATTTGGCTCTGTCAGCGGGGTTTGGCTGGTCAAGCTGACTCTGTTCTGTCCTCCCTGCACCCACCCTCTGATTTGTTTTCCCCTGTTGCACAGATTGGAAAGGAAAAATCTGAAAGTGAAGAAATCTCAGAGATTCCACTACTTCATTCCCAGTCCTCTGCTGTTAGGAAATCCACCTCCCCCATGAATAATAACCACCTCAGTGCAAAGCTTACTGTAGAGAAAGTGCAATCTTGTGTTGGTGTTAAGAATCAATTCCATGATGTGCAGCTACTCGAGTCGTTTCTGATGCTGTTTCAGTGCTTTATAAACTATTAGAACATACTTTTGCCTTTTTAGGGGATCTTGTTACAAGCCACTACGTGGTAGTTGCAGAATTTCGGTTTCTGCACAAACTGTGTGGTAAGATCCCCTGGCACACATCTTGACTCTGCGATGAATTGGCCTTGGAGCATTGATGCTAAAGCTGCCTGTGGAGAACCCCAGGCAAGAAACAGTATGAAAAAACATGAGAAACTTGAACTAATTTGGGGTTTCTTTGTATTCTGCCAACCAAATGGCTCTCCGTATCCTACCTTCTCTTGTTTCTCAGGTAGGTTGATAATTTTACTGCTTGGATATGTCTGTGTGGCTTTAATTAGACCAGACAATCTATTCTAGTATCCTGTTCTCACAGTGGCTAACAGCAGATGCTTAGGGAAAAATGGGGATAGGCAAGCAAGCAGTGACAGTGCTTCTTGCCACCAGCAATGTGTGGCTCAGGGACCTAATAGCTTAAATCATTGCATTTAATAGCCTTCAAAATATTTTTTCCCCCCGTTTGTTAAATGCTTTTAAACTCCATATTCAAAGAAGTAACATACAAGGCAAAGAGTTCTTTAAGATGACTGAGTGTTGTATAAAGAAATACCTCATTTTATTTTGAACCTGCAGTTTGGTGGTATTGTTTGATGCCTTCTTGCTCTTCTATTAGAAGAGACTGTGAATAACCACAGATTTCTCTGTCCCTCCAGGAAAATTATGATTTCCAGCAACTTCTTAAGAGAGACTTCTAGAGAATCTCAGTGCCTGAAGTGGTGATGGGATGAAGGCATTATTGATGAAGGCCTTGTGGCGGTGGGATGAAGGCTCTGCAGTAGGACAACATGTACTAGCTTGATTCAATTGCTCAGATTTAGGGACCAATTACTAGGGCTAACTAGGTAGGGTGGATATCTCTTCTTTATAATCAAATTTTCTGCTTTATGTAATACATTAGTAATGCTCAGATGTTCATGACCCCCTGAATCTCAATACCATTTTTTCCAGTGTGTGCGGGGAAGAGAATAACACTAAGAGTCAGGAAATGTGTATTCCCTTTGAAGCAGATTAGTTTTGAGTCACACCAAGGTAACAAACAAACAATACCCCCCCAACCCCGCACAAGATGATCACCAAAAATTAGCTCATCTAAAATCAATGAATTTTTTAAAAGTAATTGGTTCTCAGCCAGTTGCTTAAATTCCCATGGGAAATGAGTGGAAAATTTGAAAATAGAACGGAGACTTGACAGTGAAAAGTCCTAGTGTGATGGAGTAGAACTAGAAAATGAATTTGAAATGTGCAGTTATATGAAGTCAATTTTCTCATTTCTTAAGAAAACAAGAATTCTAAAGCAATGTCTAGAATACAGCTCTGCAATGGAAATTACTTCCATAAACTGAAGCTGTAACTTCAAGTGCATCACATAAGTACATATTCCACAGCCTCAAAACATATTAAATAAATTGATATCATAGAATTTCAATACAAATAGCTCTGTGAAAGAGTAAACACCACTGTGGTGGTAAAGCTGTAGAGATAAGCCTTAAGGGTCTTTACAGCAGTTTTTATGTTGGATTTTTAAAAGAAAACAAACTGTAAAATACATTTTTTCTTAAGGAGACAGTTCTTGTCTGTTTTATATAATAATCTACTCTGAGCCGAGCTTTAATTTAAAACAAATAGCTGTAATGCCACAGGCTGGGCTTGAAGTTTCCACATATTTTGAAGTCATCCGCTGCACAGCGGGCTCTGAGGATTCATTATTAGCTGGTAAGGGAATGAATGCAAAACCAGCAGGTTCATCCTTGCAGCCTCAGCAGAAACTCCCTAGGATGTCCTGTGAAGCTGCAGGAGCAGACCCTAAAGCTCATTTATGCTCCCAGTCCATCTTCTTTATCTTACTGGGCATTCATCTGCTTCACTGAGGAGTATCTCTGAGCTGGGCTGAGTATCTCACACTGGACTTTGGTTCTGCAGAGAATGTGAAAGAAAATAAAACTGAAACCTAGAACTAAGGAAGAAATTTTGCTGATTGGGGAAATATAGAGATGGAAAGCCCTGTCCCTTCATTCAAAATTGTGGGGAGGTTTCTGCCACTACAGTGCTGGAGTTGACACATGAGGATGACCTGAGGGCAGGAGGGGAGTTGGGGCAACTATGGACTTAGCCTTCAATATTGTCCTCAGAGTGACAGTGTGCCCATAAAGATGCCTGTGAGGACCAGTATGACCAGTAGTGCTCATCTGCTGTCTGGAAAGGTGCAGCTCTGGTAAAGCATTCTTCAGCTTTGGCTCTAAAATACATTTCTTTTCTGACTGCATCATTTGTAACTTTAATCTGTCAACTTTTGCACCCCAGGTGCCTAAGCAGCCCTCCTGGCAAGTGCTTCCAAGCTTCTTCTGCAGGAAGCCTTATGGGTCTGTGCAGTTTCATCTGTCTTGGCTGTTTGTCATCACCATGGGTGGGTTTTTTGTTTTGGGTGTTGTGGGGGGTTTTTTTTGGGGGGGGCTGCTTTTTTTTTTTTCTCTTTCAGACTGTAATTGGGGCCTGTGTTATGGTTGTCATAATTCACCTCACTTGCATCCAGGGAATTTGACCTGGAATTCTTTTTGCAGGTCTCTGTTGATTTGTGATAGAGTGCAAGGAAGTGAGCTGTTTTGTCCTGAAGCCTACTTAGAAGTTGGGAATCAGCTGAAAATTATTAGTTAACCTTTCCAGTAGGGCTGGTAGTGCTGGACAAGTGGTCAACACAATGCCTTTGTGAATAGGAACAGCTAGAAACAGCCCTTCAGTTCATAGAATCATAGAATAGTTTGGGTTGGAAGGGACATCTAAAGGTCATCTAGTCCAACCCCCCTGCCCTGGGCAGGGACATCTTCAGCTAGATCAGGTTGCTTAGAGCCCCGTCCAACCTGACCTTGAATGTTTCCAGGGATGGGAAACATCTACCACCTCTCTGGGCAACCTGTGCCAGTGTTTCACCACCCTCATAATAAAAAATTTCTTCCTTATATCTAATCTGAATTCACCCTCTTTTAGTTTAAAACCATTACCCTTTGTCTTATATATAGGCCCTACTAAAAAGTCTGTCCCCAAGGTTCTAAGGTGAGAACGTACTTTAGGGGTTCATTTATTTGCTGTTTAAAACTTTTTCCTTTACAAAAGTATCTTTCAAAATTTTTCAGTGGAAAACTTTTGTTCGAAGTTTCCCAGCTTTTGATTAAAATGAAATATTAAAACTCTGTTTTTTCATTTGCCCTTTTTAAGAAAGTTTTACTTTTTGTTACTAAGTACAATAGCTACCTGCTGGTTTTTGCTGTTCTTCCTGTTACCACGTTGCAGGGTTTTTTATTTTAATAGCTCAAACTTAAGAAGCTAGAATAATGCACGTTGCAGTTTTTTATTTTAATAGCTCAAACTTAAGAAGCTAGAATAATGAAAAGGGAGTTTAAAATGTGGAAGGAGGAGGGAACTGATATATACCTAGAAAGACAGAACAGGAGAGGAGGAAATAAAGTTTAAATAACAAAATCCAACCTCCTCCAAGGGTCCTAGAAGCAGAGATAAACTCACTGAACACAACCAGCTGAGGTTTTTAGTAATCCATCTGAAGAAAAATGAGGCAAAAGGGGAATATGCAAATGGAAAAATTCTTAAAATAAATGTATTCCTGTAACTATATTGTCTAGAGCTGTACAGCATATGTGACCTGGGGTCTCATTGTGCTAATTATGGTTAATTCAAATAGTGAGAGACACCGTTCTGCTGTCTTCTGCCACACGAGAGAAGCAGGGAATGGGAGAGGGAGCGATTAAAGATCAAGAGGCACTTGGCTTTGGTTCCTTCAGGCAGATGAACAAAGATGCATTCCCTCGGTCAGTGAGTGTCAGTGCAGAACTTCAGCAGGACGAGAAAGTCTGGCATGACTGGTTCAGGTCACCTTGCACAGCGTCCCAGGTCTCGGCAACAATAAATATTTTCCTTGTCTCTGTTCCTGGTCATTTTGTTATTAAAAAAACAGAGCAAAACTTGGTTTACTATAGGTATCCAAAAACATGTTCATTTTTCTACTGTTTTCATCCCTTTTATTCTGAAAAGTGACTCTAAATGATGAGATCAGTGTTGTGCTCCAGTCACATTATTCTCTTTGCTCTGTCAAATCCGCCTGGTTTTTGCAAACTACTAAGGAGGCATGATCCTGAGCAAGCTGACCTGCTCTGAGCAGGGGTAGGACTAGATGACCTCTGGAGGTCCCTTTCTATCTAAATTAATTTGTGACTGTGTGACGTACTCATGTAACCAAGGGAGATTCTACTTCAGTGAGTTGTATTACAGTGTTTGGGGTTTTGCGTCCACTGCTGCCCTGAACAGCTAGAAGAGCAGCTCTGTCCTTGTGGTTGAAGCCAGGAGCTTAAGGGGTTGAAGACTCTCATTTCTAGCTATTAAAAAAAAATTTGGTTTGTTTCTTTTTTTTTTTTAGCTTGCCATTAATTGATACTTTGCTGCTTAAGGGATAGAAAATGTAGGATTTTAATGTTCTCTAATTTTGGTCTCACTTTAAAAATAAACATTAAACTACAACTTTTGGCAGAAGGCGTATTTTTTTTTAATCTGTGCCAAGGAGAACTGTTGTTTCATTTCTCCTTTCCTGTTCCTCAAAAATTAAAAAAATCTGCACATCCATACAGCATCTCTGAAGCAGTGAGGAGCAAGGGCATTGCTCTTGCTGACTAGGTCTTCACAGATAATTTAAACCTGCTCTTGGATGGCAAGAAGTACTTTGACAACTTGTTTTCATGCACAAAAGTCTGGTTCATTTAAAACTTGAAGCCAGGGCTTGACCTGTTTTCCACTAGAAATATTTGGGCCATCACTCGAGATGAGAGTCCGTGTGCTCGGTATAGTGCTATAGGGATGTGAAAAATTAATTCTGAGAATAGCATCTCCTGACAGTGCTTTGTTTATGTGAAAGCCAGGCAGACAGATAGCTGCTGCCATTTCATCTCTCACAGACACTGAGTTAAAAACCTTACAAATAGCAGTTCCACACAAAGATGAATCCATATTTTGCAACAATTTTTCAGGCTTTTATTATTATTCTAAAAGGGTTTGTACATAGGTGATTTCTTTGTTTCTTTAAAGGCCATCAGGAAGACCTGTCAGTGGCTTATTTTAGAGATAGGAGAGAGCAGAACAACTGTACTTCCAATGTTTAGATATTGCCTGCCATCTGCAAAGGCTTAATTCATAGTAAGATGCGAGTCTGGACATGAGTTTGTAGTGCTTAAGCTCACTTAAAGAAATCCCACACAACAGTTTAAAGGTCAGGTTAGGTAGCAGGAGTTGTGAGGGATTCTGTGCAACCTGGATTGAAATTTCATGTCTAAATAGGAAGAATATAGCATTGGATCCTTATTATTGGCTCTTCTACCAGGACCATGACTCTAACTGCATGTATAGAGATCACAGGGGCAGAAAACTCTCTTGTATCTGGAAAAACCGGTTACCACCATATCTGTTGCTTCATGTCTTGTCTAATATTTGCCCAGAGGTGAAATGGGGAGATACTGTCAGTGATTGTTTCCTGCAGCAGCTGATCAAGGTGCACCACAAAAGAAAATACAACCCTTGCCTTAGCATTAGGTAAGGTGCCAGATCTGGCTGAAAATTTTGCAGTTTTAAGTGCTGCTCATACCAGTGACTACAAGGTATTTTAGATTCGGTGTCCCTACAGAGATAAAAAGGCCAAACGTCCACCACAGTTGTGCTCAGCTTCTGTAAGATTATGTGTATATGAGGAATATTGATAAAAGGATGTTAAAAAAGGCTTTTAAGAGAATTGAAGACTTACAGGAGGTATGGAGTTGTTGAACAATACCACACCAGAATCACTAGTATGTATCGCCTTTTAATGGGGGCTTAGAAAATGGTCAAAGAGAGCAGGTACGGGCTAAACATCAAAGTAAATTAGGTTATGAAAACATGGGAAGGCAGTCTTCGAAAAGCTGAAAGCATATCCGAAGGATGAAAATGGAAAGGATACTAATCTCTGACAGATGAGATATAACAATATAAAACAAAAAGAAGGAACAACTAGCTAAAGGACTCAAAACTAGTACTAAATTCTTCAAACGTATCAAGAGCAAAAAGCTGACCAGAGAGTCTGCAGGGTCACTTTATGATCACAGTTTAAAAAGGAGCAGTTGGAGATGATGGATACCCTATTGCAGAGAAGCCAAATTAATTATTTGCATTGGTATTCACTATGGAAGAAACAGGTGAGACAGCCATAGAGTGTTTTGGGGTAAACTCAGGAGAGAATATGTCCAATATTGAGGCTACTGTGGAAGAAGTTACAATACAGTAGATACTACAAACATGATGGTGTTCACCTAGGAGTTCTAGGGAAGCTCAAACATTAAGTAGCTGCATTGCTTACAGTAAAATGTATCGTCACTTAAAACTTTCTCAGTATCTGAGGACTACAAGATGGATGATGGATGTCCACGTTAAAAAGATTCCAGGGGAATGTGGGGAGCTACAGGCTTGCAACATCAGCAAATTAGCATAGACTCTCTAATAAAGGGTAGAATGAGTAGATGCTTAGACAAATAGAATCTGCTGAGGAAGAATCCATATGGCTTCTCTAAAGGCTTCTGTAAACCTCTTGATTTGTAAATCTCTGAAGGGATCAACAAATACATGGGTAACGTGGTTTGGTTGATATTGTCTGTATGGATTTTGATAAGTTTTTGATGCAGCCCTTGCCAAAGGCTTTTTAGGAGACAAAGCAGCTGTGATAGAGGAGGGAAGATCCTGGCATGGTTATATCAGTAATTAAAAGATAAGAAACAAAGGCTTCGGGTGAGTGGAGGGAGGTTACCAGTGAAGTCCCGGAGGAATCTGTGCTGAGATCTATTCTGCTCAGCTTATTCATAAATGCCCTGCAAAAAGAGATGCCCTGGCAAAGGTCCAGAGAAGGGCAGCAAGGATGATCAAAGATGTCGAAGGGCTTCCATATAAGGAACAGTTGACCAGATTGGGACTATCTGGTTTCCAAAATCGTGAGTGGCACAGGAAGGATGGACAAAGACTACTTCAGTTTTCCCAGCATGTGTGAAATGTAGAATATTGTTTTCATGCATTATCTCTTGGAAGAAAAGTCCCCCGGAATTAAAACAAGAAGATGAAAATGTCACAAGTTCCTTCTGAATTTCTTAGTACTTTCCTTAACTTTTCAGACCTTAAATTGAGATGTGAGTTTATTTGTTTGGTTTCAAACTTTGTTTTCATTTTGTTTTTGAAGTCCTGACCATCACCAGCACTTGCTGAAGTCACGTCTTCTTAGATATCTAAAAATTGGACACAAAGTGCTTCAAAACAAGCACTCAAAATTGGTGACAACTTTCAAATTGTTCTAAGTGACTCTGAGTATTCCTTGGGGTTTTTTTTGTTAAGACATACATTGTGTCTAAGCGAATGGGTCTAGAGAGACTTGAGTTTACCTGCTTGTGTAAGAAAACTGGCCAGAAATAACGTAGCTCCGCTTCAGAAGCCTGTGGCCACGTTAGTCACTGATGAAGTGGCCCACTGCTTAGTTTCGAAAGTGGAGCAGGATTGGGTTTGTTTAGATTGGAATGTGAGAACAGTAAATTTGTGCTACTTCATGTAGGTGTACGGTGCAGCCCCCAAGACCATTCGTAGTCTTCTGAAGGATGTTACAGACCTGCCAGAATTCAAGGAAGATGAGGAAAGGCATTTTCAAGTTTATCTGTATGGGGGGAGAAATAGTATTTAAAGCAATTTGCATTCACTGGGTAAATAAGGGATGTTGAGATTAGAAGCAGCCAAAAATATTTCAGTGCGCGCTCTCTCAAGTTTACTTTGTAGCCCTCCTGCATTGTATATACTTGTTTTTCATGAATACACGAGAGTTAAATCAGCCTGGCCAAGCTTGGATCTGATATAAATAGACACAAAAGTTTTATTCCCTGTGGTCCTGAGTCCTTATTTTCACTTAGCCTGATTTTACCTCGTTGTTATGTTACTAACATCAGTGGAGTTGCTGCAGGTATTGCTGATAAGTGATATCAAAACTACACTTTTAATGAGAATAGGCTCACTATTTCGAGGGAAAACGGTTCCCTTAACTGTTGCCAGAAGGAGAGCAGCACTCATTTCCAAACCAGCCCAACTGTTGCTGATGTTTATTTGCTATGAGAGTTGTTGCAGAAGTGTTGGGGTTTATACTGATCAATAAAGGGACTCCCGTAAGCCGTATGGGCCAAAGTATTAAAGCTGATAACTTTTTCTCTGTGGATCACTTAAAAGACTTACTTCATTAAAGGGGAGTGGACATTAAATCACTGTCATGAACATAAAATCCTGTTGTGTTCACGTGCGATGCAATTAAAGGTTTCAGGCATTCCAATAAGGATCAGCCCATGCTGATCCAAATCACTGAACAGGAAATGCTGCTAGGCAAGATTCTAAGCTTAACTAATTAATTTTAATTTATGTATTAAAGTGTTGATCTAGATAATGCAGTAATTACAAATGCTTGTGTTTGAAGACCATGAAAAATGCTAAAAAATGAAATTTTGCAATCACCAGAATGTGAAGGTTGGTCACGTTTGGCAAAGAAGTGTTTGTCTTGTCCCAGGGCAATGCATTAGTAATTAAGATGCAAGTAAAGACTCTTGAGTAGACTTAGGTCTCTGAAGCACATACCAGCTTTTAGACTCAATAATGCACTACCTCTGTTGTATATGTAGTCCCAGAGATGGATATTTTTACAAGATGCCCCGCAAATAATTTCAAAAACCAACCCAAAGACCTGAATGCCCAAACTATCCTTTTTATACTGTGTCCTTCTGTCGTGGTTTAACCCCAGCCGGCAACTCAGCACCACACAGCCACTCGCTCACTCCCCTCTGGTGGGATGGGGGAGAGAATTGGAAGAGCAAAAGTGAGAAAACTCGTGGGTTGAGATAAAGACAGTTTAATAGGTAAAGCAAAAAGCTGCTTGTGCAAGCAAAGCAAGACAAGGAATTCATTCACTACTGCCCATCGGCAGGCAGGTGTTCAGCCATCTCCAGGAAAGCAGGGCTCCATCACATGTACCGGTTACTTGGGAAGGCAAACGCCATCGCTCCAAACGTCCCCCCCTTCCTCCTGCTTCCCCCAGCTTTATATATTGAACATGACGTCCCATGGTATGGAATATCCCTTTGGCCAGTTTGGGTCAGCTGTCCTGGCTG
>NW_008795486.1:18685-29116 GCF_000699145.1 Aptenodytes forsteri
TTTCCAGCACAAATCCAAAACACAGCCCCATACCAGCTACTGTGAAGAAAATTAACTCTATCCCAGCCACAACCACCACACCTTCAAATGACTTATTTCTTCCCAGGACATTTAGTTTAACCGTATTAATTTCTGAATGATGGAATGAGACAGTGTTTTCAGGGTCAGTAGCTGATTTCACACTCCTGCTGTTTGCCTTCGGGCAATGGTTTCTCACCCACTAAAGAGACCTGAAGAAGTTTGTCAGTTGTCCCACCAGTCCCTAAATCAGCTGCTTTCAGGAGGGCGTAAAGCGCATCTCCAACTTTAGAGACCTAGTTAGCTTATATCTGAGAGTATTCACTTCACTCTGTTTAATGAATTGCTACTCCCAAAGGTTCCCTGCAACTGTCAGATCACTGGGAAGTTGTTTTATTACCAGGCAAAATTTAAAGGTAAGAATTAGGTTTGGCCATTATCTTAATAGAATAAAGATAATCATAAGTTATGATTGTACTACTTTGAACATCTACAAAAGAAAATCATAAGAAAATTTATTGCTAGAGAGTATTAGGCAAATACCCTTCCTTTTCAGTGGCAGTGTCTTGGCTCACTGCAGCTGACTTCTCTTCCAGCCATCCTAGGCTGGTTTGCCAAAGAGGTGATTCTCTTCTTTGTGGTACCCTTGGGTCGCTCAGGCTGAGACTTGGCCTTCTGTAGATGGGACGATGTTTCCTCCTTTCTCAGTTCTTTTAGGCTTCTTGTTTCAGGCTTTTTCAATAGGAATTCTGCTTTAGGACTTATATTAAATACATGTTGAAAATGTCTGTCTTTTCCTCCCTTTGCATCTGGGCTCCAGGAGGACACTGATTCCCCATGCTGCTTCTAGACTGGACTTCTCTTGGCTTTCCTGACCTTGTGTAACTTAGACTACCCTCCTCAGTCACAGTATCTTTTCTGGCTTTAAGCTGATTTTTCCTGTTTGCAGCCTTCAGAAAACCCAGGATGTTTAAATGCACACGTACCTCATTGGATTTGCCATGTGGAGCTTGCTGCAAGCATTTCATACTTCACGCGCAGTATAGTAATGTATATGCCAGATTTGGCATTGAGTCCTGTCCTAAAGTTACTCCCCTCACCTGCCTACCCTCCCTTCATGTTAGTTTGGGGATTTTGCTATCACAGCATCCATGGATTGCTTTGTTGCATCTGAGTGTGCTCTCCTTAAGGCATAAGAAGATTATGTTCTGCCAGTTCCACAGTTTGTTTCCTTTTGAAGGTGAAAGTACAGATGCTCAACAGGCACTGCGAATGTTACATTTGTATTAGAGCTGCATTCAAAATCTCCAGAAAGGCAGTTCCTGCAGGGACCTTAAAGATTCACAGTGTCACTCTACTGCCTGTACTATATCTCACCTGTGATTTGTTGTCACTTTACTTTTCATCCACTCTGGCTATGTACATTTGGTATGAAAATACAGGGGTTTTCTAATGTATAGGACACAAAGTTTAATTCCTTTAACAACAAAAGATCTAAAGGTGGTGTATTTCTAATTCTAATTCTTCTAATTCTGGTTTTAATTTAAAGCCTAGGTATGTATCTTGCTAAAATGTCTATTGCCATTGAGAGAAAAATTACTATTAGCCAACCATTTTTTCTAACTCTTTGAGTTTCACAGTTAATGTGTTTTCTGCCTACATCCACTTCAGCAGCTGTGCGTGTGCCTGTATACAATTATGGAAGAAACTACTTGCACTAGTTAGAACCAGAGCGAGACATAAAATGTGGCCTCATGTCAGCATGATTTCAGTTCTACTGAAGTTAATGGGAAGATAGTGCAGGCTTTTACACAAGCATTTTCTGACTTTGGGGTCACCCTACAGATAAATACCTATTGCATCTTCTGTGATCCTAATATAGCCAGGGAAACTCAACACAGAGCTGTGGAAGAAGTAATAGGAAGAGAGCAAAAAAGGAATTGCTGCGGCATGTCATAAACACGGACAGCACTGCCCAGAGATTTAAAATGTGTGCTTGTTGTCTCCTTTCATCAACTTTTCCCTAAGACTGTTTACTTAAGAGCTCCTCAGCTATTGCCAGGAATGCAGTTATCCTATTTTAGGCTATATGTACTCAATAAGCTCTAAGCCGTTCCCACAGTGGGTGAGAGAGGCTTGGAGCTGGTGTTGTGATGCTGCAGTGCTGTGGTCCACCAAACTCTGCAGGTATTAAAATAAACCTCTTTGCTCTAAGGTGCTCACCCTCTCTGAAGTAACGAGCAAACATTTAAATGTAGCTTTGCTGTTTGGTCATTTTTCTCTCACTCGTATAAACTGAACCTGCTAAAAGTACAAAAAGTCGACGCCTCCAGATAATCTACCAAAATCAGATGCAGAGGGATAGGATAGGTTTTAAAGCAGAGGGAGTAGGCGATAGACACGAGAGGCCATAGGGCAGATGGAAGGGAGGAACTGATATAAATTTAGCCTCATTTTATGTGTGTTGCATATCACCAATGCTTCTGCTGGATCATCAGGTCTTGTGTTTTTAACAAATTACCCGCTGGTTATGTGTGTGAAAATACAGCAGATACAGTGAAAATACAGGAAAGAAGGATTTTATACTTACATAACCTGCTGCAGAAAAGTACCTGCTTATTCAACCTGGTAAGCTATGGGGATCATAATGCCTTTGCTGCTGTATCTGTGAATGCTTTTTGTATACTGCGTGGCCTCTACTCTGAATCTAAACAAACCAACTTAAACTTAAACAGCCCTGTGAGTGAACTCGATTCAACCTCCCTGCCAGAAAGTGAGGCGTCTCTCATTAGTGATTTCAGATGGAGCAACTTTCGTTTGTCTGGCTTATGTTCTTTGTACCAGGTCTTTATTTTTTTCTGAATAGACTAAAAGGTGGAAAAATAGTAGCAGTTTGTGTGTGTGTGTGTGGGAAGAACCGAAACAGCTGTCTTTGAACTGCTTGGATCAGATTCAGCCCAGCACCAGAAGTCCGACTCCAAGCAGGGCTGAATTTGGCACCGTCAGACACTGCTCCACCGCTGATGGGGCTGGATTTGTCCTGCCTGGAATTTGAGAAACAGGCTGTTTCTTGTGCTTTCTTCACTCTGCTGCTTATTAAGAATTTGACCTTTTGAGAGGTCAGTGTCTTGGTACACCCTAGAGTTGTGTAGGTGAGTGGGTATTTGGGCTAAATCTTCAAATACAAGTCAGCCCCAGAGCTATCTTAAGGAGCAATATCTTCTCTTCTGCTTATGGCTGACTTGCTGCCACTCCTCCGTGGCTTTCTGTATTCCACTGTCACTCATTTCTGCGAAGGCTTTTTGTTGGGACCCAAAAGCGCATGTCTGATTTCAGCTCTCTGTTATGCATTCAGCTCATGTTGAAATCCTTGTGCAACTTCGCCTCACTTCATTCAAGTGTTCATCTAACAGTTATTTAATTTTTCCCATTGCTCTCTACTAGGTGAAACAGGGTCATCTGTTTCATACAGCTATGAGCTTTTCCACTAAGGCAGTAGTTTAAAACAAACAGATTTTTTTCTTAGACATCAGCTTACAACCTGATGTCAATGTGAAGGATTTAAGAAAGCCTGTTTTGGCTGGCATAGCAGGCTGTCTGTCTGTGCACATGCCTAAACTGATCTCCTGCTGGGGGTCGGGAAGGGAATTCCTCTATCAGGAGCAGCACACAAAGAGCCAGAAGCATTTCTGAAGAAAGGAAAAACTCACATTCCTCCAGGGCATCAGCTACCTGCGGCTTCGAGGGGAACATGCAACAGTGGACCTCCCTTTGCTCAGGGGACCAGCTTGGTTCTGGCATGTGGGTACCCATCTCTTTGACTCGCTGTTCACCACAGCATTTGTTATACATCCTCCAGGAGGAAACCCTGACATCCAGTTCCTACCTTCTGTATTAAAGCCCCTTAATTTTATTTCTCTCTGGGTGAGTCCAGGGCACTGTGGTCTGTAGCTCCCCACAGTGGGAGATCTCTGGTAATGCTTTAGGCTTGAGTGAGTTTGCAGGGATGGGGGGGTGGCCGGGTTTGTTTTTTTTAACTATCTCTGCACTTGGCCTGTTTCACCCTTTGCAGGAGGTAAAATATGTCCCAAGTAATGAGATTTTTTTTGTCAGTTTGTCTGCAAGGTTCAAAGGAGCAGAAATGCTTGGTAGCTTTTGTCTCCCCTTTGGGAAAGAAAAATGCAGCCCTCAAATTCCTGCTGCGCTGCTGGTGAGTGAAATCTGTCCTGAACTGCAGCCAGGGGAACGGCTCTCATCTAGACAGAATGAATATAAGCATGCAGGCGTCTGCAAGCCAAATAAAATCCTTCATCATAAATGAGGAGGGGAGGGATTTAAAAGCAGATTCTGGTTTTGTTTGGGCCAGTACCTTTAGATAAGGTTTGACTCAAATGAGGTGGTTAACATTTCTCCCAGGTTTCGGTCTGCTTCTCTGAAGAGCAGTCTGTGCTCTTCAGATGAGGGTGCCTGGAGAGATGCCTCAGCTCTGCTAGTCCATCCTAGGAAGAAGCTAGGCCAATCTGCTTGGGATTTCCCTTGTAGTGTCCCAGCTGGCTCCTGAAGTGGGCATGGGATTTGTTGATGACCACAAGAGAGAATGAGGGGAAGAAGATGGGAAGGAGAGTTGTGTCTTCGTCACGTCCCACCTCCAGCTGCTGGAGGTGGGTGTTATATTGAGACTTGTCTTGAGTGTGCTCAGTCCGTGTGGGGAGGGAATGTTCTTCATGGGAAAGCCTTAAGCTGCAGCAGACCTTGTCTAGGACAAGTTGTCCTCTGAGATAAAACTCAGAAAGGTCCCTGTGGCTGGTTCCACAAGGTACCAATCATGGGAAGGACACTGGCGAGCAATGGGCTGTGGATGGACTCCTTGGGACTGTCCCATGGGTCTGGGTCACACTGAGGGGAATGAACCACCCACCACTGTTGACCATCTGCATTGAACTGATTCAGTTATTTCAATAAGCAACCGCTTAAGTCTAGCATTTTCCAGGCTGAAGCAACACAAAATAAGACTTTCACGGTCCGTGCACTGGTCATCTTACAGGTGGCTGTTACCCAGAACAGGACAATCTTACATCCATGTCCCAGTCTTGCATTTGCTCTTGAAGCTGAGATAGTCACGAAGAACAGAAGAGGATCTTCCTCCTGATCTTCACCCCATTATGTTACTGTGTTTTATTTGTTTATTTTTTTATGTCTATATCTGTGGATAATGCTTTAAAATGGGTTCGAATGTTTCTTCAGAAGTATGATTTACATCTTACATTTGGTGCTAACGAGCTTATTTTGTGTGTGTGTGTGTGTTTGCTGCCACTTGCTATAGTTGTGTTTCTCTCAGCTGAAATAACAAGCATCTACATGATCGATTTTCTGTTTATAATCTGTTTTGATTCTAGTTAAATTCCTTCCGTGCCCCAGCACTGGGACTCCAGCCCTCCATCCCTTCCTGCACCGTGAAGTGGAAGAGGTATTTTCTAGCCAGGAGAGGTCTTTGTGAAGGAAAGGAGATCTCTGTGTGCAAAATTTGAGAATCAGTGCACTAGTTTAGCATTGAAACTTTTGAACTGCACATACAACAGGAAAGTAGGAGTAGTCTGAAAACACTTTTCAGACCATTCCTGTTGGGCTATTTTTTCAGGTCAGTTGCAAACACAGACAGATGTTGTGTGACTCCAGTCAATATTTCATAATTTTCCCTTGCACCTATGTATGTACTTTACATAATGTCTTTGTGGTCAAGGAAGGAGGACAGCCTTTCGTATGGGTACTGGGAATAAGCCCCTAGTATCTTCCCTTCAGGTCAGTCCTGGCCTGAAATAGCCTAAACTGTTTCTTGAATACATTTTGTAGTGTTTAATTCAGCTGTGATTTCTGCCCCATTTGTTTTTCCACAAAAGCCATAAATTGAAGGAAATATAAGCATAACACGTCCTTATTTTTGATTACATAAAATTTATTAAACCCAGCTATAAAAATTGCTGTTTTCTATTATATGATAACTTTTGAAAAACAGATAGTGAAGAGCTCTAGAAAGCTCTTTGAAAAATTTATTTATAAGAATGCTATCCAACTTGTTTCACTATAATCATATTCGAGTAGCATCAACAGGAGTAGCTGATGAGCTTCAGTGGGGACTGTGCTTCACACACTTGGGGTTTTCTACCTTCAGTATTACACTGAGTGATTTCACGAAGCAGTATTATATATAACCATAAAAAAGCATGTAAAGTTTTATTTTTAAAATTCACCATCATTGCATCTGTGCATTTCATCAGCATCCCTGTGCACTACAGCTGGGAATTAGCCCCCAGGCACTGAAAACCCGATCATTTCCAGGCAGGTTGTGACACAGGTCTATGTCAGTGCTCTAATTGTTGCCACAATTTTCCGAAGTTGTAAAAGTCAAAAGCCAGTGTACTGGAAACTGTGTTTTGCTACGGATGCAGGTTAGTAAGGGCTTTTCCAGGGGAGAGGGTTCATGCAGCACTGAGCGTCCAACCATTCCTGTCTCATGAACTCAGTGCTGTAGTGGAGGGCTTCAATAACATCTTTACTGCAAGCAGATTTACACAGATACACCCAGAACAAACATTTCCTGTCATTTTTTATCTCCTTTGTTAGACACAAACACAAGTGTCTCCAAGGACAATCAAATGGGAACACTTTGAAATGAACCCAAGCAGTGAGCAAGTGCATTAACATGCAGGATCCCATTTTAGTTTTCTAATTAAACTCAATTGTGTTCTCTGACCTGCATTTTAAATACTGAATATTTAGTGAGATTCATACTTTTTTCCCCCCTAGCCTGCCTCCTTTTCAGGCTTTGTTCGGCATGTGAATAGCTCCATTAGGGAAATGTGAAAGCACTGGACTATGCATTGAGTTGCTATTTTGACATTCCAGAGGGAGATGCTACTAAGCTGTAAATTACAGAATTGGACATCATTGGTTTGAATTCAGATCAGTTTGGCCTGAAAAGCTGGGTTTAGCTATTTGACCTGCCCTGACCCATTTCTGTGCTTTGTTCAGTAAGGTACCTGAGTTGTTTGCAAATTTCTTCCTACTCTACTGTGTACAGAAATCTGAAGTATTAAAATGTTTTAGCCCGTATCTCTTGCTTTGGTGAAATAAAAATAATTTTGTGCCTCATCATAATATGAGATTTTTAAACATTTTTGTTGCTGCCCCTTCTTTTTTATTTTTTTCCAGCATGCCCCAGTTTCAGAAGTGCAGCTACAAAAAAAAAAATTGCTTATAAACCCCATGAAACTCTGGACATTGTTGAAGCTAACATTTAATACAATGATTAAAGCCAGTATTTACAGTTCCCTGAGATGAGATTGGAAAGGTACTGGGTTGCAAACCTTGACTCCAAGAAGTAGTACAATACTCCGCTTGAGTCATAGCCTAGCACAGAGCTTTGCTCGCATGTTGGAGGGACGGAGCTGACGGGTCTGTGCTGTGTTCGAGCCAGATACTGAAGAGGCAGCAGTAGCAGCCCTGAGATAGTGGGAGAGCTGGAAAGAAGCAGTGAAGTGAGGAACATCACCTGTTTTCTCAAGTGAGATTCAGTTACAGACAGATTGAGATTTAAAAGACCTGAGAGAGTTCCCTGGATTTTCCTGTTATTTACTGAATGAACCTGAAGGTTCGGAGCATTGCCGAATCACAATAAAAATACAGATCCTTATTTTCTACCTCCAAAGGCTCTTAAGCTGAGTGCATGAATGCCTCAGCTGGTACATAAGTAGGTGCAGATAGACTGTTTAGGCATAAACCCCAGACCTTCAAAAGGAAACCCTCTGGATGCAAAGCGAATGCCCATTTGCCATCCCTGCGAATGGTTTCCCATGTTTTCAAATGGCTGGTGCTGGCTGTTGTCCGAGCCAGGAGAGCAGGTTGCTTGGGTCGCTGGCCTGACGCCGTTGCTGTTCCGGCTGTGCCTCTGCACCTATCTGGCTGCTGGCTGCTCTGCGTCCTGCCCACACCTCCTGCCTTTTCTCCAGCTCTAATAGGAGACATCCCATCTGCTCCCGCACCGCAATTCCCAGCTCTTCAGAAACATAGACACCCAGCTTTGCTACGGCAGCACGCTTGCTGCCCTTGAAGGTGCTGGGGCATGGAGGGGAGCTTGCCGAGGTGCGCTGCTGCTGCTGCTGCTTCTGGACCCTTCCCTGCGGGTAAAGTCCTTTCAAGCCGGCATGCTCCAACCTCCATATCTTGCTGACTGAAGCTTGTGAAAAGTAGTTTGTGGCATGGACAGATGTAATGCAGCAGGATCACTTCTCCAGGTTGTCTGCTTCTTATTCCCTTTTCAATTTGGCCTTTGAGAGGCTAGGAGAAACAGGACAACGTAGCTTAACATTGTTACTTATTCAGGTCTCATAGGGAAGCAGGAGACACCTTCTTGGTTATTCCTATTTTTCCTTGTCTACCACTAGGTTGTTGTCCAGGTCCAGAAGAGGACACCCTCTGGAGCATGAATTATGGTGTTTATCCTCCCTGGCTGTAGGTTAGGGAATGGGCAAATTTTTGTTTTCACTCCCCCAGAGCAAATCACGAATGCAGTGATAACTGTGCTCAATACTTGGTTTGTAGGTTGGCTGATGCAGGGTCGTAAAATGCCTGTGAACCAGGCAGGTAAAGCTGATATAAAAGGTTTTTCTTAGTGGGGAGAGGAGCTGGTACCCAGGCTCCGTGCATCTTTCCCTTTCCATTTCAGCACAGGGGGTTTGCAGGGGAACTGTAAAACTCATGTACTATGGGTGGCGTTGCTGGGACTTTGCAAAGAGAAACAAGTCCTTTGGCTGACTGAAGCAGCCATCAGCTGGCTCCAAACGTGAGCTGGCAGCCAGTTCTGCCTGCAGACCTGAGCTGTACTGGCTGATTGCCGCTACAGCTGAAATGTACGTCTAGAGGTGGAAGGTAATGCCTTACAGCAGTGAACTGCCTGGATGCTGTACACAAGGCTGTGATGTAGACCATGGTAGTGTGAAGAACTGATAATTCAAGAGTGCTCTTTACTACAATGTAGTAAGAGCTATGCCTAAGCTTAAAGGAATGAGAGGGAGAGAAAAAGCGTCAAGAAGTCAGAGAAGATGTACAAGACAGAGAAAGGTGTACATTGACTGTGTTCCCTTGACTCATTTTTGCTTTGTTTCATGATTTCAGAGACATTTTTCCACCTAATTTTTATACTTCTGTAACAACCGTGGCCCACAAAGTAAAACAAATCACTTGTTCCATTTTGCCTTTTCCAGTCCTGCATTGTTCTCCTGAGAAGCGCAGTGCAGAGGTCCTCTGGCAATAGCTGTTGAGTAACTCATTCTGATGGAAACCTGCTGCTTTTTGAAACATCCATTCTAGGATGTTTTCTCCTGAAATGTGAGGTGTAGCCAACATTTCTGGTAGTGGCAGCTGCGGTACTTACTTTTTGTTCACCTGAACAGCTTGTGCTTTGCATATTTTGGATGCAATACGTAGAAAAGATACAGTAAAATGACTCCATTGGTGTGTTGCCTCCCCGTTCACTCTACTCACTGCTCCCTCTAAGTCCTCATGGACTGGGGAGGTTTAAGCAATCTGTGTTTATCAGATGCTGATGGTTGCTGCTGCTTGAGATCGTGTGAATGCTGTTGGCACTGAGAGCAATGATTCCCCCTTCCTGAGTTTACTGAAACCAGAAGAACCTCCCATCGTGCTCCCATGCACTTTGCCATGGCAGAAGACAGAAATTGAGAAATCACTCCAAGCTGGCTGTTAGAAATTCAAATGCCAGCAGTGATACAAAAGAGGTCTCTTTTTTCTGTGCTTTTTACTGTTTTCTGAATATTGTAAGCTCTGAGTTAGCAGTGATTTTGAAGGAAATTTAATTAATACACAATGCAATTATTGTATTTGCTCATTACATTTGCTGATGACAACGAGCTGTGGAGGGCCTGCGAGCACATCTGAGGGCAGAACTGGAATTCAAAATTATTTGCACAAACTGCAGAAATGATGTGAAAAAGCATACATGCGAGGTTGGTTTGCAATAATCCACAGTGCAAACACAGGATGAGGGGAGAAACCCAGCCAGAGAGCAGTTCTGCAGGAAAGGATCTGGGGGGGTTGTGATGGCTCTCAAACCAAAGACAAGACAACAGCGTGTCCTGGTTTTGGCAGGGATAGAGTTAATTTCCTTCCTAGTAGCTGGCACAGTGCTGTGTTTTGGATTTAGGATGAGAACAATGTTGATAACACACCGATGTTTTAGTTGTTGCTAAGCAGTGCTTATACTAAGTCAAGGACTTTTCAGCTTCCCATGCTCTACCAACTGAGAAGGCTGGAGGGGCACAAGAAGCTGGGAGGGGGCACAGCCAGGACAGCTGACCCCAACTGGCCAAAGGGACATTCCATACCATGGGACGTCAT
>NW_008795486.1:29401-95738 GCF_000699145.1 Aptenodytes forsteri
CAATTGCACTGTGCATCACTTGCTTTGTGTATTATTATTATTATCATATTATTATTATTATCATTTTATTTCAATTATTAAACTGTTTTTATCTCAACCCATGAGTTTTTCTCACTTGTGCTCTTCCAATTCTCTCCTCCATCCCACCGGTTGGGGGGAGTGAGCGAGCAGCTGTGTGGTGCTCAGTTGCCGACTGAGGTTAAACCACAACACAGTGTCATACTACTGTGACAAAAAGCAGTCTTTGTACTAGGGTGTATAGACTGGAGTGTCCTTTGCAAGACGTGTTTAGTAAACCTTCTCCTCTCTTTGGCCTGTGTAGTTGAGCTGGGTGCTGTGCCCCATCTGGGGCACTGTGCTTCCAAAAAGATGTGGCCCGCTTGGCCAGAGGGTGGCCATTCAATAAAGGAGTGAGGGTGACACGACAGTGGTCTTCAAATGTATAAAGTGGAGCAGTAACACAGAGGGATAAATTGTCTTTTGTAGCTGTGGGAGATATGATGGGAAGTAGTGAGCTTCATTGCAGCGAGGGTTGGACAACAAGAAGGTCTTTCTGTAGTGAACTGAATGGGCAATGTGGAATTTGTAACATGGGAGATTGTTAGGACTAAAGCAAAGGTCTGTCCAGAGAGATGCAGGTGTAGCTCATCTTGCCTTATGGTGGAAGAATGAGCTAGATGACCCTTTCATGCCCCTTCCAACCCCCTTTTTTTCTATGATCCTGGGACCGAAGGACAGTAACTTTGCAGCTGAGTGGACCTTAGACCCAAAGGGTATGTTGGCTGTGGGATATTTCCATGGAGGCTTGACTGAGTGGGAAGGAAATTAATCCTCTCCCAAGGCCACTTGATGGGGAATGTGATCTCTCCAGGTAGATCAATAATCATGCGTTTCCCTCTCCCCACCCCAGGAGAACTAATAGGGACAAGCAGCATTAGGCAAACAAAATTGGCTCATGGCTGCAAAATTGTGCATAGATCTCCCTCCAGATGTATTTCCTACCATGTGCCAACATGCCATGACATTATGTGGGCTATGCTAGCAGGGCAGTGGCAAGGAGAGAGGAGCTGGGTTATCCCCTTGAAGCATTCAGCTGGTGTAACAGTGTGCAAAGGGAATTCACTTTCGTTAAAGTAGCAAGTTCAACTGGAAGCACACGATTTGCAGAGGCTGCTGCTATCTGTAGATTTATGTTGACACTGCGAGCACAGTCTGAGATCAGAATGATGGAAATGCAGCATGCAGAACAGCAAACTCTTGTTCATTGATTTTCATAACCTTCTTGTTAAGTCTGTACTGCATAAGCAGCTCTGAGCACTTGCTTTCTCTCTCCTTCCATGCAACAACTAACCACCTTTTTAACCAAGGAGAAAACTGGAATCAGGTCAGAGTTTACTTTAGCGAACAGAATTACTATTTATGCAGAATATGAAGCAATTTGGGCTTTGATTAAGGTGGTAATTACAGTTTGTCATTTTTCCCTCACTCATTTCCAAAAAATAAAAGACTGAGATGATTTGGGATTTATTTGGCAGATTTGACACCTGTGCTTACTTCCTGGGATTGAAGGGGAGAAAGCAAGTTGGAAAGTTCAGTCTCAAACAAAAAAGAAATGTCTAGAAAAAAACCAACCACGATGCTAATAATTCCAACGTGATGCCGTTATGCTGTGTATAGGCTTAAGCACAGTCCAAGGAGCTTTAAACTCCTGAATACTAATTCAAACATGTTCATATAAAGTGGATAGTGTGCCTTAACCATAAACAAAAGGGATGAGAGAAGAGTCTTGGGGGTAGTTTGGGGTCAAATTTGCTTTTAATGAAGCCCCTCAAAGTTTTGCCACTAACTTCAGTAAGGTCAGATTTTACCCTTTGGAAATGATCCTCCCTAGAACGAGAAATAGACTGAGCTTTTATATAGGTGGATGGGGTTTGTCTCCAATTTCTGTGAATTTTCCAGGTTAGCTTTGGGAGTTAAGTTATGCAAATAAATTAAAAGAAATGGGGAAGAGTGTGCATGTGTGTGCCTGCATGTGGGTTTAGGAAAACATGTTGAATATATTAACACTGAATGAGAGCGGAGGGAATTCATAAAACGTTTTACATTCTACTAATTCCTGAGCTACACAACAGATGTAAGAGTAAACCAAGTGGCACTGGTAGAAAAAGCGTTTTGCAGAGTTCAGTGGACATCTGGCTACAGTTAAGGCGTGCTTTTTTAATACAGGATGAATACCCTTTTGAAATATGCGGTCCTATAGGTTCTGAATTGGGAAGGGCCTACACTAGTCAAGGGGACTATAGACAAAGATGCAGCTATTGGAAGAAGTGTTCAATAACTTGCATGTTATGAGCGTTCAGATTGGTTTGGCCCTGGATCTAAGAATTGCAGTGATGAGCTGGTCAGGATTCAGAAGGAATCGAAAGAGAAAAAAAGAGAGAGGGACCCCGAACTGCAGGGAATCTCCTCTCTTGACAGCTGCGTTCTGCCGTGACGTTAGCTGCTGGAGGTTGCTGGCTCAGCTTAAGACCTTGCTCCAGATCCTGCTGGGGTAGCCCAGTACTGCGGCTGGTAGTGGTGCTGCCTCGTTTGTAGGCTCTGTGTAGAGGTTGATGCAGAGACCTGGAGCTTTTGGACAGAGCAGATTCCTCAGCAGGGTTTTTGAAGGCTAGGAATTTATTTTTAAGGAATAGAAGAATTTCAGAGAAAAAGAGAGTAAGCAGGACTTCGTGCCTTGTGGCTGTTTTAAGGCTGATACAAGCTTTTCACATCAAAATGTTCAACCTATTTCCATGGGACAGGAGTTGTGCTCTCCCAGATTATTGTCATTCCATTGGCTCTACTTCACCCTTTCTGAGGTTTTGTTGTGTTTTTCATTCACATGTTTTTCCCTTTCTCCTATTTGCAGCTGAGCTGTGCCTTAAGTAAGTCATAAATCCTTTGCGTCGCAGTTTTGGGGATTTTTTTTCAGAGGGAACAGCTGTGACACCAGGAATTGGGAGTTAGTGGACCAGATCCTGGTGATATAGGAGTTTCTTCTTCTTTAATAAAAGTTCAAATGCAGCATTTCTCTGTACTCTAAATAACTGTGTGATACATGCTGCATACTCCTGCTGGGAGCAACATTTCTAGTGACCTTGTCTTAGGAAAAACTCAAAGACAGTATTTTATACCCTTCCTTCTATCCCACTGTCGGCCACCTTCAACAAAGTCCATGACACCTCTGTTCTTGAAGTCATGACATCCTTTGCCATCTGTGGCTATTTTCCTCTACTCATCCTTCTCTCATCACATTTTTCTTTTCTTTTCACTGGTGGACTTCTTGGGGGAAGATCTTCTGCCGTTTGTCCCCTTCTCTTTCCTTGATCTTTGAGAGACCTTAACCATAACTACAAATGCAACTACTATCACTACATGTGTATCTTACGGTTATATTTCTCCACATGCAAATCTCTTTCCAAACTACAGTCCTTTCTCTCTGAGCTACAATTTTAGCCTAATTCAGATACAATCTTATCTGACCTTTCCTAAGGGGTATCTAGCTATTAGCTCGCCTCTGTGTACCTAGGATGGAGAACCTGATATTTCATTCCCTACCTTCTTTTCAGATCACTGTAAGCAGCAGCAACCTCCATCCTGATGCTTAACCCGTACCCTGTGTCCCTCTAAAGGTTGTACTCAGTATGTCTGCATGTTATCAATTGTTTTTTTGCATAACATCTCTAATATAAGGTCCTTCTTATGCAAAAATGTCACACAGCTATAATTTCATCCAAGCTTTTAGAATTCTGAAGCATTTTTGCTTTGTTCCTAGCCTTTCTGCATGCTGCTATTCTTTCTCCACTTTTCTGTAGTGAATCAAACCAGTCTTTGTGGTAAGAGTGGTTCACAGGTGATTCTCACTGCATGGCTTCTTTTATTTATTGTCAAGATGTTGACTCCCAATTCAAAGCAGCCTGCAACATGAGCCGCTATTGTTCCCTTGTTATATTTTCTGCTTTCTCTCATTTCCCCCCCACATCAGAAGGATCTTCCTTTGAGTGCCACCAAAGCTGCTACACTATCAACTTTTCAAAAAACAACTACCTTACCAAGTTAGACTACTGATATATCAAAATCATTGCTTACCTTGCAGGTATATATTTGTGCTCTGCTGCGTGCCTGTACCAGCTGGACCTTCCTATGCTTTATAATCTATTGGGGGCAGGTTTCTGCTCTGTTAGTACCACCTCCAGGACAACTGCTCTGGGTCTCACTAGCTGAGACCCCCCTAAGGTGCCGTGGTAATTCAAGAAGAGAAGGAAGTTTCCAGAATATTTGGTAGGCTCTATCTGCTTACCTCTGAGGCCTGGCCTTTGAGAGTCTTTCTTTAACCTTTTGTCCAGTATGGAAACAATGAATTAATTCCTTTCTCGTTTTAGGGAAAGTGCTGTAAACCTTTAGCCTGTGACCTCCCTGAAGAGCTGGGCTGGCAGGAGTGTGCTTTGCCTGTGCTTCTCAGCCCTTCCTGCAAGGCTGAAACTAAACATCCATGTTTGGCTGCAGTTCTTCTGCAGTCTGGAAAAACTTCCCTTTGGTGCAGTAAAACTGAAAACTCATTTTGCGCGTTTCAGCCGCAGACCACGAAATTCAACTTATGAACTTTGCATGGCAGCAGTGTTGGAAAGCTGAAGTGTCTTTGTGTTCGCAGTAAAATGTATATGGAAAGTGAGCTATTGGGGGAGTTGAGATCATATTTAACTTATTATTTACTACATGTCAGATTCATAGGATCAATGATGTATTCACAAAATTTGTGAAAGAATGTAATAGGACTGAAGTACAATGTCCCTGGCGATGGAATATTACTAGGAGCCATCTATACCCTTTGGTGTAGTGCCATCCCAAAACTTCTCCTTACAGCCTCCTGACCCGCGTTCTCCTTGGTCTACCTTTGACACACACAGGGTGTAGACATCTACACCAGCAGTAGTTCCCTGGTCTTCCCTTATAAATAGTGGGAAGAAATAAGCACTTACAGGGTACTAACACCCGAGCTGAGAAATCTGCCTGCAGACGAGATACAGCAGTATTGCCTCTGTTAGGCTTTTTTTTCAGCTGTGAGAAATGGTGTTGCTTTACCCAAACCTTAGCTTTGCCTGTGTCCTGCTAGGAGCTCTCTGGTGAGACAGGAGACCACCAGCATTAACACTGATGAGACATTCCTGGTGTGAGGGGTGGGTGGCGTTAATCCAGGCTGAGCCCGAGCCACCAGGCAAGAGAACATGGGGAAGGACTCTCTCTTATGGAAAGTCGCTTTTTATATATATAAAACTTTACACAGATTATACAGGACAGGAGTAGTTTGGGTTTCTTTGAGATGTCCTAAGAAGAGTCATCACATAACAATCCACGTGTTGCTAATTATTTTTTTTTTAACTTTAGAAATGAATAAGTGAAAAAAATAATGTCTTTAGGGAGTAAAATATCAGATTTCTGAGCATTCAAATGTACCCTGCTTGGAACATTAACTATCTTTTTACATTTGTTTAGATTGTTGGATTTTAGTATTTGTCTTTATTTTTGTTTTTCGCTAGTATAAATAGATAGATGATCTATAACATATGTAGTGCTATAACTAGCTCAGTCTGGTCAGCAAAAACATATATAGCAATGTTCTGTGGAAATATGCCTGTTCTACGTAAATGCCGTGAAATTACTTTCTAGGCACATGATCATGTCTCCACCAAAGAAACACAAACTCTTTTTAGCCCCACAGTTTCCCCCTTAGGGTCTTCCCCTGTTTACACCAATTGTGTAATTCTACTTTTGGGGTTCTTAGTGTGGAGAATCATTGGCATCACATCGTTGTGGGCGTCACACCATTATGGGCATCACACCATTACGCTTTCCTTGCCTTTTTCCTTTTCAACATTCCTAGGAAAATTTTGGTTAAAATTTTGGGAGAAACACTTAGGGCTGGTCTATTGCTGCTACTGAGTGGCATTAGCAGGAAAAACCTCATACAGTGTCACTGCTACTTTTATTCTGCTCTTCCTGGCTAACCTGATTAATTCTGAGGGCAACTGTTGCATATGAGGTAGCTAATGATTGAGTAATTTATGCTGATTATGTACCTCCTGTGGCTGGTAATGCATCCCAATTACGTGAAGCAAGGCAGAAATTTGGAGCGTCTCTTGCTTGGTGTTTCTTGCTCTTACAAAGAACTACGTGCTCTCTTTTCCCCTCTACTGTATAGATCCATAGTGCCTGTTCAATGGATGTATAGGCCCTCTGAGGAAGCATTCCTTGGCTGTCTATTATGCTATAGCATGATTTTCCTGCTTAGCCACATCTTTCCCCAACAGGCCCGGTTATTGCCAAAGCTGGCACTGTGAGCTCCTAATTTGCACGGCATGCTCAGCTGGGTGTCATGCAGCTCGTTGGGAGTAGCCTGATTTTCTATGCAGACATTTCAATGGAGCCATAGGCAATAAATCGGTGTCCTATGGCGAGGGTTTTTTTCTCCGTGTCACTCACCATAAGAATTCAGCCAAAGATCCTCTGTGTTTTACCTCTGAGATGAATGTCATCATAGAGCAAAATGACTTGCACAGAAGGATTACTTTAACATAACAAATATTTTTGAGCTGACTTACCGACTTGGCTGTGGGCGTGCTGAGAGTACTGTGAGACTTGTGCTGAGGACGAAGCTCGTCGTGCTAATCAGTATTGCTCCTCTGTTGTCTCCTGCCTCTCTTTACCAGTTGTCTCTTTGGGACAGAGCCTATCTTTTTTTCATTGCTTTGGTTTGATCTCCTTTTTCTTTCTTTACAGTGTGCTTTGGACCCTAAGGCTGTGATGCGTGACAAGAGCTATTCTAATACGAATATTTTTGAGGGTTTGTTCATAGTCCGGAACAAAACTTCAGCATTTGTTGAAAAGAAATATGCACCCATTCTTTCAGTTTGTCTGCAACTCACAGTCCTCTCCTAGTACCTGAGGTGCATCGAGCTTATTTGTTCTGTGCTGCTGTTAAGCGATGCTCTTAAGTGTAGTCGTCTATACTAAATGCTGCCAGGCTGTTTCTATAAAGGGCTATGTCTCACCACTGATTTTTTTCATAAGGAGAATTTATGTTGATTAATTACTTAAAACAAGTAAAATGTTCAAAATGCTATAAATGATAGTGTCTCCTCCTTATTTTCAAAGGAGGGTTTTACTGAGAAATTAATAACACAGTATACCCTAGATTTAGATAATAATGACAAAGGAGATAAGTTAAAAGGTAAGAAAGAAAGCCTAGGACTCCCATTCTCTAAAGAATTATGTGTACACTTGACATTATATGTCAAATGAAGAAAAAAAGCATGTCCAAAAGCCTTTGTAAAATCAGGAGGCCTTCATTTCTGGTGTTTGGAAAAGAATGAAGTCAGAGGAGGAAGGATGTGCAGGGGAATTTTCCACATGAGAGAGAAAAAATGACCACAAAGGAGAAGACTCAAACCTGCAGTGATGAAAACAATAAAGAAAACCTTTCTCCTCATTCTAGTAAAAGACCCCAAAGAATCTGGATTAGAAATGTAGTGTGAAATGGCAGTAGAGAGACATTAAGGTCACCTGGATACCCAGTTCCCATGCACTACCAGACTTCTCCAGTAACATTTCCATTCTTAGTGCTACACTGCTCAACAAACTCAACAGAATATATGTACCCCGTGTATATATAGTGTCTGGCACAGGTGGGCATCAGTCTTTGTTGGAGGCTGCAGGTGCCACCAGACTCCAAGGTGGGAACACTCTGCTCTGAGCCTGTGAGAGGGGAGGGAACCGAATCCAGAACTGGCAAGTCACCGTGTGATGAATTAGCTACGGCTTTTCTTTCTGCTGTGGTGGGAGCACCCAGCTCTGATCTCAGTTGGAATGTGGGGGCTTTTCCACAGACTTAATAGCACAGGACATGCTACAGAGGCAACGCGTCAGGAGCAGAGCCGTGCTTTGTGCAAGGACAGGCTGCGAGCGACAGCCTGTAGTGAGTCTGCTAAAGCATTCTGAGCCCCCTGCCACGTGTGACAAAAGGAACTGATATTGTGCCTCCCGGAGCTCGCTTGGAGGTGGCAGCTCGGTATTTTGACCATCTGTGAAGGTCCCTTTGCCTCTTCTCTGGGAGGGTTTCTCCTCCTGGAGTTGGTCCTGGTCTAAAGAAAGAGCAAAGGACAAGCAGTGAAGTGGTGAAAAGGGGTATTCGTATTGCCTCTGGTGTGGCCATGTGGATGAACTTCTGGTTTGACCTGAAGACTTCCTTTCTTTTTTTTTTTTCTTTTTTTAACCAGCATTAGGGAATTCCTCACCAGCTTGTTCTTGCAGTAGCCAGGCCAACAATGACAAGAATGTGGAAATCAACTAAGCAATTATATTCACAGTGGTGGTTAACAGCATCCCTTCATCTGAAACAAATCAGTTACAGTCCAGTGAAACCTGCTGTACCTAGTGCATGTACATAATAAAGCCCTTGTTGTGCATTTTCAGAGCGTGCCAGATCACTTAAACAGGGTCGATGAGAGGCAACAGGAGAGAAATTTTACGTTTTATTAACCAGAGACACAGAAACCTGGATATTATCTTATTTATCCCCCTTCCACACAGAGAAATCTACCATTGCATTTATAAAGGTATTTCTCCAGGTGCTGCAAAATGTTGTAGGAATGAAGTCCAGGAGTATAACTTAGAATTAGCTGTGAACGAGAGCAATGAGCAATTGCCAAGGTAGGAAAAGTCAGCTAACAGACTTAAAATTAGTGGGAGTTACTCTGACCTTGGTCACCTCTGAAAATCTGCTGTATTTTCTATACCACTGGTGTTTAACCTGTGAACCTCAGGAGTCTGTGAATTGCTTCTAAGCATGTCTATGAAGGGTGGTTAGGAACGCAAGTGAACGTCTGCTAAACAGCAAACAATGTACGGACATTTCTAAACCAAGATTTGCATCTCCAGAAGATTTTCAGTGACCTACAACTCAAAAGAGACTACAAAAATGCAATATGTTATGATAGGTAGAAGCTTGTAGAAGTCAGCCAGGATGTGCAAGTGGCAATTTGGAAGGCCTGCCCTAAGGCACACTCCCATTAATGTGAGCCCTGACGTACATCTAGAGCAGAATTTGATCCTTGGTGTTCCCTGATCTATAGAATCAGCTCTGTCTCTTGGAAGTGAAAGACATTAATAGTCCCAGGCTGTGCACCATAGAAACTCCTTGTTTATGGGGCTTTTGTTGTCTTTTCGTTGAAAGGAGGGGGAAGATACTTCTTCAATGTTTTCATTGACTTAGTGACTGTTAGCAGGTTGGGGGAGATTCTGCAGTTGGGTTTGGCAGTGTCCACCCAGCAGTCATATAGTTAATGCAGCTAATGCCTGCTATTGCTGAATTTGTTGTTTGAATTACTCTCTAGTCTGTGCAATTCTCTTGAAAGTGAAAACAAGCTGGTTCAGAGTGAATTGAAAAACAGGGTCCTAAATGGGAGTGCAATGTGAACTACAGTAGCAAAGTTTCATGGATTAATGGCCAAATTGTTGTCTCATTAAAGTCTGATGGCAAAATTCCCGTAAGCTACAATAGGGACAGGATTTGACCGTAAGAAAAGATTCCATTTGAAGCATTTGAGTGTCTCCCAAAAGCCAATTATTAAATCAGAGACACCATAATAACTGAGCTCAAATTTATTTCGGGACAAGGAAATGCAGTTGGGAGGTCAGTAAATGCTCGCCATGTCATTTCTATGGTGACTTCCTTGCAGAACTCAGCACTGGCCTGTGTACGGTGCTGACAATAAGGCTGAGATGAGAAAGAGCCTGAAAGAATCACATTGTAACTGATGAAAAGAAGCTGTTTCCATCAGCCACCTCGTCAAGCAACTTGGCAAAGTGGAAGCAGAAAGGTCTCTTCTGGTGACTGACCTCCACCGCATTTCTCTTCTTTCAGTGCCATCAATAGGCACCACCTGGCTCTGCTCCAGGCTCTAAAGAAAGCTCCAAGTAATCAGACAGTTGCTGACAAAACCATGCGAACAGAATGTGTCTGTCTCCACGGTACAGTTTAATACCTGAGCATCATTATTTCCTTTTCCTCTAAACCCCCCAAAAAAATCAACAGGAAAAATACATTTACATGGCTCCATGTGAAAGGTGTGTTGCATATTTATTTTTAATATTTTTTTTTTCTTTTTTTCTTTGTTCATGGTTAAATAGAAGAAATCAACTGGTAGAGGCTTTCCCGAAATGCCATTTTAGCTTAAGAACTTCTGTTAGGGACACTAACCTCCTAATTAGTGATTCTGGACTCTCTCATTAACAAAACAATAAATGCCAAGCACATGCACATCCTCTTAATATGCTGGGATGCTTTGAGCCTTGGAAATTGCAGAGGAGGTCTCAAAATTAGAAGGTGAGGAACTTGGTTGTCCAACAAACTGTACATCTAGAAAACTCGCGTAGCCCTCTGAATGAAGTGAAACCCTGTAGTGGAGGCAACTCACTGGTTACAACACCGTGGTGTAGAAACAGCATCCAGCTGGAGTAAATTACCTGGAGGGAAATGCTGGCTCACTGAGGTGAGATGGGCTGACCTATAATAAGCAGGAAACCTGATTGTGTATTTTTTCTTTGTTTTCCTAAAGGTTCTTTCTCCTTGGCTGGCAATCCTTATGCATGTGTTTGTCTGTAAGCAAGTTCTTGTTATCAGAAGGCAGCCCCACAACTTTGTTTTTACTTAAGCAGTCAGGTAGCTTGTCTAGATCCATTCGTACATGTTTTTCTTTTTTCCTTTTCCAGATGCTTTTACTCTGATTTTATATTAGGGCTATTTGGCTAGAGAGTAGATCTCCCTTTGAAAGCAATTTTAAATATTTGGGGGTTTTTTTGTGTAGCCAGGCCGCCTTAGGATAATTTTATTTTATTCACAAAACCAAATGTATAAAATAAATAAAATACTAACAGCCACTAGAGAATCTGTAGTTTCTTGTTACCTTTCTTATCAGAGTTGTGGAGGTATTTAGGCAGTGCTATAGTAAATCACTGGGATCTGAACACAATGCAAATTAGAGACCTATCCTATTAATATATCTTTGATAATCCCAGTAGATATATGTCTGCATCTACAAGTACCTAAATACCCCTGGAAAATATAGCTCTGTTTTCAGTAAGTAAATGAAAATTTCATTTTCATTTTGACTAAATAGATTTGATTCTTGATTCCGTTTTGGTAAAAGAATGGAGAAGGAAAACAAGTTCTCCTTTGTCAAATATGAGTTGGTTTTCCAACTTTGTGGCAAGCCCAAATGGAGAAAAAATACTGTACCTGCTAGCGAAACTCAAATCCAAAGACCTTAAGATGAGGCATTTCAGAGTAACAGAAATGAAAGGATTTATGTTTGGAAGACTGTACCTCATTGGCATTTGTTACATACGATACCTGATACCAGCCTTCGACTCTGTTGATTCTATGTAAATTAAAAAGCATCAGTTTTCCTTCCAAGAAATATAGCTTAAAAATGTAACATTTATTTTGTTACAGAAGTTATATTTATTTTAAAAACCTTAAGTCTATAATATCATAGAATAACTCAAGTTGGAAGGGACCCATAAGGATCATGGAGTCCAACTCCCTGCTCCTCACAGGACCTCGCAGGTTTAATATGATTAAACCTTGGTATGTCTTGCCATCGCTTCAACTTTCACTTAAAGGAGGTTTTATTTTTGAATAATAATGGAATAATTGTCATTATTTATATTTATGGTTTTGTCTAGCAAACAAATCCCAAGGACTTATCATATCTGATGTGCTCTGGAATCAACGTGACTTTTGCTGTGTAATTTGCTGGAGCCAGGGTTTTACCACTGGAATCCAATTTGTCTTAAGCTGGAAAGAAGGGCTAGGCTGAGCGCTAAGCCAAACCCTCCGGCTAAGGAACAAAGAAAGCTTAGTCCACTTTGCTTTCTCTTTCAGTACATACACGGCCTGAATGCCAGCTTGATAATTTCCACCCTAGCCTGCTTCTGAACAAAGGCCTGCATTAAGCTCAGAACAAACTGCAAGCCTTGGGCAGAAGAGATGGCTTTCAGACAAACTTCTGAAGTTGGCGTTAAAGTTTTCATGATTGAAATTTATTCTAGCAGAAGGATTAACTCAGCACTTTTAGCTTTAGATCCTCCTAGTTGCTCATCTTTAGACTTTTTATCGCTGACTGTCATCCTGGGACTCAGCCACGGGACGCTGCCTCATTCCTTTGGGGAGTCCAGACTCTGTTTGTGGTTAGGCTCTCCTTTGTTGTGCTTTGTGTTTTTGAAGGGTTGAGTTGACAGAGCTTTAGGAATAAAAGGTTGTTTTGAATTGTGAGGGGTATAGTTGCTGAAGGGAAAGGCTTTTGGTTGTTTCCAGAAGGTCACACCCTGGATCTACTCGACTTTGTCTGAAAGCTTCTTCCAGAGCTAGATATCCTTGACAGCTTGTATGCAGCTTGCACACAACTTGCCCTGGGACGTGGTATCTGCCCTGTCTCAGAAGACCAGACACTGCGGTGGTTCAGAGATCAAGCTCCATATCAGAATTCAATCTGTGTAACCAAGGGCTCAGTCCATTGATTTCTTTAAAAAAGCAAGACCCAACGTTTAACATTGCTGACTGGAAACCAGTGTATACACTTGAACATAAGGCTGATGGACTCACAACAGCCGCTGTCCCAAAGGGAGCAGATAGCCATTCTGTGTCAACTGGAGTTATTTTGTGATCTTCAAATTGGTGTGCACCAAGTTGCCTAACACAGCCTAGAGCAACAAACACGTGGGGACTGTCGCTAGGTACGTTTGAAGGATCCTCTGTATTTATCGCTGACATTATTCGTACATGGAACATTTTCATGAAAGTAACCCGAGTTACTTATAACTGTGAAAATAACCAAATGTTAGTGGCAAGTTTCTTTATTGTGTCGTGAAGTAGCAGTAAGGTTCATCCTGCAGATTTGGCACTAATAGTATTTGTTTCCTTAGTTTCTGACATGCACACATCTCATACCAGCTAGAATAAACAAAAACCTTGCTTCAGGAAATCATCAGGGGAAATACGATGACCGTGTGTAACTACTGCAGCCCATACACAGTGTTCACTGACATTCTTGGAAGCTCCGAATGATACATCCTGGAAATAGCAACTTCAACAAGATAATCTGGCATTAATAAGCAGCTCTGCCACTTAACTTCTTTGCATTTTCCGTGAAAGAAAATCAGGAGAGAGAGATGGGACTGAATGAGCAAGCTACATCTGTGTTGTAATAAAGCAGTAGATATTCCATTAGGAATGAAAATGCAATTGAGGTTGGAAATGTCGGTGCCCAAGTGACTTTCCCTGGGAGCTCCCCTTGTGACCTGGAGGAACAAAGTCAGCTCTTGGGGCAGTGCAGGGCTCTGCCCTGGGGGCTGGAATATCCCACGGGCATCCTCCTGACCATTGCGTGGTATTAGAGAGATGCACAGTTCGTAACCCATTAGCTGCTCATTTTCCCCTTGCCCATCCCATTCTACTTTTTTTGGTCGCATCATTTTTGACGGAAAGCTCTAGGAAGTGTGTGAAGCTAGTTTCTTAACCAGCTGGCTGGACTCACTTGGCACTCAGTTAGTATGATACTTCTGTTGTCATTACAGCCTTTCAGAGCTGCAGGATATGATCCTCTTGAATTACTGAGTGTAAGACATGGTGGCATTAACAACTGCAGGAGACCTTACGCTCAGGTACTGCTCTTGCTGCCCTGATTAGGGCCTCCCAGCAGAAAACATTTTCCTCAAATAGACTCCAACGTTACCAGCTTGCAAACCAATCTGTGCAGCTCAGTGAAGGAAAAGCCTGCTGCCTTTCACTGACCCTTCGTACTGAGTTCTAGGTCCAGAGGGACTGGACTAGCACCCTCATGTAGAGATTGCCACTTCCTCGAGTAGAGATCACCTGGGCTTTGCCAGCTACTCTATTGCTCTTAGGCAAGTTTTCAGACACAAGGATACAGTATCAAGCACGTACTACTGTAACAATTACAGAGGTATGAAGGCACAAGCAAAACACTATGCTGCTCTTAAGTTGCTGTTAGGTTCTTTAAGCCAACAAAAAAAGCTGTCAGGTTGCTTACACAGGTGTCATGACTGCGATCCCATCTTTAGGGATCCTGGACCTTTGTCCAGCGCATGGGTTTTATTGAAGAGGCTGTTGATGCAGTTGTATGTGCATCCTTAAATAACTATTAAATAACTCCCTGGGGTGCCATTCAGCTTCACACCTTCCCTCTGAGAACATCCTTTAGTTCATCAACATCAATAATGGATCAGTCAGTCAAAACTGCTGACCTCTTCTTCTGGGTTGGAAAAGGATGCTGGCGAGTCGCAGCAAGGCAGAGACACAACCAGAAAGTAAATTATGTTGGTTAACAACTGACCTGATAAAGTCAGCACTTCTATGTACTGACGGAACAGAAGACAAAGCTTTTTTAAGCACACACAAGACATGCCATACGGACACGTACTCGACAACCATGCTTTTATTGTAAAGGATAATAAAGCAGAGTGTGACTTTTTAGGTTTTGTTCAATACCAAACATAATGATAACACAACAACTTCAGGGGTGAGTGCTTCCTCACTCAGATTTTATGGATATTGCGATAACTTCTTATATCTGAGTTTCAGCCCCAGGAGGAAGGCAGTTGTGTCTGATAAAACATCATATAGCCTTTGAGAACTGACAAAATCATACTGACGCCAAAGTGTAGCCTTGGTTTCCCCAGAATATAAACTCATGGAATGGTTTGGGTTGGAAGGGACCTCTAAAGGCCATCTGGTCCAACCCCCCTGCCATGGGCAGGGACATCTTCCACTAGACCAGGTTGCTCAGAGCCCCGTCCAACCTGACCTTGAACACTTCCAATGATGGGGCATCCACAACTTCTCTGGGCAACCTCTTCCAGTGCTTCACCACCCTCATCTTAAAAAATGTCTTCCTTACGTCCAATCTAAACCTACCCTCTTTCAGTTTAAAACCATTACCCCTTGTCCTATTGCAACAGGCCCTACTAAGAAGTCTGTCCCCATCTTTCTTATAAGCGCCCTTTATATTTTGAAAGGTCGCAATAAGGTCTCCATCTAGCTTTTCAGCTCTGAATATCCAGGGCTTCAGTTATTTCAAACACTGAGCAAGTTCAAGATCATTTTACATTTCCTTTACTCTGATGTCGCTGCATGACTGTGGTGCCAGGCAGAGAAGAATCAAAACCCTGAACTGAAACCTGAATTTGAGGGGTCTATTCCCAAAGATGTGCCCAATGTCATCAGCTGGTTTTGAAGAAAACAAAATCAGTGGCCATCCTGTTGTCCCGCATGCAGGTCTTTCACAGCAGGTCATAAGTGAAAATCACTTCAACCTTCCCAGTCTTTTCAGACTCTGGCTGGCTCTGCCTCCAGTGCTCCCCACACTGCACCATGCTCTTTCAGCAAGGCAGGTATTATTAAGTTGAAACCCAGCTTTGAATGGCAGGTTTGAAGGTTTGATGCATCAGCTGGTGTCTCCTAACAAACAGAGGTGCATGGGTGAAATCAATGCTTTAGCCATTGCCTTCTCCTGATCATCCATAGAGCAAATTATTTTGGGATAACACTTGTGTATTCAAGGAGCCTGGGCTCTGTTTGCTACCCTTACTGCAGTCACGCTTCATCTTTGCGTCATTTAGCCAAATTGTTTCGGTTACAGAAGAATAGATGTTCTGTTGGAGGAAGGAAGCTGCTGCGTTGGCCTCGAACGAAACTCGTCTAAGCTTGGAGAGGCTGGAGTAATTGTGCCGAGGTGGACAGGCAGCAGCCATGCCAAGAACAATATTATTTGCATTTTAAGTTATAGCATCTAATGGAATCAAGAACAGAACCATTTTTTTCCTAAACTCATTTGAAGGTTTGCCAAAGGGACGATTTACAGCTTCCTAGTAATAATGAACAGTTCAGCTGTCTTGACCAACATGTGGTCACGCATGTTGCAAACTGACATAAATATTTTATAACATCTTGCTGCAGTTCCTGTTCCACAGAAATGTTTATCAAACAGCTCAGGGAATCAAAAGGGTTTTAAACTTCAAATTTCATCTCAGAGTAATTCTACTTTTTTTTTTTTTTTGCATTCTGAACTTGGATAACTTGTTTCATACTGCCCTTGATTAAAAACAGTTGGAAGAGGAGGATGGGAGTCTTAATTTTTGAACTTTTTTGGAAAAATCTCAGGAACTTTATTAGTTATTTGATTTATAGTCTAGTTTAAATATCTTTCTAGTGCAGCGCATGCTTTTGAAACTGGAAGTGGTTAAGCTCAATCTTGAGAAAATGATAAAAATTAAAGCACTTGTATGAAATTAGTGGTATTTTGTCACCTGGAATATTTGGACATAGTTCTACTCACACCGTATGGAAAAAATAGAGCTGAAATTTTGAGGAGCAAAGAAAGTGGAAAATAAAAAGACTGTATCATCGGAAGAATATTTAGAGGTCCTGGGGGGGGAAGTTTGATAGAAAGGATGTATCATTTTGTATTTGTGTTATTGTACAAATTGCAGTCCAGATGCTCCGGTATCGGGGCCAAGCATGCTGAGTGCTGTGCATTCAACTGCATATAATTTAGAGACAGCTCAAATCAAGTTGATAATTGACCAAGATAGCAGGGAGAGTGCACACAAAGGTGATGAGAGCTGTAGACACAAAAGGTCAGATCGCACGTATGTGAGCACTTCATGCATCTTCCTTTTTCCTCTCTGCATTAAAAAGGAAGAAAAAGTTTGAAGTAAAATATTCAGACGAGGAGGAGGATGAGGGGCCGGTCAGAGGGTAGTCACGGTAGGCTAGCTACTCTCCTGGTGATGCCAAAAGTAGTTTGGACAGTTGGATGACTGATCTCAGCATTTAAGCAAAATATGTGCTTGGCAAAACAACAGCCCCTGAGGTCAGCACGGAGATCATCTTAGGGCTGGCTGGAATCTGGATTGGAAAAGGACATGCGTTTGTGCTACATATATATATATATGTGCATACATACAGCTTTAGCTATCTGTCAGTGTTAAAAAGGGGTTTTGTGAAATACAACTGTAGAAATGCTGGAGTAAAGAGAGGGAAGCAGGATGCTTAATGCCTTGAGAGACAAAATAAAAGACCATCGGAGGGCTGAGTCTGTGGAAGGCTGAGAATTGAGAAGAAAAATATCAACATGGTGCAAAGCACAGCTAAACTCTAAGGTGAGCTGCCAAGTGAGGACAGCACAAAGATCTCCTCTTGCCTTCCAAAGGGAAGCTGGACACCGTCAAGAGTGCTGTACATCTCAGCTGGTGTGTTGCAATGCCAATGGGCACCACAATGGGTGACTGTACCTTGGCCCCGTGCACATCACGATAGCTACAGTTTCTCTGTTGAGACCCAGCATAAGCTGCCTGGGTTGAAGTCCATCAATGACCTCGCAGTGCCGATGGACTGCAGAAGTGGTAAGGGAAGAACAAAAGCAGTGCGAATTACTCAAACGGGAAATGGAGGCTCACACAGATTTCCTGTGGGATGCTCTGTGTTTACCTGCATGTTTAGTTGTCTTCAAGTGGTGCTTGTATAATTGGAGGAGAACTTAGTGGTGTTTTTTCTTTTGTGTTTGTTTTACTGAGGTGGCAGATTTCTTATTTAGAGCCTTCTTTATTTCTCATATTCCTAATTTTTAAAGGAAAACATGGCCTTTCTCTAGAATCTTTTATCTGAGGGGGTATCTGAGTGTTTTGTCAGCATCTCAAATGGCCTGTAATGCTCTGAAGCAGGCATATGTTTCATCTCATTAAACAGCTATCAAAATTGTGGTTCAGAAGCCAAGCCTGCTTGTCCTGGATTAGATGGGAATGAGCAGAGAGCATCTGGTACTGCTCAAGAAGCTGCTGCTGATGGTTCCTTTCTACAGAGCTTTGGTGGAAGAAGCATACAAGGACATATGAATGGTACAGTGGAGAAATCTTCTCTGGTAAAGTCAGTAACAAAACTACTCTTGGTTTCATTCAGATTAAGCTTCCATCCAAGCGATCTTCTTGTGAAACAGCTGGTTCTATGGCTTAGGCAGTGCTTTTCAGTGGTGTTCAACCAAATACAGCCATCAGCAATCATCCATGAACTGTAATCCAGCTCCAACCTACATTTGGAGCAACCTCATTTGCTGGAGTGGCAATAGCAAATGAGATACAAATTGCGGGGAGACTCCCATCCTCCAAACCCACAGCATGATGCAGTTTGCGTGCGAGCAGTAAGTGCACGAGCCTCATTTTATGTAATTTGCTGGAACCTCAAAAGGAAGTTAGTGCTCTCTATAGCACCAAACCCAAATTATATGCAACCACGATTCACATGACCAGCTGCCTGCACAATGGGAGAAGTTTCCAGACATTGTAAAACTCGCTTTTAAAACTGTGTTCTCTTAATGTTTTGGATCACATTTAAACCTTAAAATTGCCTTGATCTTTCTTCTCAGACATACTTGCTTGTCCAAATTGAGGATGAGGGCTGGTTTTCATAGACTTAGGAATGCAAGCGTTGTAATTTATGCTGAATTCTTCCTGTCTAGGAAAAACATCATATTTGGGAGAAATGTGTGTCTGCAGCATCACAGAAACTGCCATGCTCTGACAGAAATACTGGGGTCTGTGCTTGGCAAACCTCCTGCAGAAACTGATTTTACCCACCTCCGTCTCCCCATGAGGTGAAAGAACAGCATCCCCCACAGCTGAGACAGATAGCTATGTGGACTATGAGCTTCTCATTTCTATACTGGACTAGCTTCTTTCACTCTCTAATTGGCATAAAAAGGTGTGATAGTGGTAGGTGTAAAACAGATGTGGAATTACACAGGGAAGCTGGGAATCATGTAGAGGAGACACCAGGGTGTCTTCATTTTCTTGGGAGTCAGGAGGGCCAATCCACTGGGATCTGTGTGCCAAGATCACGTGGGGTATTTTTGATAGGGGGCTGAGAATTTGGGGTTCGCCTCGCGAATCTGCCCATGCGCTTGGCTGTAGCACAACACCTGATGTCCTCATTACTGCTTGCTTCATCAGGCCTCCCTTCTCTACCAAGTATTTTGCTATACATGAAGAAGCATGCTTTTGAAACTGGAAGTGGTTAAGCTCAATCTTGAGAAAATGATAAAAATTAAAGCACTTGTATGAAATTAGTGGTATTTTGTCACCTGGAATATTTGGACATAGTTCTACTCACACCGTATGGAAAAAATAGAGCTGAAATTTTGAGGAGCAAAGAAAGTGGAAAATAAAAAGACTGTATCATCGGAAGAATATTTAGAGGTCCTGGGGGGGGAAGTTTGATAGAAAGGATGTATCATTTTGTATTTGTGTTATTGTACAAATTGCAGTCCAGATGCTCCGGTATCGGGGCCAAGCATGCTGAGTGCTGTGCATTCAACTGCATATAATTTAGAGACAGCTCAAATCAAGTTGATAATTGACCAAGATAGCAGGGAGAGTGCACACAAAGGTGATGAGAGCTGTAGACACAAAAGGTCAGATCGCACGTATGTGAGCACTTCATGCATCTTCCTTTTTCCTCTCTGCATTAAAAAGGAAGAAAAAGTTTGAAGTAAAATATTCAGACGAGGAGGAGGATGAGGGGCCGGTCAGAGGGTAGTCACGGTAGGCTAGCTACTCTCCTGGTGATGCCAAAAGTAGTTTGGACAGTTGGATGACTGATCTCAGCATTTAAGCAAAATATGTGCTTGGCAAAACAACAGCCCCTGAGGTCAGCACGGAGATCATCTTAGGGCTGGCTGGAATCTGGATTGGAAAAGGACATGCGTTTGTGCTACAGATATATATATATATGTGCATACATACAGCTTTAGCTATCTGTCAGTGTTAAAAAGGGGTTTTGTGAAATACAACTGTAGAAATGCTGGAGTAAAGAGAGGGAAGCAGGATGCTTAATGCCTTGAGAGACAAAATAAAAGACCATCGGAGGGCTGAGTCTGTGGAAGGCTGAGAATTGAGAAGAAAAATATCAACATGGTGCAAAGCACAGCTAAACTCTAAGGTGAGCTGCCAAGTGAGGACAGCACAAAGACCTCCTCTTGCCTTCCAAAGGGAAGCTGGACACCGTCAAGAGTGCTGTACATCTCAGCTGGTGTGTTGCAATGCCAATGGGCACCACAATGGGTGACTGTACCTTGGCCCCGTGCACATCACGATAGCTACAGTTTCTCTGTTGAGACCCAGCATAAGCTGCCTGGGTTGAAGTCCATCAATGACCTCGCAGTGCCGATGGACTGCAGAAGTGGTAAGGGAAGAACAAAAGCAGTGCGAATTACTCAAACGGGAAATGGAGGCTCACACAGATTTCCTGTGGGATGCTCTGTGTTTACCTGCATGTTTAGTTGTCTTCAAGTGGTGCTTGTATAATTGGAGGAGAACTTAGTGGTGTTTTTTCTTTTGTGTTTGTTTTACTGAGGTGGCAGATTTCTTATTTAGAGCCTTCTTTATTTCTCATATTCCTAATTTTTAAAGGAAAACATGGCCTTTCTCTAGAATCTTTTATCTGAGGGGGTATCTGAGTGTTTTGTCAGCATCTCAAATGGCCTGTAATGCTCTGAAGCAGGCATATGTTTCATCTCATTAAACAGCTATCAAAATTGTGGTTCAGAAGCCAAGCCTGCTTGTCCTGGATTAGATGGGAATGAGCAGAGAGCATCTGGTACTGCTCAAGAAGCTGCTGCTGATGGTTCCTTTCTACAGAGCTTTGGTGGAAGAAGCATACAAGGACATATGAATGGTACAGTGGAGAAATCTTCTCTGGTAAAGTCAGTAACAAAACTACTCTTGGTTTCATTCAGATTAAGCTTCCATCCAAGCGATCTTCTTGTGAAACAGCTGGTTCTATGGCTTAGGCAGTGCTTTTCAGTGGTGTTCAACCAAATACAGCCATCAGCAATCATCCATGAACTGTAATCCAGCTCCAACCTACATTTGGAGCAACCTCATTTGCTGGAGTGGCAATAGCAAATGAGATACAAATTGCGGGGAGACTCCCATCCTCCAAACCCACAGCATGATGCAGTTTGTGTGCGAGCAGTAAGTGCACGAGCCTCATTTTATGTAATTTGCTGGAACCTCAAAAGGAAGTTAGTGCTCTCTATAGCACCAAACCCAAATTATATGCAACCACGATTCACATGACCAGCTGCCTGCACAATGGGAGAAGTTTCCAGACATTGTAAAACTCGCTTTTAAAACTGTGTTCTCTTAATGTTTTGGATCACATTTAAACCTTAAAATTGCCTTGATCTTTCTTCTCAGACATACTTGCTTGTCCAAATTGAGGATGAGGGCTGGTTTTCATAGACTTAGGAATGCAAGCGTTGTAATTTATGCTGAATTCTTCCTGTCTAGGAAAAACATCATATTTGGGAGAAATGTGTGTCTGCAGCATCACAGAAACTGCCATGCTCTGACAAAAATACTGAGGTCTGTGCTTGGCAAACCTCCTGCAGAAACTGATTTTACCCACCTCCGTCTCCCCATGAGGTGAAAGAACAGCATCCCCCACAGCTGAGACAGATAGCTATGTGGACTATGAGCTTCTCATTTCTATACTGGACTAGCTTCTTTCACTCTCTAATTGGCATAAAAAGGTGTGATAGTGGTAGGTGTAAAACAGATGTGGAATTACACAGGGAAGCTGGGAATCATGTAGAGGAGACACCAGGGTGTCTTCATTTTCTTGGGAGTCAGGAGGGCCAATCCACTGGGATCTGTGTGCCAAGATCACGTGGGGTATTTTTGATAGGGGGCTGAGAATTTGGGGTTCGCCTCGCGAATCTGCCCATGCGCTTGGCTGTAGCACAACACCTGATGTCCTCATTACTGCTTGCTTCATCAGGCCTCCCTTCTCTACCAAGTATTTTGCTATACATGAAGAGGCAAACAGTGAGCGCTTTGTGTTTTAAGTTCATCCAGGCAGGCACAGTCTTTTACTCTGCTGCATGCGTGTATGCATGCACCATGTGTCCCACCCCGTTTGGGACTCTGTGCTGCTCTATTGCTCCTAATAATTTCTCAGGATTTCTCCGTTTTTTTCCCCATTACACCAGGTTTTTCTGTAGCATGGCAGTCCTATTCTCCATGCTGTGATTTTACTCTTCTCTTTTACTGAAAGACACTGAAGCTTGTATTTAGACACTTCATGTATATAAAGATATTTGTGAATCTAGTCAAAACCAAAAGAAATGTCAGCCTCACTAAAGCCAAAGTAGTCGTCCCATTAGCTTGGCTAGAACTCCATGGGGATCTTAATACTGCTTTTGTGGGAAGAAGGAAGGCATTGAATTTGGCCCAGAATTTGAGTTTCTTAAAAAACCAGCTGTATCTTGTCACCTCTTACTTGGCATTAATTGTCTATCTCCACCTTTCCTATCAATAGAGCAATGATGCTATTTTTGACCATCTGCGAAGTCCATAGATCCTTCACAAAACCAGCCTGCCAAACCCGCTGTTCTTTGGGGAGGTTTGTCTAGCTCAGTTTTAAAAATCTGTTTTTCTCAATGCACCAGGAACTTGTTTGCAGACAAAACACGTATAATTTCTAGCATATGGATTTCTTTTTTTTTTTTTTCTTCTATGGAGGAAAAATTGCTGCCCTGGAGGCTGGTGAACTGTGGGAAATAATAGTAATGAGTTCTCTGCTAAATTCGGTGTAGAGCTGTACCCCTGCACTCTGAAATCACAGTGCAGGGTTTGAGGAGTTTTGCACTGAAGTTATTCCTATGGATTAAGGAATAAAACCCTGAAGACATTTGGCTTATGAGTTTTATTTATTGAGGTAAACCTCCTGTAACATGTGGGAACAGCATGGCTTTGCTTCTTCTTGCCTGTGACCCTGTCACATCTTGCCCGTCACATGCCCATCAGGGATGTCCTCATCAGGATGTTTACTTCTGTGAGATAAACTGTGCAGGGTCAGGTCCCTGGTCAGTAAGTATTCTGGCACAGGGACTTTGTCATGTTCCAGTTCTGCTCACTCTTACATTGATGTAAATCAAAAGTTGTAAGACAAGGTAAAAATGAGAATAATAATGGAAATATGTCCCTTTAATCCAGTGAAAGGAAGTTACTTGCACAAAGCAAAAGAGTTACTGGTAAAACCTCATTAATAGTAGGGACAACTCATGTTGTAATTGAATTAGTGGACCTCATTAAAGATGGTTCCCCAGGAACTGAAACAAACATGAAGTCGAGTTGCTTAACTATCTTTGTCTTGGAGGTTTTTTTAGCATTCCCAGGCTCTGTGGGAGAGGAAGGAACAACGATATGAAAGGATTAGAAATCTACAATTATATCACTTTGTAACAAAGGGGATGGCCAAGAGTGTGGGATTTTTCAGCTAGTGACTTTGAACCCAGAAAGAGGCATAGACACTGTGAGGAGAGTTTGTAAATCACAGTCAACAAAAGGTTTGCCTGGCAATAACTGCTGAGAAGGCACAGTGGGGAATCCTTCCAGGTTTCAGAGAAGACACGCTGAACGATGTCTTCTCCATACCCCAAAGCATCACGGGTTTGGGTTTTTTCCAAGCTTAAGAGCACAAACACATACAAATTAAAGGTAATAAGAAGCTACGAGACATTTAAAATGAGAAAATAAAGGATTACCCTTCCTATGTGCCTCCTTCCTTCTTTTTATGCAAATAATATTTTCAATACAGCTTTTCCAGGGTGGGGTGCAGTGCAGGACAGGGCCTGTGGCAGTCCATCCACGCCACAAGAGAAGCTTGAGTAGCTGAGAAGGAGCACTGTGAAGAGGGTTATCAAGTCAGCTGGAGCTGAGGAGGCCACAGTAGGATCTGACCTTTGTAGAAAAATCTTTCACAGTGTAGAAAATTGATGTTTTCTGCTGTTGCTCTCTGCTCCCCAGCCCCTGCGTGCAGTCTCTGTGGGGATTACTTTAGCTTCTGGCGCTGACCCCTTATGGGAGGAACTTTTGCTTGCAGATAGTCTAGTACATCCCGGCTGTAAAATTGGACAGGTGCAAATATCTATGGAAAACACATTACAGGAAAAATCTGTACGGAATAAGCTTATTAAGTTCCCTGACTATTAGGAATTCCCTAGCATGGCTATTAACATACTAATTATAAAGGAGAAGCGGATTAGCTGTGCCTGCTCTTGCAGCCTGCAGTGGTGATCCCTGTGTGTCTGTATTTCCCCCGTGTCCCCTTCCAGCACTCTGCTGTTTTCAGACTAGGAAGTTCCCTCTTCCAGGGACTGTTTCCAAAGGCTTGGGAGATGGTCACTGATCCTTGTTTACTCAGCTCAGAGACTGCCAGGCCAGGTTTCAATTGTGTGGATTACGGACTGTAGTCCCAAAGGCTGCCCGAGAACTGCGGTTTGAGTCCCGGCGTCATGGGGGTCAACGGCCTGGGGCTGTACAAACTGCATGAACCCCTTGGTCTGGTCATGCAAGCCACCCCACAGCCCTCCCTGTGCTGTGGCTGCTAGTTGCACTTGAGCACAGGGGTGTGGAAAGATGCAGTAAGCACTTTGCTCCAAAAAGATGCTGAGCAGCTGGAGGTGGTTTGAGCTGCAGTGGACTCTGCATGTTCTGCACTAGCTAAGGCCTCATTCAGCCCTTGATTAAGCCTCCACTGTCTTAACGACAGTTTCATGATACCCTAGGAACTACCATTTTGTGTCTTTGTTCCCACCTACAGAAGTAAGATCTATAATGAGTAAATTATAAGGCTAAGCCATGCTTGCATCCCTCCTGCTTGTATTCATCCCTGAGTGAAACACCCGCTTCTCACTGCTGGAGAGTTCAGGCAGTGATGAAACTAATCATTATCTGTGAATTGGCTTTGCCCTTTAGTTTCTAAAATAAGTGGCTTTTATGGGCTTGAGCTGCAAAGAGGGAGCTGCCACATAACAGACTTGGTTCTGTCAGCGATAAGAAAACAGAAGCGTGTGAGGTTCTTTGCAACAAGCCTTTTTCAGCACAAAACCCTCGTTTAGCCCCTATGTAGCGTGAAGCCTTGTGGGCAGCTGATATTTTTGCCTTTGTTTTTGGGTAGTGACATAGCATCTGCCCTCTCCATGACAACTCATTTCCCACACATTTAAAAATGAATCGGAGCACCTGGCTTTAGCTCTGCAGGGCTGTGGCTCACCATCTAATCATTAGACCTTTCAAGACCAGAAAAAGAGTGGTACAATATGGCTTTCAGGCAGTCTTTAAAAAAAAATCCAACCCTAAAAGCTTTAATCTTAAACATAGCAATACCTCAGGAAATTCCAGCTTTTGATCTGGGGCAGAATGTGTTTCCAAATTCATTTCACGCTGGGCTGTTTCAGTGAATATAACCACTTCACCCAGGGGTCCTACTCCTAGACCTTCCAAGAAACTTCAGAAAGCAGCCTTCAAAGTTAGGCCAGGCAATTTCTGCTCTGCTCCCAGCCCTGCCACAGAGCCACTGTATGATGGACCAGCTCTGTACTTAAAAGTGTTTTGGAGATTTAACTGGTTGTGAAGGCAGCAAGTTCCTCATCGCATGTAGTTGCAGTCGCTCCAGTATGAAGATGCTTACACTGGTATAGCTCATTCGCATGCAGGAAGCGCAAAAGTGCAGTGAGCTAGAGATGCCATATATTATTACAACCATGCTTACCCTTGGACCTTTAACAGCATAACTGTGGTTGTGTTTAAATAGTTTAATCTGCTCTCGCAATCCAAAAACATGCATCCATGTGCACAGATCTCCAGAATGCTTCAGATTCAAGTTCAGAGTCTTGAGTTTGCCGTGTCTTGAAATAGTGGGTTTACACTGGAGAGTGGACTCCTGGCACTACGCAGACCTAAAAACTAGCCAGAATTTAAGCACCAAGCAGAGTTGTGCCCAAGGCATGCACAAATGTCCCTCCCAGCCCAAGTTACACAGACAAACCGCTCTACAACCCCATGCTCCCTTTTGACCCTATTCAATCTTATTAATTATTACATTAATTCCCAATACCACTTCAAGAGGCTTCCCAGCACACTGCTTGAATGCTTTTCAGCCTGGTGAGTTCCTCCCACAAAGGGAGAAGAAAAGCCCAGCAGGACTGGAGGGCAAGTGCCCAAATACAAGTGCTTCACCTTCCTGGCAGCTGTAACTCCATCACAGCTCTCACACTGCCCCTGGGTAAAGGGAAGCTGGATGCTCCTGGCCATGCTGGGTTGTAGGAGATGTCATTCAGGCAGAGCCCAACCCACTGGAAAAAAAAAAAGGGGGTTACTAGTGGGCATGCAGACTGCTGTTGCTGTAAGGCGTCATGGTATTATTTTGAATAGAAATGAGTTGAAATATAGAAATTTATGCTTGTATTGGATGTGTGATCATTTGATGAAATATTGAAACTTTTCACTATTTTAGTGGGTGGAAAATAACTGAAAGGCCTTTTTTTCCTATTGAAAAAGTACCCGAAGAAGATTTTTAGTGGTTGGGGGCAGCAATGCCTAGGATACTGCATTTCTGCCTTTTCTATCCCTTTCTCTTTTAGAAGAGTAACTGCCACTGGTTTACTTTTTTTGCTGAGCTTCATTTCTGTTCCAGGGGATGAGCGGGGCTCAGGTCTGTGACCCTGATCAGCCAACCTGTGATGTGACTCTCTCTAGACAAGCAAGTGGAGTATTTAGTGCCAAATACTTCTGTCTCCCATTATCTATCCTCCATGTTCAAAGGTCGCAGGAAGTAAATGGTTTGAAATTGTATCTTTTCTTTTCCATTCATTGCAGATAAACTGCCACATTCGCAGTAGCTGTATTTTCCCTGCTGTGATACAATATTGTCAGTGTAAAGCCAATTACTGATGTAGAGCTGATGTCCAGTGTTGATCTTAGTCTGCTATTTCAGAAGTTTCCAATCTGGAGAATACAGATGGTTGCAAGTTTTCTGATGAGAATGTGTTGGGTTTTATTTTTAAATTCAGAAATGATGACTCACAAAAACTCAAACTTTATCTTGTGGGAACGTACCAGTTCTGCTATGAAACTCATTTGGGGGAAGGCTTCTCAGGTCAGGTCCAGGAAGGAAATTTGGGTCAGAAATGTCAGGCACTTCAGCAGAACCAGCCATGTCCTGGGTACAACATTCACCAATGACCGCAGAGACCTTGATGCCATTTCTGGGTTTGACAGCAAAAGCTTGACCTCCTGCCTCCCAGGCAACTGCTGATTCCTTGTCTGCTGGCTAGAAGAGGAATGATTTCTCTCTGCCATGTTCTTGCATCAAAGATTTGGAAAATACTTGGCTCTATCCTGATACAGAGCAGAAAAAAACTATGAAAATGCTTGTGGGATAAAGATTGTTTTCTTCTCAGATGTCCTGAATATCTTCTCTGAAATACATGAAGACTTTCTTTTTTTTAAATTTGCGCTAGTGCACAATTTAGTAATAAAAGAGGTGTCACACTATATACAAAGCATGGATCTGGCAAACAGGAGAATCAGTTTCAGTCTTTTCCTCTATCCTGTCACAGGTTACTTGGTGTTGCTGATAGTTTGACAAACATTTTCACCAGCAGCCGCACCACTGACAAGTGAGTGGCTCTTCCAGTGGTCCATTCCCACGGCTGTATGTCCCCAGTGGCTGTGCCCAGGTTTGCCAGTGTCTGTAGAGCCATCTATGGTGTATCATCAGCCAGGGGAGCTGCTCCAAGCTCAAATGACCTGGTTATTTTTAATCCAGGTACTTCTTCTCGCTGATTAACCATGTGACTGCACACATGCTTGTGCTGGCACAACTGTTGGGATGGCACGGGGACAGGAACAAGCAACAGGAGGTGAGGGAAGGCTGCCAAAACCAAGTTCATCGAGATGTGTCCTCAGTTTTTTCTTGTGCAACATTAATAACAGTTATTTGTCATAGAAAAACACTAAATCCATGGAATAAAATAGCAGTTTAGCAGCTATGTAGTCATAAAGCTGCTCATTAGGATTTTTTCAAGCATTGGTCTGTGTGCTTGAGTAGAAGTAGTCCAATAATTACTGGTTTTGAATATTTACTGCCAGCTGTTCAACAAGATATGAATCAGTTGGTTAGTTATGGGTGAAGTTTTCATTAGGATCTAAGCTCCTTAGATGCTTCTAAAAATGTTTTCTTCTATCCTGCTGTCTAATCTGCTATCAGCATAGCAGAAATCCCATTAATTAAGGACTAAGACCTTTTATAATCTTCTTCCCAGACTGCAGAATGCATTTACCGTTGCTGTTCATCGGGCTGAGTCCAGTGCAGGGTGCTGCTGGCCGTCTGGAGCATCAGCCCCTTCATGCACGGGAGCAGGACACGCTCAGGCTTCTGCCTAGGAAGGATGAAATTGTCCTGTAAGAGCAGGGATATCCCACGCAAGCTAACATTTGAGCTTCAGCTGTGGGCCAGTGTCAGCTACTTAATAAGACTTGTGCCACTCTGTGTGCTCCTTGAATTAAAAAAAAAAAAGGTTTGGCACTGAGAAAGCATCCTACATGTCAAGTCTGTCTTCTGTGCTGCTAATATGCCATTAATACACATTGTGTCTGGTGGAAAACTAGAAGGTAACTGAAGTTGGTGAGTTGGGTATGCTATGATGAGTTGATGAGTTGATGAGTTGGGTACACTATTCAGTATCCAAATCTAAACCTCTCATGTGATTTGTAAAGGATTGTGAGAGCTGGGCTTTCAGGAAGGCCATTGAAACTTGTAGGCGAGAGCTAATTAAGTAATGTCAGAGCATAAAGTGAAAGAAACCCTAAGGATGTATACACTATAAGGATTTATACACTACAGAGACCAACCAAATTCAAATGGCAGAAGAGTGTGAATCATCAAAGCCCTGCTAGCGCAAGGGACTGCTAATCCAGAAGCTGTAGGGTCGGGGTGGTCCAAGCCCTGCACTCCCTGCAGCCAAGGACTGCCTCCAGGGCCTCGGGGGCTGCCTGCTGTTGCTTGCTTTCCTCTTGGATATCCTATCCGGTAGTGCATATCGTGCTGTTTGAACGTGCCTTCCTCTTTTCTTCCTAGGGAATGGCTTTTACACTTGAAGAGAGGCTGCAGCTGGGAATTCACGGCCTCCTTCCTCCTTGCTTCTTGAGCCAAGATGTTCAAGTCCTCCGTGTTATGAAAAACTACGAGAACAAATCTAATGATCTAGACAAGTATGTAAAAAACATCTTATTTATTCCTCCCTCCCCCTTTAATTTTCAGTTCTTTAAAGCCCCTGGGAAGGCTTGAGGATCCTGCTTCAAGGCACACAGGTTTCCTTCAGAGTCACTTTTTTCCCCCTGTCCATACTCTCCAGCACCAGGAGCGTTTATTCTGGCCTGTGTGCTGTCAGCTCAGTTACATGCCATCCCAGTCCCAAAATAGCACTGGTACTGCTTTTTTCTACCGCCACATTGCTGGAGACCTCTGGTATTAGCCTGGCAATTCACTATACTTTGGGTACAAGTACATGATGAAAAGGCAGTCCCTGCCCAGAGCACTGGAGATAGAGTGAACACATGTAGTGCATGTACCTGTCTGTGTGCTCATCAATACATTCACTAAAATACTGGCTGGAAGAACAGAAAGAACCTGCCAACTGGTAGGAAAAAAAACCAACAAAACAGAAGCAATGCTGTGTAATGACTAATCTTTCTGTCCCTGAGCTTGCATTGTGTCCAGTATTGTTCATCTGGGTTATTGATGGAAGATGGTGTTTGACTTCTGTCATGACGGATGGTAGGGTTTGCATCTCCATCTGACTCAGTTGTTATTGATCTGGGGACTGAGGCAGCAGGACTCTTCCCCTGTAGAGCAACTCCGTTGCATTAGCTTTTCTGTGTCACAAATGCATGTGTCAATCTTGCAGATTGCATATTGTGGGCAGCATGTGATGCCTTTTTGAAGCCACGCTGCAAGATTGGGCGCTGAACACAAAAGGGAGTTCATCATTATGTTCATACAAGTTTCTCAGACAGAAAATCATTTGCAATCTCTCTTTAATTTTTGAGTTTTTCATTTTTCTGGCTTCAAATTGACAAATTCAATCTTAGCCAATGAAGCATTTTCAGGAAAGGAAAATCTTTGGACAAATGTAACATATTCTAAGTCACTAAGTGGTCATATAAACCCGGTGATGCACGTGTAAGTCTGGACAACACTAAGAATACAAAGTTGACTTAACATTTTCATTTTCTAAATGAATATTTTTGTCTTTTTTTTTTTCCAAATATGGGATTTAACTATCCTTCTGTGTTTGGTGATTAAGTAATTGAGGATGCGGGATAGTGGAGAGAGAGATTTTGTGGAAATATTTTAGGAAAGAATGCTTTGAAATTTGCAAATTAATATTTGCACATATGCATATTTCAACTTATAGATTGCATAATAGATTTTGATAATAAAGATGATGTCCGGCTCTGTCCCAGGTAGCCCTGAAGACTACTTTTTACCTTTTCCATTGCATTTGTTTTTAATGCAAATTCCGAAATTCTGAGGGCATGCATGGGTCTGACTTCCAGCTCTACTGAGTCTTTGTGAGCTGTCGGTGAGGATGGTGGAGCCGGTCAGGTCCTCTGGGAAATTTGCTCCAAGCATCTGCTCACGATGCAGCATTGAGGAGTGTCAGGGCTTGGGCGAACTAAGTACGTACTGAGTGAGCCAGCTACTGCTTTTTATGAAACTGCCAACATCCGTAAATACTGATACGTATCTATTTTATTTTACTTTTAAGGTACATTGTCCTTATGACATTACAAGACAGGAATGAGAAGCTTTTTTATCGAGTGCTGACCTCCGACATCGAGAGATTCATGCCCATCGTTTACACCCCAACGGTTGGCCTCGCTTGTCAGCAGTATGGTTTGGCTTTCAGGAGACCACGGTGAGTGAAGAGACTGTTCTTGCCCCTTTTTTTAATTTCACGTGAATGTTTCTTTTGTATGGACAGTCCATCTTTATGTGGGTGGCCCGAAGCATCTAAAACTTGATCCCTCATCAAAAGATGGACCAGCAAGCAGCTTCACGTGTGTACATTTGATGATGAGCTGGGGAGTCGAGAATAGCTCTTCCTTCTTCCTATGAACAGCAAACAGAGTGGTTTTGTTCTCAAACAGTACTGTACAGTCTGTGCAACTTAGCTCCAAATGGCTCTCTGAACTTATGGCTGCACCCCTCCCCATCTGCTGTCTCAGGAGCACTGAGTGCCTTCTACAGTGCTGGTGTTTGAGTAATTGTTGGATTTTGGATACGTTGTGCTGATACTGAACTTTTGTATGGACTTCCACAAACCACCCCGCAAGAATCATTTTCTGAGGAGATGATGCTCTGCATCAGTGCCTTCCTCGCTGCTCAGAACAGTTACTGTGTAAATTCATGCAACATTAAACACTGTGTACCGTGTTGGAAGGCCCTGTTCTCCATAATTCTTTTTAATGATTAATGTTTTGATAAAATCCTCATTAGCATTCTGAAATACATTTTAGCCCTAGCCTGAAAATTCAATGGTAAGGTTCAGTTTTCTTTGCAAGCTTTTTATTTTTTTGTCCTTGAAATGTACCAGTAGGCAGATAAACATTTTAGTTTTTGCTATAGAAATAGGCAAAGTAAAGGAATGGAATAATACCATTTTAAAAGCATTGCACAAGCATGAGGTTTAATTGCAGTTTCAGCTGAGAGTAGTGTGATAGGTGGGGAAACTGAAGCAAGTTCTACTGACTGACTCAAGGTCACAGGGGGACCCTGAGGCAGACCTCGAAGATGTAAGGGCTGTGTAGACAGATAATGATTAACATATTATGGATAAGATTATCTTGGCAAACACGCTTGCATCCTGCTTGTCATCAAAATTTCTGTTAAAGCCACTGTATTCTTTCACGTGAGCTGCTCCTCAAGATTGCTTTTTGGCTTGTGTCTACCCCAGGTAATTGTGTTCTGTTCCCTGATACCCAACTTCTAGATCTGCTGGGCTATGGTGAAGTCATTCATCCAGTCAAGCCTTGATCATACCCCCTCTTCCTCCTCAGTGTGTATGAGGAAACCAGAGAAGGAATTGTTCTTTGTACAGGGGGAGGACACTTAGTTCTTCTGGGCAGGGGAAAAGGTAGCAGAGATAAGAGAGCCCAGACTCTGTCCCCGGGTGTTGAGCTGCGAGCACTGTCAAGCAGGGAAGAGCACACTGCTGGTTCTCGGCTAATCAAGATTCACAGCAGGCAATTCCTGCTGCACAGCCACTGTGTCTCTGCCTTCAGTCTGCCTCCCCCCCCCCCCCCCCCCCCCCCCCCCCGGAGGACACTTAGTTCTTCTGGGCAGGGGAAAAGGTAGCAGAGATAAGAGAGCCCAGACTCTGTCCCCGGGTGTTGAGCTGCGAGCACTGTCAAGCAGGGAAGAGCACACTGCTGGTTCTCGGCTAATCAAGATTCACAGCAGGCAATTCCTGCTGCACAGCCACTGTGTCTCTGCCTTCAGTCTGCCTTTACCTTGCAAGAAGTTCAAACAATATTTGGGAGCTTCACCCCTTTTATTTTTCATCCCTGTTATCCTCAGGAATGCAGGGGTGTCTTTCCATATACCGGACTCTTTCTGCAGTTGTTGCTTTTGGAGAATTCCCCTTCCTGTAACTCACTTCTTTCTCATGTTTTAAACACACAGTATTTTACCAATGTGGTAAGAACATCTGTTCTCGTAGTCTGACAGTTTTGCTGTTGAACTTGGGCTTGGAGCTGTTCTGGATTCCAGCCCGTGGCTTCCGCAGGAAAGGGTAAATTATCATGCCCTTAGTACACTGAATTTCCTATGACAGGGAGTTTGTTTCTCTGAAGATGTAGAGCGAATTTCAGCCTACCTCAGATTTGGTTTTAATCAAGGTTGTTTTAGCAAAAGAGTGGGTTTGTTCCATAAAGAAAAGAGCTATTATATGATGTAAAGTGATGAGATTAAAATGAGAAGTATTCATACATGCTTTTTTTGTAGATCTGACTTGTATTGTCTTGCAGTATATATTTTCTCTCCTGGAGCATATTATGTATATAAGGGTTGTCAAGCATTGGAACAGGCTGCCCAGGGAAGTGGTTGAGTCACCATCCCTGGAGGTATTTAAAAGACGTGTAGACATAGCGCTTAGGGACATGGTTTAGTGGCGGACTTGGCAGTGCTAGGTTAATGGTTGGACTTGATCTTAAGGGTCTTTTCCAACCTAAACGATTCTATGATTCTGTGTACATCAGGAGCCAGCCTGTAAGACACTTGTTCAGGGTAGGATGCCAACACTTTCTACTAAAATCATTGGGACCTGCAGATTTGGGGAGCTCAGGAATTAAGATCTAAGTTTATATTTCTAGCTCTTCCCATGTTTGTTATCCTAAGCTGCACTGACAGTCTGAAAAGGTGATTCTTCTAACCTAATTGTATTTCTATCAGAAGGTTTTTCAAACAAAATGACACCCACGTAAATATATTTCACTGTTGTTTTAGGGAGAACATAGCACCTAGAACTGGAGAGGATGTCCAAGCCATTCAGTTTAGCTCTGTTGTCACAGGAAGCCTTATCATATAATCCTGTTCATTAACTGATTATGTTTTATTTTAAATCTGCAATAAAGCTGCCCTACATAGCCCATTCCAGTACTTAACTCTCATATAAGTAGAAAGTGGTTTTCCCCTAGTATATAACATAAATGTTCTTTGCCAATGTCATCCTCTCTACAGTAGTCTTTTCAGGGTAGAAAACTGGGATCATGCTCAGCCTGGTGGTTTTCTTGCCTGTAGTTCTTGCTGTTCTGTCCAGGTTGTCCCACTCTGGAGTCTCCTGTTTGGCTACATTTCTCCTGAAATGAACCACAGAAGGGTGAGCAGTGAGCACTGCTTTGCCATGGAGGACTGGCAGTGCCGAGGGGACCAGAGCAGTTAGCTTTTAGCTTTTGCTAACACGTCCCAGCGTGCCCTCGCCTTTGAGTGGTCTGGTTGCTGTAATTCGTTTTGTCATCTTCTCCCTCTGAATCTTTTCTTTAACACGATTACCCCACCAGATATGTGCCACTCCATAATTGTGCTTAGCATTTCTCCTCACCACGTGTCCTGCTGTGAACTCTGTCCTGTTGGTTTTGGGTCATCTCTCCAGTGATTCAAAGTCTTTCTAAACCTGTCCTCCGGAGTGCCGCGCCTCTCAGCCCAACTCTTTGGGCAACGGGGAACTGGTTTGAATGTTTGCTGCAGCAATTACCTTTTCATCCAAACTGTCACATTTAATGCTGTTGATCAGGCAGGGAAGATGAGATACCTCAGTTTTAAAACACCACATGGTGCTCCAACATGGATGGATGTGCACATATAGTACAGCTTATGGTGAGGAGGGAAGTCTACAGAATATTATGCAGTCTTTCTGCAGCCACAGCAACAGCAGTTAGTGACCTGTGGACACAATAAACTTCTTCCCTGTGTTGAGCTCTTTCTCAGCCCCATTAGTACTTGGCTTTATATTTGAAGGTTGAGCCTGGAAAGATTAAAGCACAAGTAACTTGCTTACAAAGCAATTCTTGTACAAGAGCATCTGAAAATAGTCCTATGAGGTCCGGCAGGGCTTCTCTCATCAGAATGCATTTATCAGTGTTCGCATGGCTGCAGATTTTGTTTGCCAGATACTACTGTCATAATTGCAGGGCTCAATGCCTTTTTTACCTTTCCTGGTCTCTATGTACAAATTCTTAAGGGTGGACTTTTTACCTGCACTTCTGTGGGGCTGGTGTCCAGAGTTCTCCTCCCAGGTCAGGGCTCCGGCATCCTCTCTGCCAGCAGATTTATCTGCTCCAAATGGGATCAGACATCTGCTGTTCTTTCCTTTCGAAAAGCTACACAACCAGCAGTCTTAAAACACAGGTTTTCTCTGTTTACCAGTAGAAAAGAACTACTGGGAAAAAAAGACTTGCAAACATGCAGCTCTTGGCACACTCATCTATGATGCCCATAGTCTCCCCCTTCTGCTGGTGGGCCAGGCAGAGCTCCTGTACCCCAACAGGTTCCTGTCTCTTCCCCAAAATCCTACTGCCTTTCTCTTCAGGAGTCACTTTAAATTCTCCAAGCAGGCTTTTCTTTTTCTGTGGCCTCAGACTTTTTCCTATGTGCTGAAAACTCAGGTTTTTAGAACAACTGGAAGAGAGGTGGAACCATCAAACTATTAAAAATTACATTCTGGCACTGTCCCCTAAGATCTCTGAAGTTTTTACTGGAAGGTGTCTATGTTGAATAACATTTTTCCTATCTTGTTTTCCAGACAGCTCCCTGCTGAGTTACCAATATTTGTTTATTCAAAGTCATGCAATAAGCATTAAAATCTTCGGGCCAAAGGACAGTGTCATTTTATATTTTGTATTTTTAAATTTTAAAAATAGAAATTATTGTATAATCCATAAGTACAGGTTGAAATACCAAGCAATTTCACCTCTGTCACGCTTATGCTAAGGACCTTGTCAAAATCTCTGTCTTCCGCGATCAGACTACATTAAATAATCACAAGAGAAGAGCAACTGTGTCCAAAGAGAAGTCTTCCTAGCCACAGATCCTGTCTGCAGCAGTGGCCAGGACCAGGTACTTCAGGAGGAGACTAAGACTAGGGTAGGCAAATATGCTCATTTCTTGGGGGGCTTCTCAGGTTATGCTCCTCCACAGTTTGTGTCTCAGGGTCTTGTGGTTGTAGTTTTGTTACAAAAAATCTGCTGCCACATTTGTCTTCACAAGTTCTGGAACAATTGTGAGGGGACCCAGATGTATTCACGTTGTCAAGGCCAAAGTATATTGCTGGAAACAGTGTCCCAAGGTGACAAGGTTTGAATCATGTATAGGTGTAATTCCTGATGCTCAAGGGTGGCCCAGACTTAAGGGAGATTTCTTGCAGAGTTTTACAGGTTCAGATCCTATGGCTGAAATACACAGCTTTGCAGTCTCTCTCCTGCGATCCATCCCTGGTTATTCACTCCTCCTTTCCACCACCCTTGTGCCTGCACAGATGTCCATGCATCTGTGCAATGATCTGGTTCAGGAATAAATGTGGGTAGATCCAAGTCTTTTTTGGGCCAGACTAGTGGTAATCCAGATAGCCAGTTCACCGCCAGCTGCAACAGGAGTTGTGCTGACATGGTGAAAGGGATGTGCAGAAGCAGGAGCAAGCTGCTGAAGGCACAGGGAGGACAGGTTTGCTTATGTTCAGCAGCAGTGATGACATAATTGTAGCTTCAAGCAAAGGCCAGGTTACCCTAGGTATTAAGGAACACGGGCCTTGGAAGTGTTTGCTTTTCAAAGCCTGGGGATTCTTCATCCTCATCAGAAATTTGGTAGGGGGAAGGAATGAAGTGTAACAGAGCAGGGTTTGCAACTTTCTGAGACACTAAAAGAGGGAAGGAGGAACTTTCATTCTTTGATCTCATTAATAGTCACCGTTATCTTAGGAAATGCTTCCACCAGCCCTAAAAGCTTTGAAACTGTGATTGAGAGTCCTTTTTGCTTTAGAGTGAAGATACAAAGTCCTCTACGAAGAAAAGTGCATAGTAGTATTGTGATCCTTTTTCCTTTTTTGCTGTTTTCTTTTTTTTTCCAATGTAAAATGTACTTAATTAATATCATGGGGGTCCTTATGCAGCACAGGACAGAACATGTGCAATGCTATTTAAAAGGTATTTTTTAAGCTGGAGGTTCTCTTTTAATTGCAACAGTATCCTTGGAAAGAGACCTTATACTTTTTCACAAAGAGAAAGCAGAGAGGGAACTTACCTCAGGGCATGGAATCAGGGTTTTATTTCTTCTGTGATAGTGAGGGATAGTTTATTACAGTGGCATAAGACCACAGTCTCTTGAGACACTGGGTAATTCATGAGCATACTGGTATTTGAAAATATAAAGTTGTCAGCTGCTCTGCAAAAGCTTTTGGCATCCTCTGAGAGCAGGACTGGAACCAGTTGGTGCGTCACCATCGGAGGAGAGCTATGGGGACAGACAAAACTTGCTTAAGTTCACTCTCCTTTTCTGGAGACATAAATATCCTTGAGGACTGATTGCAGAACAATGTGAAACATTTTGGGGTGAAGCTGAACCTGGAGAATGAAAGCTAACAGGATGCAGATGGTGCGAAAATCAAGTCTGACAGAATAATGATCTGTGTGTCTGATGAAAAATGAGCAAGTGGAACATCAGTCAATCTACAGAATTGTCTTGTCAACAGATCTGGCTCTGCTGAGGCTTTTTTTTTTAATGGTGTTGCGCAGTCTGAGCAGCAGGAGAGAAAGTTACCTGCCATTTCTAGACACTTTAAACCCAAACCAAATGGAAATTAGAACAAAGATCTAAATCCCATAGATTTGTCCCTAACCACAAAACTGTCTGCACTCCCTCTTCTGTAAAACAGTGGAGACCAAAAGTGAGTGGGAAGACTGAAGTTTGGATTATTGTCCTGAAAATTGTACTTTGAAACCCCTTTAGGCAATCTCTACTTCTTGCAAAAACACTGTCATAACTTCTCTTGTTGCCACCAGCCTGGTTCATCCTTCTTCCAGAAGCAGCTGAAGTCAGTGTAAGAGAAGATGAATGTGTTTCATGATCTGTATTTAGATAACATCACTACGAGCAGACTGGTCTTGTAACAAACTGAAGGGGGGCATCTGTGGAAAGTATCATGGGCATAGTATGTAGTCAGGAACACGTTGGTAGGGGATATAGGTGGGAGATAGTCATAGAATGGTTTGGGTTGGAAGGAACCCTTAAAGGTCATCTAGTCCAATCCCTCCTGCAACGAGCAGGGACATCTTCAACTAGATCAGGTTGCTCAGAGCCCCGTCCAACCTTACCTTGAATGTTTCCAGGGATGGAGCATCTACCATCTCTCTGGGCAACCTGTGCCAGTGTTTCACCACCCTCAGCGTAAAAAATTTCTTCCTTATATCTAGTTCTAGTTATGGGGCCAGGAATTATGGAATGAGGAGGAGAAGACCATGGCTAGAGTAGGTGAGAAGGAAGCAGTTAGCACAGAGGGAGCCCAGGGCTGCTGAGAACGGCTCAGCCTGTCTGGAAACCTCTGCTGAGAGGTGGCAGAGTGGTTCAAGGGTTCCCGCTGCTCCCTCTGTGCTGACCCCACTTTTTCCAGGCAAGTCATTTCAGCATGCTGTACCCCCATCCTTGTCCCTTCTCTGTTCCCCCTTCAGTTAAGTGGTTCTCAAAACGAGGAGAGGAGCACAGATTGGCTCCTGGGTGTACTGAGAGAAGAGCTGGTGTATCAGCCGTGATCTGAGGTACTGTGAAGACTGGGGGAATAGGATGGACACTGTTGGGCCTTTGAGGCTGTACCAGGGTTATTAAATTGGGGTGGGAGTGAAAAAGGACCTAGATCCTTTTTTTTTCTAATTTTTCTCATTAGAAAAACAGTCAGTGCTCCTCCTTCCATATCTCCAGTCTTCTCTCTCTCTCTCTTACTTTTCCTGAGCAAAATGTACGTGCAATGGCTCTAACACTCAAGAGAAACTTCCATGGGCATGAGGTAAAATCTCAGGCCCACTGAAGTTAACAGCAAAGTCTGACATTAATTTATGAAGGTCAAGCTTTCCCCTGCTGTCAGAGGTGATTTAGGTTTAAGTCTGTTGAAATTCCCTGATTTACCAGGAGAAGCTCAAAGGAAGAGGTGGAGTTGGCCAAAAGAAAGAGGTTGACCTGGTGAAGGAAATTCAAGAGGATGTGTTTGCATTTAATCTGGCATAAATCTATGCTGCTGCCACAAGGAACAACCCCACCTTAAACAAAAAATGCCAAAGACAGAGAGGAGAGAGGAGAATTATTTAGAATAATGAATACCAGGATGTAAATTGGAGGGGAAATAACACCAGCTATCATGAAAACCTTGGACAGCAATATCTATTGGGCTGTGGGACAGCCTCTCATGGACTATGCATCATGACTTGGGGACATTTTTTATGAGGAGCAATCCTCCTTTTTAACTGTTTAGTTTATGGAATATTTATATTAATAAATGATACATTTTTATGATATAATTTATATTGACTTTTATATGCTACTGCAAGGTAACTGTGAGATGCTGTCTCATGTTGCTGTATAACGGCTGTGTCAGAGCTAGCAAGCTAGCACCCTTACCCTCTAATAACAGGGCATCCATTTCTGAAAGAGAAGAGAAATCAATAGGCAGCATAAAGAGCTGTTTTGCGTTTGCCAAAGACTTCCCCAACAGGTCTGCGCAGAGTGAGGGCTTCTGTGCTTTGATACTGTAATTCTTACCTTCCTTGGGTTTTCCTGTGTTTGTTTTGGGTTTTTTTCTGGAGAACTCTGTGTGCAGATACACTGACCGTTCAAACATTTTGACAAGGCAAGCCACACACATGTTCTGTACATGATTGTGGAAGACCTGCTGTAAAAGCTGCTGATATTGTCAGTGTTTGCTGCAATTTATGGCAAAAGTTAAAAATTTTTATTAGATGGATTCACTAAGACAGAATATGCCGAGTTAGATTTAATTTATCTGAAAGCTGATTGCTCTGGTACTGTCAAAATAATATTTCTTTTCTTTGTCAAGCTTTGTCCTAATTCTGTGTTCATTCTTGGGGCTCCCTGCGGTGCACTTTAAAAGTGAAGGTGTGGGTCTTGGAAGAATTTGCACAGCTCAGGAAGGAAATATAATCAGGGTAGGACTTAATTTAACTTCCCGGGGATTTTTCATCCCACCTTAACCTCTGTACTATCAAGTAAAACAGAATACATTACATGCTTAGCAGTGAAAACAGATAAGAGCTCCTTGATCAACATCACTGAGCAACAGCACTGATTGCCCATCTCAACACGTTTCTCTTTGCAACCCTGTAATCTTCCAATTACTGAGATACTGCCAGCATCCAACACATAGGCAGGTTTAGGCCTAAGCCTTCAAAAAGGCAGAGAAAAATCAGAGCTGAGTCAGATTTTCCTACACTTAAAGTTGTTTTTGAATGGAGGGCTTCAAGCCCCTTGAACATGATGAGCTTAAATGCAGCAAAGGATACTGAATTAGGGAAATGCCCACACTTGCTGGTTGGTGGGATCCCTGACTGGTGGGATCTTACGTGTCACCTCAAAGCCTGGTGTTTACCCATGTGCATCTGTAGATTTACACATGGGTGGCAGAGTAGTTATGAACAGCCTGGTTTCTCCCTCTCCCTCCTGCACATCAGCAAGGAGGCAGCTCTGGGTGCTGAGGGTAAGCAAGAGTCAGATCCCATACTGCAGACCTGCTTGGCTCTTACCCAGGTCTTGGCTCCAGGGGCTCAATCCTTATGTGGATCGTCTCTGAGCTCTTCTTAACCACCACTGTTGAAACACCACTACTGAAAAGGACACCAGAAAAAAATTGTTTCTGAAGTTTTGAAATACAGACAGGATTTAACCACTGAATTATGCTATGACATGACAATTCTCTGGTTAAACCCTTCTGTCCTGAGAATCCAGTAGGGACAAGAGGCATACAACCAGCCAAAAGCAATATGAGTCTGTTGGCCTCCCTTAATACTTCACTATGGATAGCAGAGATTCACTGGGGACCTGATGCCACCCCTCTGCATTTTCACATTGCTGCATAATGACCAATATCAGTAGTTACTGTGCTGGTCTTTGTCGATTGACCCTCCCTGGGAAGGAAGAGACAGCTATTTATTCTTTAGGCTGTTTCCTGACTAGCAGAACCAATGAATCCAGGATTCCTCCTGATGTCTGTCCACTGTCCCCTAACACATCCCCTTTGCAAGACCTTCTGTTCCCTTCCACATCCCTTTCATCCCTTCTCCATATCCACCTGTGCTCCACCATAGCCACCCACACCAGCTTGTGCTTCTCTCCTTCCCTCACCTCTTCTTTAGGGAGCAGCGGGCACAGCTTTGGGTGCTCTGCTTGCTGTCCCCTCTGGTTTCTTACCTGTGCGTTTTTGATCCTGCCCCGTAACCATTCCCTTTTTCCATTTGGTTTCCTCTACAGTCAGCTTTTTCCTCCTTTTCTCTGCTTTCTGCTTAGTCCTGCAGCCCAGGAAGGCTCTGAGGCTTTGCTAGGGCTGGGCTAGTGAGGGCTCAGTAGGAACTAGGTGTGAAGCAGCACATGTTGTGTCTAGCTGCAAGCTATCTTTTTCGCCAACTGTCAGAGTAATTGTCAGAGAAAGGTCTATGCTCCCCTCCCCAGAGTGGTGGGGACATCAACCCCATTATCATTTCCCTTTATCTCAACAGTGATTTCCATAAAAGGGTGTAGGAACAAACATCTTAGAGACCTTTGCCCTTCTGATAAATTTTCTTGAAATGAACTAGCAGGTAAGAGAGGACACAGAGTGATTGTATAAGCTCCCTTTTCCTGGGAAAAAAACCTGCTAAAAATAGTGCTGGGTGTTAATAACTTGGCAGACTAGGAGATGGATCTGAAAACTTTGCTTTGGGCTCTGATCTGGACCTTCCTGCTGTGGCAGGATTTGGACTATGCCAAAGAACTGGGAGGGCTGCAGCTTCCACTGAAGCCTGTGTGCGTTGCTGTCCGCATTTAAGAGCAATCACTTGTATGTGCTCATTGAATTCTCTCTGTTCCTGATCTTTGGCAGTTTCCTACAGCTTAGCTGCTTGCCATCCCTTAGGATCACGGAGATTTCCCTGCGTGGGTTTGGGGGGTTGGTGTGGATGATGAAGCTTTCATTGCTGTACCTTGGAGCCTGCATCTTCTGGCTCCCACACCTAATTTTAGTTTTCCTGCCCAAAATGTATGGTGACAATTTTAAGGATATTTATAATATTAATGTAATCATTCACCTTGCAGATTATTTGTAATTAAATCTCTTAAGTTATAGGATATTGCCTTATAAATCTCTGTATAGATTTCATTAATAGTTGATTGTGCTTGGTTTCTATTATTTTTTCATCAGTACCTCAGGGTACTGTGCAGCATCCTACAATTTACGAAGAAAATTATCTAAAACAACAAAAAGTTCTTGGCTTTTATTATAAACAAATCTGCAAAAATAACTGATGAATCACCACAGAGATTTTGTCCAATTTGATGATTAATGGTACTGTATTTAGACAAATCAGTGCATGCTAGCACATACTTTCTCTCCAAAGCCTGCAGCCCACAGGCATTTATAATCTCAAGCTCCCTAAAAGAGCCAAGCAATTTCAAAGTTTATTTTGTTATTCTGAAGCCTCTTATCCTGTTCTGGCAGAGACCTGAACCAAAAAAATCAACAATAGGGGTGCAGCTGGTGGAAATGTCTCTAGAGGCTCATATTGCTCAACCTGTCAATTTTGTATGAGGCTTGAAAGTGTAAATAAATAAAACCAAATGTAGGGCTTTACTGTAACCACATTTTACTGCATCTCTAGCACAGACTGGCCTTTAATCCAGAGCGGGTCCTCCAGCCTGTTCTTTGGGCATAGCAGTGACAGTTTTCTGTGGTTAGCATGCAACAAAAGCCAAGGCCATCAGCTGATCCCTCCCTTGTGTGTGTCCCCTTTGCAGCCTTGCACAGACAAAATACCTACCGGTCCATCTGGGCTTGGGGCATAATTCAAGCAAACTCCAAAGAGCACAGAGCGGCGTGCAGCAGCAGTCAGCATCCTTCCACAGTGACAAGCCAACTTCTCTTTTTCTTTCCTGAGTGTGAAGATAATTTTTCCAGGTGAACCTCAGTGTTACTCTGATACAGTCTTGCTCAAAGCTTTCCAAGAGCTTCATCCCTTTATGTAAGGCTATGGCTGTGATCACTGCAGAAGGTCACCTTGTGCCGTGCCTGTCAGAGCCCTTTCCTGTGCAACCTCGTATCTCAGTGTAGGTTTCTGACCGCTGTCTCACAACTTTTTCATCACTGTTCAATGGCAGCCTCGTGCAGGCTTGGATGTTGGCAAAGATCTGACTCATCTATTTTGTTCGTTAATTTTTTAAGCAATGGCTTCCCATGGACTTCCTACCCGTTCTGAGGGAAGTCCAGGCCCTACTAAGTCAAAACACTCAATGACTTTTATGGGGGCAGGATTTTATCACCTTCAGGTTGTGAGTGGAGATGCTTAACCTTTGTCCTGAGCATTTTTGTTCTGAGAATAAGCCTTTCCTATCCAGATGAAAACATTGAATCATGATGCCTGCCATCATCTGTTCTGCTCTTCTGTGGCTTTTGACCAGGATGGTGAAGTCGGTTGATATAATTGCTGACTGTTATTCATATATGATAAGTGTAAAGAGGCCATTAATTGTATAGATGTACAGTCAACTGAAGTTCGTAGCAGTGCTACCCAAAACCACAGCACAGGACAAGACTGCAAGAGGAGCACAGCACTGGCCAAAGAGGTTTTACATGGAACCTGATAAAGCAAAGGCATTGATTACATTGGATTTCTGCTTGATTGCATTCAGAGGCAGCAGTAGGCTAGAAAAGTGGGGCGAGACAACACCGGGAAGGTTGCAAACACAGCCACAGAAGCATTGGTAATTGCCAAGGAAAAGCTATTAGGGAAAGGGAGGGAGACTTTTGGGTAGAAGGGAGGCGAGGAGACATTTGGAGCTGTGAGGAAAGGAGTTGCATAATCTTTTTCACTCCCCTCTGAGTTTCGGGAAATGAAGCTTTGCACATTCTCTGTAAATAAACAACAGTGCTTTAGAGATAGCACTCCTGGCTCCATCGTACACTATTTCTTCTAAGGGGAAATAGCTCACAAGGCCACATTGCTAACCACGAAGATCAGAAATGGGAACACTACTTTGCCTTTTTGAAGAAGTAACCACTCATTGAATGAAAGCGTTAAAGAATATTTTGGTTTCCTAATACCTGAGACATGTTAAAACTTGTTCCTTCCCAAATGTCTAAAAAAAATGAATGCTATGCTAAAAAGCCATCACCAGTGTCTGGCATTGCTTCCTCTGGGCATCAAATGTGTCCTGTCTCCCTTGTCCCTAAACTCTTTCTAACGTGAGCCTTGCAGTTCTGGGATTGTCTTCATTGTGGGTCTTTCAAAATGCCATCAGGATGGCCAAGATCTAACCAGTACTGAGCACCACAGCAGAATCCTTCCCATGGCTCACATGGTAAGCTGTGTAGCTTTATAATTCCTGGAGCAGTTCCATGAACTCAGCCAGAACAAAATCGGAAAGGAAAAGAAAATGTCCCTGGCTTAGGGATGAGAAAAGGTCTTGTATGGTGTAGGTGAACATATCCCACCCCTTTGACAGATTCTGCAATGATCATCTGCGATCTGCTGGATCCTGCATTCCAGTTCAGGCAGCTTGACTTGACTTGCTGAAGTCCAGATAGAAATACTGTGTCAGTGACAAATTAAGAAGTTGTAACACTCCTCAAAGTTTCCTGGAACCTTACAGACGTGCTCAGCGGCACAATAAAATCTAGTCTGACTTCCACCTTAACTAAAGGCAGCTGTAGTGAAACCTGTGATGTTAATGGACTGAATAGGAGACTGGAGCTCTGAAACCCTAATGAATGCAGGTTGGAGCACTCCCCGCTCTGAATTACCCCCACAAAGGTAACAGCTCTCTGAAGGTTACTGTTTAGCCAGAAGTAGTGGTACAGTGTATACATTCTGGCTTGACATTGCTGGGGCAGTTAATTTTTACTAAGCTCTATTTCTTATATTTTTACCCCCATGCATGTGTGTTTGGCTTCCAGCTAACTGTGTGCATAGCTTCTTCTCTGTGGGGGATAAAGATCTGGTCTGGTAAACCAGGATGTGTGTTTACCCCACACAGTGCCCATGTTACGCGACTTGATCAAAATGACTTATTTTTTTAGCGTTTTATTTTAATCGAATCATTTTATTAAGTCCCAAGGGGGATTAGAGAAGAACTGCCTCATTGTCTTTTTGTTTCTCTGAAGCAATTTATCAAATGTAATCCCAAGAGAGATGGAGAAGGCATGATGATAAAGGCAGCATCTGTTGCATTCCCTCTTCAGAATGCCTAGGCTGCATCTTTTCCTCAGAAAAATCAAGTTAATTGGTTTTCTTGCCGCTTGAATGTTTCTGATTTACTACTGGTCCACATAGACCAGCCTGTCATTCTCAGTATTCAGAGCTCTAACTTGCTGTCCTCAAAGGCACAAATAAGCTTTTGCTCCTGTTACCTCTCCTATAAGCTGTGTACCCTTGAGAGAAACCTGGCTGCTGCTCTTCCCTCTTCAGTCATCAGCCAACCTTTTCCTGAGTTCAGTTTGTGGAGCTTGTCTGTTCCTTCTGCCTGCCTTGCAGAAGGGATTTTAGGAAAGATTAACCCTCTGCCAATTTTGGGCATCTTATTTCAACAAGTTGGCCAGCTCATCTCTGTGGGTAACTGTTGTCATCGGGGGGGAAAGCACGACTCTCCTGGGGACCACACAAAATGAGGACTTACCTGTGACCCCTGAATCTAAAGTCTGACGTCTGTTTCCCTTTGCATCTTCTTAAAAACACAGTGAATTCGCTGAACTGCCTGTCAGAGTTGGTTGTTTCATACCTGGCCTACAAAGGGTCTTCCAGCTCACCACTGCCAGGATCCCCTTCTGAATGCCTGAACACCTGATGGAGTCCACAGTTCACGGACCAAGTTCAGGAGTGTGCTCCAGCTGGGTGCCTAAAGGCATTGGAAACTTTTGTGTTTTATTGAAACTGGGCCCTTGGCTCTCGGATTCAGCATTAGGGAAATACGAGGCTTGCTTAGATATGTGCCCACTTCCCGATGTGGTTGTGTCAGTGAGAGAGGTCACTTTCCCCAGGTGGATGGCCATTTCTGCTCCTGAAGGTTTCCCTTCCAAAGCTGGTAGTGCCATTAGTGTGTTAATTGTTAGTCTAAATTAAGCCATCTGATTTTGCCTGGAGTAAAGTAAAGAGCAATTTTTCACCTGAATTGCTCCATGCACGAGACAGCGGAGATAAGCAACTAGGACTAGGGATCTGGTCAATGGCATAGCCTGAAGGGAGAATGAATGTGTGTTGTAGCCATTTTGTTTTCAGAAGAGGATCCACGGAAGTCAGCATACTTGATGGGAGGGCCTGCTTAACATCAAATAAATATAATATTAAGGAAGGGAACACAAATTCTGAGCGGGGTGCCTCTCCGTGCTTGGCTCTCAGTCACCGACCTGGCTATCTAAGCCAAGCCAGTCCTTCCTCAGGCAAAACGTGCCATGGTGATAGCTGTGAGAGCCCTTCTCCCAAGTAACATGGTGAGAGCAGTCACCAGATTTTGGAAGACCCAGGCTGAACTCTCTCTACTGCCAGATCCGGAGCAGGGATTGGAAACCAGCCCACTGCCCTCCCGAGATAACGGTCGGAGTCAGGAGCTCTTCAGAAGCTCCTGAGGGCAGAAGGGTATCTGCCCTCTCCACTTTGTATGAAACAACTGGAAATTCATCAAGCCGCAGGGCCGGCCATGGGTAGACAGTTGGGTTTCAGCTTCTCCTGTGAGCACTGGATGTCTTTCAAAGGTTAAATAGCTGGTGCACTCCCTTCAGCACTGAAGAGATGTGAATGTATGAGACACGCAGCTAGACACTTAAGTAATAGGTGTCTTTATTATGCATGGAAAATGTTACATTAAAACAATAGCATTCTTTTTAAAAGCATGTCATAACTTGAAGTATCTGCAATGATGTTACTAATTTGTGCTTTTAATTCCTGGTTAATAACTATTTTCTAAACGTAGATGGCAGCAGTACAGTACCCCTTTTTTATGAAGATTAACATCTGTGAATACTGCCTTTGAGATAGGCCATGTGTATGTGATTAGTTTGTTGGTTACTGGGCACAGTTTTAAAGAATTATGGTGAATAAATGAACCATTACTTTCCTTTTTTTTTTTTGCATTTCTGATCTTTCTGTGTGATTGTGATTTGATCAGTGTTGAAGTCAGCACTTTTATTTTTCTTCTTTTCAAAGTAAAGGGCTTTTTCATTAGGATTCCCACAGTTAACTGTGGGAAGATATCTGTCCCCCTAGAAGAGTCTCGTGAGAGAAGTCCTTGCTGTAGAGAGTAGCCCAATTATGTCTGATTATTCGTCACTCATATGGACTTACAATGGAAGTTGTTTTCAGCCTCCTCTAAAAATGAGACTTTTTCTAGCTAATATTTCACATTAGAACCCCAAACAGTGAGCTGATCTGAACTTACTGGGGCTGAGCAGTAGTAGAGAGATGTAAGCAGCAAACATGCATTTCTCCATTGTTCCGGATGATACTAATCACCAGTACAACTCCTGCTTTTGTGAGAAGGTAACAAGGCAAAGAAAATGGGTGTCTCCACCTGCCAAGAGGAATCATGGGGTTAGAGCCTTTGATTTGTGCTGATTAGAGAGCACTGTGAGCAACATAAGCAATTTCCCCTGAGACAGATATGGAGGAGGTTGTTTCTTTGGGGTTAGTGCTAAAAGGAGCTTCAAAAAATCCCAAAATATCTGAGCAGAGATCAGTCAATGGGAATAATAACTATCCTGGGTATTGGAAGAATCCCTGCTAAGGATACTATTTTTGGTAATAACAGCACAGAGGAGAAAAATAAGCCACAGATCTAAAACATGTTTCAATAATGCTGTCTTCCAGTTCCTAATTTTATTAAAAAGAAGGCATTTTCGTTTAAACCTTGAAGACCTTTGTGTTGAGAAGTGATTAGCCTTAGTACAATCAGGTATGCTATTGTCCGTGCAAATACTTCATACTGAGGTTTCATCCAAACATTTAATTTTCTGTTTCACTTCTCATAATTTTTGGTGTTTTTCATTTGGTGAATGCAAGTGTCAAAAACTAGGGTCAGATATTCAGGGGAAAAATAGGTGTTGCAAGGGCAGGTTTGGCTTGGTCAAAGCAAATGCCGTGGCAAATATTGATCTAATCGCATCCAGTTAGAGCTCTGTTGACTAGAGAGGGGACCTGAAATGTCTAGCTCTGCAATAGCCATCCGCATCGTTGACATTGGTAGCTGGGTGAGAAGGATCATGCTTTCACTGTTTGAACTGCCAGCAATAAGCTCCCTGGGAAAGAATGTGTAACAACGTTTAAGGTAAAACCATCAGCCTCCCCTGCATTTATCAGAATTATTTTAACTAGAAAGCTCTTCTGCACTAAAGCAGAATTTGCTCCCTGGAGCAAAGATGTTTCACAAGGGTGAAATGTGCAACACCAGTGGCTGCTGACTGAAGTTGCCATTAAAGATCTTGAGCCTTGGGGTTTTGAAATGAGAACTAAACTTGTTATTAGCAGTCCCTTGAGGTCTCATTTCCATGGCAATGAATAGCCTGGCTTTGTGCTCAGTAGCTCATTTCCCTGCATTTTCAAGTTTCACCTGTTTTATTTTATCTTGAAGTTATTAATTTTATGACAAGGCTCTTTTTCTTCATTTTTTTTTCTATTCTTAGGGGGTTGTTTATCACCATCCATGACAAAGGCCATATTGCAACAATGCTGAACTCTTGGCCTGAAGAAAATATTAAGGTATGTGGCATGTCATCTGTGGACTGGGAAATTACAGGGAGTTGGGTGGAAAATGAGATATTAAATGGAACTGCGTGGCATTATTTACAGAATTGTCTATTTAAAAGGACAAGCTAAGAAATATTCCCTTCCTCAGAGAGTGTCCAGTCTAGTGGTTGGACTTCAGAGACTCTGTCATGTGTGTATGTGGTGAGGAACATCTTTATTAAAGGTAGCAGGACCTTGGGCAATAAAAAGAGCATGCATGATAATAAATTTGTACAGAATAGAGGCCCTAGTGAAGAAGTAAGATATGTGTGTTGAAGAATTCTGTGGCTAACTCGCAACTTGTTAGATGTACCAAAGCTTTTCAAGATATCTCTGTAACCGACTCGCTCGTAGGACTCCTTCCCAAATCCAATGAGTCATGGAGCATCCAGAACACTGGCAACTCTGCAAATAATGTTTGATATCCAGCAGTTGAAAATATTACTGACACTCCACCCAAAAAATGATCTTGTGAAGTGTTTTTCTCTAGAGCTTGGGGCTGGGCAAGTCCCTGGCATGAAATAAAGTCAACACTTAAGACAGGTCTTGCTAGTCACCTCCTTCCATCAGTCTGAAAGCACATGTGCCTGGGAATTTCCCTGGCTATTGACAGAGCTTCGGTCCCCTATCAGTTAGCTGTTTCTTCCAGGAGCAAAGGTTTGGCAGCTGAGAAAATCTTGCAAGCATTTTCCATTTCTAAGGGAAAAAAAAAAAGAATTTAACATGTTTCCAGAAAAAGTAATCATATTCCTATAACCTTGTCTTTGGAACCATGGAGAACAGATGCAGACTAGATATTTTGTCCTTGCTCTGTCCAAAGATCTCAGTATTTCCATTTGTTTCTGACTCAGGAGCGTGAGCAGAACTCATTATGTCTGATAGAGATGTTTTTGCAGGTGGGGAAACTGGCACAGAAAGATTAGAGACTGTTGTTGAAACAGCCCCCTCTGGCACCCAAAACAGACCATAGGAAGGGCAGTGGTCCATGGAAGAGATTCAGACTATCTACCTTCCAGGTTTGCCAGACTACAAAGGCAGATAATTTCATCAGTATCGCTGTTTTGGACCGCAGGGTTCCCTGTGTGTTTGTACACAGACTTCTCCATGCCTGAACTGGTAGGCACTGGAACACTTGAGATTTTGAGATAAGTAGGGAGGCACCTGGACTGCACCTAAGTCCCTGGAGGGACCCAGTTTTTTGAAAAGGCTTGGACCACACTGAACACCAACAAGAGTAAGTCCCATTAAAGACCGTGAAGAAATACCTGGACATGCTGCCCCACCTTTTGCTTTGGGGCTCCTTAGAGCTTCATGGCAACAGCATTTACCGTGGAAATCTGGGTTGTAGGCCTGCATCCTCTGCCTAGAAGGGCTGGAGGGGTGCTCTGCTTAGCTTAGCAAAGCCTCAGCCAAGCTCTGATGTGCCCCACCTCCACCCCTCCTGTTGAAGCTGGGCTGCTCTGAAAGAATCAGAGTGCTGGAAGCAGAATGAATGAGAAGAAACCATTTCTGAGCACACACATGTGGGAGTGTGGGTTTTTTGTGTCTCTTCCAGGGTTGCTAATGAATCCTGCCATGAAGAAACATGGGATAAAATGTCGATAGCCCTCATCAGTGCTTCCCCTTGCTAATTTTCTCTCTGGTTCCTTAATCTTGTACTCTTTTCTGTATGATGGCCCAACTAGAGCAGGAGGAATGCAGAGAATCATACAGGATAGTGTTGTGGTAGGGTGTCATCCTGAGGAATGACAGGTATGAGTTCAAACCACCTCAAAGTGAGGGTAATGTAGAAACCGTATCTCCTATTCCTAGACAAATGTGCTGCCCTGCAAGCTACTGGCCCTCCTACCTTACTTTCCTCCCTCCTTCCATAGGGTGCTCACCCTGAGAAGTGCACTCAGCGTCTTGAATCCCCGTCAGGATTACTGCTATACAGGGCTGTTCAGACTCATCCTTCCATGTAGTGTTTTCTGTTGGTGCACTCAAGGTATCAGTTCATCCTAGAAAGGTTGACCTTGTGCAATCAATACAGAGAAGCAGGAATGCCAATAGCGGCGCTTGCCTCTCTCTGCATTGCCTCAGCAGCTTGGAGATCAGCGTAGTGCTCTGGATCACTCTGCTGGGCCAGATGTCTCCTACTTAGGCATTGCAAAACTGGGCTAGCTACCCACAGCAGCTGACTGGATACAGCCTACGGTCCAGAGTCATCTCGGTTAACATCAGCTGCCTGAAGACTCAGTGCCTAATGTCAGTTTGTGAGTACTTCTGCAGTGATCAATGAAGAGGGAGATGAGCATCTTCAAAGAGAAATACCCCTTTCATCCCTTCCCAAAACAGCTGCTGGAGGGAGGAGATGCACTCTGGAGGTTTCCGTCTCTCCCCATCAGCTCTCAAAGAAGTTTAGAAACCAGTTAGATGACTGGCTTAAACTGCACACCTAACCTTTAGCCAGAGACTTGACCAGAGTCATCAAGAAAATTCATAGCACAGCTGGAAGTAGAAATCAGGTTCCTAATTGTTAAACCAGTGGTTCAGTTAGAAGCGTCTGTCCTGCTCAGCCAGAGATTAATGTCTTGTTTGTTGAGGTCTGATCACATGAACGTGAGCGATTAAAAACATTACTTTAATGTGCTTGTATATCAGGTAACCACTGAAACTTTGTGCACCTTTTTTCAGTGTTTTTCGAATCCAAAGAGTCACAAATTCAGTTTCCCCTCTCTGATACAGACAGCAATGAATGTCTCCCGTGCTTTATTTTCTGTTCCCCTGTATTTTTCAGTGTTACCCTGAGGAGCTTTGGTACCTATAGAGCGCAGCACATCTAAGGATGAAGAAATTTTCTCTCTGATGCATGTCTAAGTGCTATCGAGAAGTTTTTAGGCTTGCCTGAGAACGCTTATTTGTTTGGATGAAAGGGGATCTATGATCCAGAGAAATATTTTGATTCATTAGAACTTAATTATTTAAAAAAAAAAAATTCTCTGCATAGTTAGGTTTTTAACTCCTTTTCATATAATTTGCATCAGTTTCAGGGTAAACCTGTAGCAGTGCATGTGCTTGCTGCTTTCTCTATTCCCTTTACTGCCTTCCAGTCCCAATTGCATCCTCTGGGTGTGGTAAAGAAGTGAGTGCACACCCAGAAACAGATGGAGCCCACCCAAAAAGAGACTTTCCCATCGCTAACACTTCACATTGACTCAGAAGGAAAAACAAATCAGTAAATGTTCAAAAATGGAGGTGGATAAGTGTATCGCTGCCATGACGGAATTGCCCATGTCAGGGATTGTCCAACCTCTAGCCTAAGGATAGGTGTATAGTCCTTTTAGTTTTAATAGATTTTTCACTGAAGGATCACTTTTAGGAATTCTAACTCCTAGTGACAAGAAAGTGGCAACAGCACAACAAATATTCTACATATAGGAGGATCATTTCAAAATAATCCCTATTACATATTGGTTGTCACTATTATTACGTGCATTACAACCCTGGAACGTATCATGCCTCAAACTACCAGAGGGGTTTTTTTGCTAAAGGGCAAAATAGATGTAAAAGCCAGAATAGATGCATGTGTCCTCTGTATCTGTAGTTTCTCTTCGGGCTTATCCCTGAACTATGCAATGTAATGTAATTCTGCTCTGCCATTACAAACAGTGGTTTAGTTTGAGGGAGAAGATAGCCTTGGAATGTGTATATAGTTTATGTTGAATAAGAAAGGACACTGAAACAGATGTGTACGATTCTTCCTGAAAAAGGAAAGTGCAGCAAGAGGTTTATTCCATTCCTAAACAACAAAATGCTTCTCCATCGCAGCAATAAACCAATGCATCTTTATTATCCCCCCCTCCCCAAGGAAGTACATCTATTGAGATAGCTTCTAATCTCCCATTCTCTGATTTCTCACTGAAGCACACACATGTGAATGTCCTATGTCCTAAGTTTAGCCTTAACTTCGCAGATCAGCAAATAAAGAACTTCTCTGCAGTCTTGTCCTTTGAAATCCAAGCTAGACTGTGCACTTGAGTTTCCCGCAGTCTGATAAACCATTTGATGTGAGCGCTCTGTTCTCTGAAGTGCTGGGACAGTGCTGAAAGTTAAAGTTTATTATTGTATTTACAGCTTTTCTCCCACAGTGGGACTGGACTCCAGTATATTCCTGTTCTTACTGGATTTCAGAACTGCCCCAAAGAGTGCCTGACCCTGGGGACAAAACCAACAAACAGAGTAGTTAACCTAAAAATTGGGAAGTTTAGTCAGATCTGCTTGGTCATTTGCCTCCTAAGGTCTCAATGAGGTACAGTGTGGGTTGAACAGCTCAACTTTAGGCTTCTAATTTGGACAACATTAAGCAGGCTTTTATTTCCCTTCTTGTCACAAAGAAATGACACAATAACAAGAAAAACCTAAAATTATGGATCAGAGATTTTGGTGAGGTGTCACATTACAGTATTGCTGAAATGCAAAAGGCCAACTGCACAAAGAGTTAAATGGCAATTGTTTAACTCCCAGCTGGGTGGGAAAAAAGGTCTAGCATTAAATACATAGTGTGGGAGCCCCTCCGCAGTCCATGCTGGTGCCCATGCTGATGGCTTCTGTCTACCTACCTTGCAGTCAGGGGGACCAGAGGCAAAGGGACCCACTTATAATGAGTTTTGGTTTGATTATCTGATCTTGGCTACTCCACAGCTACTCTACAACAGCGTGAAGACATGAGATTGTTACTTCCACAGATGCAGTTCATAAGCACAAACACTTACGTACAGAGCTCTTTTTCCAGAAAAAGAGAAGAAAAATCAAGGCCAGATCTCTTTTGTATGCTTCTTGTTATACAGCTGAGGATGCACAAAAAGCCATGCTGGTTGGGCTCTGCTACAAGTGAATTGAAGTGTTGGCAAGCAGAGCTGCTGCTCTCCCATGCTGCGAGCCACTACTCATCAACCACATTATCTCTACCCCCAAAAATGAGCAGCCCTCTATCACTAACAGCTAATTAACATGGTGTCGTGTAGAAGAGGCAAATATCCATTGCACAATGCAACTGCAAAATGGCATCGGCGTGAAGACAGTGGAGCTGGTTTTGCTTCTAGAGCCTTGGCAGTACCATACAACAGTCTCTCTTGATCCTCCTAGGCTATCGTGGTGACAGATGGAGAGAGGATTCTCGGTTTAGGAGATCTAGGAAGTTACGGCATGGGTATCCCAGTGGGGAAGCTTGCTTTGTACACAGCTTGTGGTGGAGTTCACCCACAACAGTGTCTCCCTGTCCTGCTGGATGTTGGCACAGACAATGAGGTAAGACAGTTTTTCATAAATCTGACGGGGGGGGGAAAGAATTGAGATTAATACTTAACTGAGGCCAGTTCCCTAAAGGTGGAGGCAAAGCCAGAGACATCCAAGATGAGACGATGGCTAGACCAGCACTGCAGGGAATTGGGCAGGTTACATTCCTGTTCGATGCTCAAGAAACTTTTGCTCTTACAGGGAACTGAAGTAAACACTAAATAGCCTCATGGTCACCCCCTGGTGAGAAGACTCAGTGTTGCCTGTTGGAGCTGAAGGGTCAGCTCCACCTTTCAGCATGGCAAGGTGAATTGAAATATTTTGTACAGGAAGTCCCAGATTTATTCTTCCTCTGGTAATTGTGAGAAAACAGGCGGATACTCGTGTCTGCACAGAGGTGACTGTATTCCAGAAAATGGAGAATCCCTGGTGGGTGGATTGGGAATGATTAATTTCAGTGTTTTGTCAGATTGCACACTTTACTGCACATGATAACCAGACAAGAGGACTCCATCTGTTTGCAAATTTTTGCCTTATGACTCTGGCTCAGAAAGACTGAAGTGCAACATTTTAGCAATGCCAGAATGGACATCTGTGAGGATGTCTTTTTTAAAATGAATATCCTATAGTTATTTGTGATGGCCCGGGTTTGTCCATTTTTGTAAAATGTACTTGTGCCTCACTTGACCCCACGTAAACCAAACACATGTTTCTTGAGAGAAACAACAAATCTGGGGTATAAGAGCTTTGAGTTTGTGTATGAAGACAAATGAGTGCCAACATTTTCAGGCATGCCTATGCTCACTGGAAAGCTAGATTTTCTGCACCTCTTTCACCTCGGACCCACGTATCTCACACTGGACACTTGAAAAGAATGAAAGAAAGCAAAATCAGTGGCCACAGATGACATCTGGGATGAGATTCCCAATTACTTCTTTGGTCTCTCATCCCAGGATTATTGTATTCCTTTAGCATAGTGGCCTGTCATGGATTTGTGAAATATAGGGTGTGCTCATCTCAGCCTGATCCACAGTCTTCCCTGAAAAGTGGGATCTCTGAGTTCAGACCCTCTGAGGCTAAAGCAGGAATTAAGTCTCAGTCTCTCACTTCTTGGAGTTTCCAGTCAATAGAGCATTGTACTTGACTTTGGCTCCTTCATCTCTTCCTTCTCCTCCATGCTGGTCTGCACACCACCAAGTGTCAGCATGCTCTGAGCCCCCCAGCTGGAGCTCCCCTCCAGAGGGACCTGGGTGTAAGCGCTTTCCATTCCCATGGGAAGCTTCTGACCACGCATGACCATCTGTTTCTGTCTCAGCATCCAGGGGGGACACTAAAATCCAAAGGGCACCAATGATTTTTAGGCATCTCCAAGGGTCAGATGGTGTCAGAGAAAGGGACTCCCAGAGTCAATCTTGGGGACTTTCATTCTGCCCAAGACCAAGTGTAGCTTATGTGTCCAGGAACAACCCTGTGAAGCCAATTTCCACAGCTGGGGTTAAGATACAGAACTTGCTGTTTTCCAGCAATATAAACAATATATTTCCTCACAATATAAATAATTTGTTTATTTATTTAATGGCTTTCTCATGTGCATAAACCCAGCTTAACCCGACCCTAAGCACATCCTACGAGCATCCTGCCCCACGGCTAAACTCTTATCAATGCAGAAATAAGACACCTCCTGTAGGCATTCATCCTGTTCATCTCTGCCTATTAATGTATGTTGAGCCTAGGGTGACTGTGTTGCTTACACAGGCACTTCAGGTAGAATGGAGTAAATATGGAGTTGTAAATGGAGTTGTATTATATTTTTAGCATCAATTCCCCTCAGGTAGAATGGAGTAAATATAGCAGTTGTATTATATTTTTAGCATCAATTCCCAGCTTGTCTTTCTGACAGTCCATAATACTTTGTATACACTTTCGGCAAATCGGTCTTTTTTCAGAGCTTGGCGTTTCTTGGCTTGCCTATGGGAGAATTTTATACTCCATGAACAGGCCCCAGAGCACATGGCGCTATAGGAGCAATCAGTGAAGTAATGCAAATGGGTCTGCTTTCTGTTTCATGGCCCTGAAGAGTTAATGTGTCAAACTCAGAGGAAAACCTCTTTCATCTTTCTTTCTAAGGGAAAACAGCTGTGGCTGTAAAAACAGATCTAATTTTAGCATACCTGCCAATATTTAGGGCCCATGTGGCTGCAAGACAATAGGTTTATGATGGCTCATCCCCTTCTCATGTGTATGATTCAGTTACTGAAATTGGAAGGGAAGTAGAGTTGCTTTGCAGTGACTCACGGAAGTGTTGGCCCACCTGTCTCCTGCCACTGTTTGTCCTGTGATTTTTCCCAAAATATGTGCTGTTTCCATGCTGACCCAGTCCTTTTTAGGTGGCTTAGGGGTCCTGACTTAACGCCTGCTGGATTCGTTGGAGGAATGGCCTGTTTTTTTATTCCCAACGGGAGCCAAATAATAAACTAATCTGTTGTATGAAAATATCTTGCCTTGACACCTGCAGATAACTGGAGGTGAGTGCTAGGTAGGTGCAGGGCTCGGGAACATTTTGGCATCTCATCACTGGTGCTGGTTAGCTCAGGGCTGGCACCTAAAGGCCTATATGACACGTCTTTTCAGGTTACTTCAGGTGATCTTCATTGCTCAAAGCACTGTTTATGGTCAACAGCTTTCCTGATAACCTCAGTGCAAAATTAAGAACTGATTGAACAGTAAGCACTCCCCACACAAGGTCAGTTTTATTCACTAGGAGTGAGGCACCTTGGTAGGGAGCCGTGGTAGAGCTGTTCTGGGGATGCAGAGCTCCATTTCCTATGGCAGTCAAGAAGCGTTACATCCCTTCGACTTTATTTACACAAAAAAATAGTCCGTAGCTCCTTATGGAACACTTTCTGCTCAGGAAGAGCTGTGTCAGCTGGCCTTCACTGTGTAGTAAGTAAAATTAATATGACCACAACAGACAAACTTTTTGGGTAGGCTGGGACATAAATCTCCGTTCATCCATGGAAGAGAAGATGTCAACAGAATTGCTTTGTGTCCTAGGCTCTCCTGAGTGATCCACTCTATATTGGACTGAAACACAAGAGGGTTCGTGGGAAACAGTACGACGAACTGATTGATGAGTTTATGCAGGCAGTTACCAACAAGTAAGTGGGATTATATACATGGCTCCTCTGGGCTGCTTCCATTTGAGAACAAATGTTGCAACTTGTGAAATAAACATTGGTATAATTGATCGTCCAAGCAAAGAAAGGTCATTTAAATGCAAGTCTCCTGGGTGGTCTACAAATGACTCTTTGTGCTTGAGCACTCTGTGTCAAAAATATTTGTCTTCAGAGAACTGAAATGGGACTGACTATTTATAACCATTTCCTGTCCATATAGGCCAGAGGTGTCAAACATATGCCCTGTGGGCTGTATCTGGCCTCCATCATGCATTTATGAGCCTCTTTCAGCATAGGCAGAATCTAAACTTTGGTTTGTTTACATTTTGTAAAGGAAGTTTCTAGCTTTCACCGTTGTGAAGGAAATCATCTAACTGGAAATGGCACGTTACTCCACATGGTGATGTCTGTGTGAGTCTGCAGACTGCCTGTCTATCGCTTTGTTAAAAACAGGAGCGTCCCTGCTGGCATTTAAGTCTGCGGAGTGAGAAGGTCAGGATTATAAGCACTGTCCTTTTAGTGGTGGGACAGACCGAGTGCATATTTCCGTTCTTACTGACTAGCTGGGATACAGGGTCTCTGATGTACCAGGGAGTTTGATATGGGAAGAGCAGAACCACACCTCAGCACTGTATGTGCACCTCTTGCACTGCATTGAGTTCCTCTTTCTGAAAAAAGAAAATATATTAAAATCTCCATCACTATCTGGAGAGGTTACCATAAGTAAGAACAACTGTTAAGGAAAAAAATAATATTTGGAAAGCCCCAAGCTCCTAAGCAGCTTTTTCTGCCTTTCCTAAAGCAGCAAATGATATTGATAAGAAGTGGCAGAGAGCTGCAGCCTGTGCCTGATTAATAGGCTGCTGCCTGTCTGTATGTCTATGATTCTATGTTGTAGGGTCTTTTCTTCACAGCTGAAGGAGCTAGGTTTGATCTTCCCTCTTTCTGTGTCTCCAGGCAGCTCTGTGTGTGTGTGTGTTCCTGCCTAAATGGAAGGGAGTGGGTGGTACGTGTGTCACCAGCTCTCAGTTCATCTTGTCTCCCTTGAGGTAGGAGGCATCATGTCCAGTGTCTAACGACAACACCTACCCGTCCACTGAGAAGCATATCTTTACGTAAGGTCTGACTGCCCAGCTGGCTGAGGGTGGAGGGATGTAGGAAATAGGGGCTGGAATGCTGAGGACCATTCAGTCACAGCTGACGAACCAAGTTTTGAGAGGGATGAGTGCGTCATGGAGAATTTCAGCATCTGTTGACGTGGCTGTGTGCAGCATTGTGCTGCACCCTGTGCATGTGCAATGCTGCTGTTAGGACAGGAGTCTCTCCTTTGCTGTTCAGCAGCATGGTGTAGACATGTCCCATATGATGGCCGGGCAGTACATCAACTCGCCCAGCTGCAGTTGCTCACTTGCTGTCTAAAGATACTTGCTATCAGTCAGTGCTATAGCTCCTATATCTGTGAATATGAACACAATAACACTGCCCTGCCTGTTGGATTAAAAATACCTAAGGGTGACTGCAGAAAAGAGAATTTTGTGTTTGTGCTCTGGTTTGTCCTTCTTCATATTTGATGAGAAACTTGACTGAAATGTCAGTTGATTGCGGTGTATATTATGTTAGAAACTTGTGGGTTATCTAGGGAGAAGAAATTCATGGAGGCTAGAAAACTGGTAAAACACAACTAGGAAATCACAAGAGGCTCTGCAAGTAGAAAAGATTTAAGAGTTGTCAGGGTTGACTTGTGGGATTTTTGTTTGTTTTGATTGTAGTCACTAATTAATCCTTCAAGGAAACTATCCCACTTCCTTCTGGCCAAGAGACCACAGGGGTATTGCAGTGTTGGTGTTGATGATAGAATGGGAACAATGGAATGAGAAGCCAGATGATGGTCTCAGCCATCATAAATTTGGCTCTGAAATTTACGCTTGTGGTATTAAATGCAAAGCTCGTTGCACCCGCTACTCCCACGATGTCAGTGACAGGGCCAGAAAGATGATTTGCCTTTTCTGTGCTTGCTGCTGGAGAGGAAGGATTGGCTGTTATTTTCCTGTGTTTAGTTTACATGAGCTAATCTCCACATTGAAGGGAGAAGACACTCAGCCACAAAACAATGAACTCTTATCTTGTCAGGAGGTGATGTCATGTTTAATGCTTTCATCCAAGTAGTGGGAATCAAGTTCCTGGGGCCCCTGTCCCAGCTTTTCTATTTCTCTTAGCCAGGATGAATTGCTTGTACACAGTAAGCCCCCAAAAAGTTCTCTGCAAAGTGGGGCTGGGAAATTCCACTTTGCACTTCTCCATTCACATCTGTAAAGTATTTGGAGATCCTTGAGTGAAAGGAGCTATTACCCTATATTATCATCCTGACCACCAGCGTACTTTAAAGCGTTGTTGGAGTGAGATCCTCTGTGAGCTCTGGGCTGGTGAATAATCCTGCTATCAGCCTGGGTTTAGCAAACTTATATGAAATAGATTCATTTGGTCTCAAGTTTCCACTGGAATGACTGGATGCAACCCAGTAGGAGCTCTCACTTCTGTAACGAAAGGAAGCAGAAATTGTTCAGAAGGTCAAGAATATGCTGCTTTATTGTAGCCTGCTTCCACGTGTGAGGAAACCTGTGAGTACAAACTGCTGTGATCTTCGGTCTGCTGTAATTTCTTACGCAAGTCTATAATGTCACATACAAATTCAGTTATGCGGTGAGGAACTTTTTGGGTTGCCACAAATCTCTTGCAATTTGGGGGTTTCCTTTTCAGCTTGATGTTCATGCAGAAATTCTGGCTACTTCCTGAGGGTACTTCATCTTCTCATGGAAACCATTTGTCAGTTCCTCTGCAGGAGTACCTGCCACCCTGTCAAATCTCTGCTGGCTCAAGAGACATTTGTCACTGAAGTGGAATGTGTCAGAGCCCACAAGAAAGCCAGGGGAGTGAAGATTTACTCCTCTAATGGAATAATAATATCAAACAGATGTCAAATTTCTATAGCTGGAGACCCCTACAGTCGGCAGAAAGGGCTCCTGGTCTCATAAAAGCCACCTAGTAATGAAACGAGGAAGTGTGTCAGAGGCTTCAGAGTTAGCACTTACAGTATTTTGAAATAAAGTGTGACTTCTGGGCAATTTCAGAAAGAAAAGCCCTTTCTGGAACAGCTGGATAAATTTCTGCGTTTTTCTGCTGCCTAAACCTCCATTCATTACTCTCTCACCTAAAACACATGAAATGACTGAGCTCTTTAACAAGAGCTCCAAACCATTTGGAGCATTTTGCTCCTCTTGGGAGGCAACTACGTGCAAAATCTGGCCCATTGAGCCTAGCCTATGACTGAATGAAGCAGCCTGACAAATTGCTGTTTTCTCACAATGAGTAATATGCTTTGTATGGGAAAATACACTGCTTCAGTTTTCCCTCTCCTCGGTTACCATGGCAAAGGGCAAGTCAGTCTTATTCTTGAACTGGTACATTTTTGTAGGCTGGAATAAATATTCACCTAAAGTGTCCAAGGATCATAATCGCAGTAACCCACAGAATGTCTGGGGCTTGCCTATATGAGCAAATTAAGGTTGAAATCAAAACGCCACGGGAGCTGTGTTGTGCTGGGGCATGTTCTCTGGGCTCTACAGTAACAATACGTGTTAACCCTCAGACTCTCTCTTAAAGCAAACTGCCACTGGAAATTTTTTTCCTCCTTCTCCTTTTCTCCTAAACTGGTGTAGAAACTGGAGACCAGTTCCTTATCTGTCCTATTCCGTTCGCTCCTTCTGCAGTTTCATCATACAGTAACAGTGCAGCTTCGTGGCTCCAAGTGGCCAGAGGTGTTGACGGATGGCCTGTCCCCAAGCTCCAGCCTCCATTTTGAATGCTGGCCTCAGTCGTTTGCCGGCACGTGCTGAGCATTCAGCCTGGGACTCTACAAGATGCAGTTCCACACGCCAGCAAACCATGTCGCAGAAGCCTCATTAAGCTGTTATAGCTTCACTCCCCTTTCCTTTCCCATCAGTGCTTGTTAACAGGGTGACCAGGGAAACAGAAGCTTTCTATCAGCCTGTGCCATATGGCAGAGCACAGAATCATAGAATCATAGAATCACTGAGGTTGGAAAAGACCTCTAAGATCATCGAGTCCAACCATCGACCCAGCACCACCACCCACTAAACCATGTCCCTAAGTGCCTCATCTACTCATCTTTTAAATACCTCCAGGGATGGGGACTCAACCACTTCCCTGGGCAGCCTGTTCCAATGTTTAACCACTCTTTCAGTAAAGAAATTTTTCCTTACATCCAATCTAAACCTCCCCTGGCACAACTTGAGACCATTTCCTCTCGTCCTAAAGGACGATGGACGATGTCCAGAAGACATCAAGGAGATCAAGCACTCAGTTTCTCAAAATGGGAGAAGGAGGAAGGTAGCTCTGCTGAGTTTGTTTTTCCTTGTGCCTGTTTTATACGTGATTTCTCTTTGCCTAATCCCTTCCCAGTACTTTTACCCACAAACATACCAAGTCAGGTCCCATGAGCTCTCCAACAAGCAGAGCCTGCTCGAAAACAAGCTGCTTCTGTTTCAGCAGTTCTCCAGGGCTGTGGATCACAAATTCACCAGCCCCTTTCAGAAACAAAATTACCAGTACAGGTGCCCCCATGTTATTTCTTCAGATGCTCTAGCTAACTTGGCTGATTGATCCTGAAAGACTAGACTTAAGTCTCTAGGCACCACTGGCCTCCACAAAGCCCTCGCGTAATACTGCTAACACCTAAAGTCCCTCCTCAGCTTCTATGTGTCTGTTAGGAGACCTGCACACCATCACCAGTGCCCTGGCAGGGCTGATGGTATAGACCGACTCCAGCCTTCATGGGAATACAAGGTGGATATTCTCCTTGCCCATCTACCCCAGTTACCATGGCCAGAGGGACTCTGACACCATCCAGAAGGGAGAAGTGATGGTAATGGGAAGAGCCACCCCGGCTGTCCATTATCCTGGCTTGATGTGGAATGAGCTCATAAGCCAGCTCCTATGATCTGCTTTTAGCCACTGGATGAAATTTAAAGTCAAAGAACAATATTTAGGTTTTATTAGCTTGATTTTCTGCTACTGAGGAATGATTGAGCTCCAGATGTGCTGCTACAGGATCTTTGTGGTAATGGACTTTTATTACCTTGCCATCAAATCCTTTGGGATAAGACATTTACAGATGTCAAAAAGCCTTCTGCCCGAGGCTTTCTGTCTGTGCTTTCCACCTAAGCCACATTTACCACAGCTGGTTTAGAAAGATGTAGCTGGAGAAGATCTGTTTGGATGGAAGGTGGTGAGGCTCCATTCCTTGTTGTCTATCAGAGGGTAGCTCAAGGCTACATTTGAGGGTCAGCACTAGCACAGTTGCATCTCCTGCTTATGCCCGGCTCCCAAGAAGCCTTGTACCTCCAGCTGCAGTTGTTCCTCAGACCCACTGCAAGGAGGATGATGTCATTTTGCATAAAACCACAAGAATGGACATAGCAGCCATTAGTGCTGGTCGTAGTGCTTGGAAGTCATGAGACATGCTGTGTTTTGGGGCGGGGGGGGGGGGGGGGTGGTGGGGGGGGTTGCTGCTGTAAGGACTATAATGAAGGTTGACTATGATTTTTCAAGATTTTTTTTCCCTAGAGCTTTGTGATTGATCTTGGCTTGATCTTGCCCTGTATCCTGTCTCTAACAGTAGCTCATAGCAGATGCCCTGGCATATGACTAGGAACAAGCAGCAAACAATCCTTGGCATACCCCCAGCTTCCAGTAATCCGAGATTCAGGGATTTCCTGCTATCTTTGTGCTTCAAGGATCACTTTCATTTAGTACTCACTGAATTCGCAGCAGGCTCTATGCCTCAGAGCGTGGTGGCTGTGTTTATGTTGGCAGAAACCTAGTGAGACTCCTACCCACGTTAGAAATAGTCTGCAGTCTAAGAAGATGGTGAGGCAGGCAGCAGTTCCTGCTGGGTTCATGATGCAGCTCCCTGGCATGGGATTTCTAAACCCAGGACCTAGAGCTCTATATTTTGTATTAGCTATAATATAAAAGGCGACAAGTTTTTGCAAAACTCCCATCTGTTGGCTCAAAACCAAACGTTCTAGCATAAAAGCAATTGTGGTTTTGTCTCACTCATGGCAACCATCATAACTGCTACATCTGCTGTAACAGTCATGACTTCTATTGTGGCTCCTTGGGTCCAGCTTTCATCGTGCTATCATTATCTGACAATCAATGAACCTTACCCATGACATTTCCATTTCAAAACAAAGTAACAGATATGATCATGTCTTCTAACTTATCTCTTCATCTCTCCTTTTAACACTAGTAGAACTATTTAATGAGTGATATACGTAGTGCTATTAAATCACATCACAGTACTGAGTGAGGCTTTGAAGGGTTTTTTCAGTGGTTTCAGCACTGGAAGGTCAACTGTTATTTTAATTTACCAAAATTTTAGTTTTCATTGTCAGTTTTTTAAGGGAAAACTTGCCTTCCTCTTAGCTGTGTGGAAGTATTAAAAAGTAAAGGCTTTTTCTGATGTTAAGTAAGTGTAAAATCTGTTTGCACCCTGTAAGCAAACATATGTTGCAAGCTCTCCCTGCAAACAATAGTGCACTTGCCCCATGCCTCCTAGTAGTAAACCCATCTCGCTGTTGTCTCTTTACCTATCCGGGTTTCCTCTTCTTGGCCAGAAACACATACAAATATGCAAACAGTGCAATCCTGATGTGAGATTTCCCAAACATGAATGACAGTAGAAGAGCCTTAGCCTTCTGGGACATGCTCATGCTTTTGTGTAACCTGCCTATTGCAAAGAGCCCAACAGCCACACCAGAGCTGCCATTAAGGGGCTATCAGCAGACTCAGAGGTGTGAAGGAACTGGGTCCCCAATAACAAGAATGAGCTTGGGCCTCATGCCCTTTTTACGTGGGATGAACAAAGGTACTTCTTCCCTCTAGGCCTCTTCTTAGCTTGGTACCAGTGTTTGCTTATTTAAGATTGCTGGTTCTGTCTCTATTTCTAATGTAGATGAAAGCGTATCTTGTTCTGTGCCTTGAGTCAACCTTGGTGTCAGATGGGAGAACAGTCTAGTTTTCTTCCACTCGTTTGTGAAAACTCAGTTTGCAAAGACCTTGTAGGAACAACTTGCCTTTCCTCTCTCTGAATGCCCCAGCTGGCCCTGGACCCACCTGAGGCACACTCAGGCAGGACCCCGTAACACTGCAGAAGCACAGGGCTGCTTCCCCTTCACAGACAAGGAAAATGCAGATTCTTAAGTCACTGCCCCTCATCCTCTCCAGGGGAAAAGTGAGATCCTGGCTGCAGCGGAATGAGGGAAGTATTTTGCCCATTTCTAAGCTACTTCTTTTCTAGCTACATCTGTACTAGTAAACAAGAGATGCCAGAGCCCATTTTCTGGTCGTAAGGCCAAATGGCATTGTGGTTGCTGCTCACATCCATGCTGCTTAGCCTTATCCATACTGCTTAGCTCTCTTACCGCTATAAAGCCACAGGCAAACGATCTCTTGAGGTGGTGCCTGACCAAACTGACCCCTAAACTGTGGCCAGGAATTGTGTGGCAGAGTACTGCTGGTCTGACCAAAAGCCTGCCAAGGATCATGTTAACAATTTAACCGTAAGAATGGCCTCAGGACACTGGCCAGGGTTAGGTGCTAGTGTTGTTTAACTTGCTAGCGTGGACTTTGGTTTTCCAATCCTGAATGCTGATCACTTGCCAAGCATGATTTTTTTCTAATGACGGGCTCCTTTACTGAAAATTTCATTTTTCCTGGAAATCAGAACTTTGGTTACTGGTGTATCAAGCAGCAGTAAGAAAGTCTCAAGGACAAGGGCAAGGACAATTTGGCTCTTCTCTGCCTGGTTTTATCTAAGACTATGAGTAGGAGTTGCAGTGCATCAAAGCAGACCCCTCACGTCATGAATGACTGAGCAGTACTATAAAATGCTAAATTCAGACAAGGATTGGAACCTGCTGCCTGTGATTCTTTCCATAAAGGAACTGGACCTTCTTATAAATATTTTTTTTTTCATACATGTAGGAATGTTTTATACTCCCTGCTCATGGTGAACAAAAACGTCCTTTTGATACTGGTCAGCAAAGGCACTGCACAGGTCCTCGGGCCACCCTTGAAGTTCTGACTTGTGCAGTTTTGTTCAGATGCTTCTCAAATAGTAACTGCTGCCTCATGAATTTTTTCCTCTCTGACCTCGTGGCTTATAATGAGGCTGGATGAACTTGAAGAGGTACATACAAACGAGGATGAAAGAACCAAGTTGCATAATGAGATTGTTCAGGCAATTGAGAAGTGTCTTGAATAAAAAAGCTAAAAGCAATGTCATCAGGAAAACATCTGCCTCTCTCTTCTGGGATTCACGCTCTGTTGTTCCACACTTAGTGCTCATCCAAGAGAGATGTGTATCATCCTCTACAGGGGATACAGACTTTACTAACAGCATCTTTCCTGTTAACATAGCCCAGAGATTCAGTGTAGCTCTAGGTTGATAGTAACAGCACCAGAACAACAGTACAGTGATAAACAAAGCATGAATCCTACACTTGTTTGTTTTCCAGGAAACAGAATAATTTCTTAATAAAGATTTTTGGGTGGTAATTTTTACAACAGTATTGTACTGTTGTATGTGTTTAGCTCCTAGAGTCATCCTTCATTAGGGTGACATTTATTGATATATTTTGATATACTATTTTGATCAATAGTATATTATTTCATTAAAAACCCTGTTTGTGCAAGATTTGCTAGGCAAGGTCTGCAGATTGGACCCAAATGAGTGTATGGGACCATTCTGTAAAGCTTTTCTCAGTGAGGCTATTTTTACAGGAAGGCTTTTGCAAGGTATGGGAGAGAAAGCCAGACTTTGGGTCATAGTTATGGCACAAAACTGCCAAATATGCAAACTGAGACAGCAATATAATCTTTGCCATGAAAGCCAAGTGATTTTTTTGATGAGGAAGCACTGACAAAGTACATCTTTTTGTTTCTAACTCTATGAAATGGCTAAATTCATTCTAGAGATGGTAAAGAACAGGGTGCCCAGATGGTGGTCTGGCAGCCAACAGTGAACCGGGAGACATGGTGATGGTATTAAATAATGACTCTTGTAGTGTCACCAGTTACAAGACTGTCATGGTTTAACCTCAGCCGGCAACTAAGCACCACGCAGCCGCTCGCTCACTCCCCCCCAGTGGGATGGGGGAGAGAATCGGAAGGGTAAAAGTGAGAAAACGCATGGGTTGAGATAAAGACAGTTTAATAGGGAAAGCAAAAGCTGCACACGCAAGCAAAGCAGAACAAGGGATTCATTCACT
>NW_008795486.1:96373-114089 GCF_000699145.1 Aptenodytes forsteri
AAACCACAGCACTGTACCAGCTACTAGGAAGGAAATTAACTGTATCCCTGCCGAAACCAGGACAAAGACAGAAGTGAAGAACTGTTTTTAGAGAAAAATTAGATTCAGTGTTTTATCTGAAAAAACCACAGAGCCTTCAGCAAAGGATATCAGAGTTTGCACCTGACATTAACCCACCATACAACAAACCAGTATAGCAGAGTTTGGTTTGTAACTCCAAAAGGTCTCATTTTTGCTGAAAAGTGTGTATGTGTTGTGGTGGTTGAGGGGGCATTGGTGTTAAGACATCAACATGGATAATATTTAGTGACCATAAAAGACTTTGTTGTTATAGTCTCTCTCCATTTCTATCCAGCATGTCTGACTTCTTTCAAAACCACCTGTCAGAGAGGTACAGAAATGAACTGTCCAAGCATCCTTCTCCACAGCCTGCAAATGTAAGAATTACTCACGATAAGGGGAAAGGTCCAGTTCCACAAGGAGACATAGAACTGCAGAGATCCCAAGAAATGCACACTTCAGTGTGCCCAAGAGGAATGGGAACAGCTTTGAATCCAAAATCAGGTCAAAACCCAAAGCCTTCCTTTTTTGAAAGGGGGGGAAAGAACTGGGGGATGGAAGAAACCAAACTGGAGGTTGGCACTTGCTCTGTTTCAGTGTACCTTGTCAGTCTGAAATCCTGATAGTCTACATTTGAGCTTTCCTTTTAGATAAAGGCAATTAGATGCTGGGTGTTTAACTACTAACGTCCCAGATGCCAAGAAGATGATAGAATGCTGTAGAGAAGATGAGTCACAGTCAGGATGAGATTACTGGAGGGAGCCAACCCTAGCTGGCCATGCCTTTCCTGGACTGGGAAACATTCAGTCCTGATGTGACCTGCTGCTCTTGGCTTCAAACTCTCCTTCAGGCTCTGAGCTGAAAGTTAGGAGATGAGTCCCATGGATCGGTAGAAGCATGGAAGAATCTATGAGAACTGGCAACAAGCCAAGCAGACTGACCTCAGGAGCCTCTTCCTACCACTGCAGTTTGCAAGATCTCTCTGTAGGGCGACCCTAAATTCTAGCAACAAATTTAAGGGTATTTAAATGTCTTGGAGGGGATCTTCAGAAATCCTTATTCAAATACTCACTTTACAATCACTTACTCTGTAAGAGGGATCCTGCACCTGTAGACAGCAAGCATGTTCTAAGTGCTTCGGTGTGTACTAACTCAGAACTGCACTCGTATCAGATGTCACAAGTTAAACAGAGCAGAATTTCTTAGCTGGTTAGACAAAAGCATACCTCACTAAAAATGATTCCTCCAACAAGAAATCGTTAATTTTGGTTTCTCGATGGAAACTACAATGTTTCCAATGAAGCAGAACAATTTTGCAAAATCAGTTTTGTCAAAATCCAGTTTTCATTTAAAAAATGTTATGATGGGGGGAGACTGGCCAGTATATTTCATTTCATCCTGAAGTATTTCCATATAACCTATGGTATTTATGTGGATACCATACACAAGGGATGGAGCAGGGCAATTTCTATAGAGAAGACCAACAAAGAAATTACAGGCTTTGAAGGACAGCAGAGCATTGCAGTTAAAAGGGTGATAAGCCAGTGGCCTAGGGTGCATGACATATATTTAAGATCTTCCTAACCAGCTGTGATAATTAGATAGCATTAGATTATCTCTCCTAATTTAGGTGTCTGAAGTTAGACATCTAAATTTAAGTTGGTCATCTTAGACTGTCTTCACAGAGACTGTGGAGAAAGAAGCATCTCCAGAGATGTTACCTATTTCCATTTTCCATTTAGACTAGTTCACAGAAGTTGCTATTGGACATGCCTCTTTCTCTTCGTTGTCTGAGAAAGCAGCCAGAGTTTTCTAGCTCAGCATTACACAGCCAACTTTTAGATATGTAAAGGTAGTGGAAGAAATCCTAGTTTGTGCTGCATTTTGTTGGCTGAATTCCAGTACAAGTAGCAGCTCTTTGACCACCGTTTCCCTTTGCAATAACAGATATTCTCCACCTTCTCTCCTAAACTGGATTTTTTTTCGCATTGTTGCATATTAAAGCACTTCTGTGCTCCAGTCCCACGTTGGCTACGTTTTGCTTTTGGATGCTACCCAAATACTTTGTAGAGAGCTCTGAATTCCTTTGGGATGAAACAGTTTACACAAATCTTGAGTTACTGTGCTGTGGAGGAAAGACAGCAGAATTGACTCATCATGTTGATACTCACAAGGATGTTACTGCAAGTGGCCCCAGCCGTTGTTTTGTTCATACCCCTTGCTAAGTTCATCCTTAGGTTGATCAGGTCATCCTAAGATGGAGCATTGCACACAGCCACCAAAGTACCATTGGGAAAGAGCAGTAAGCATTAACTGGTGGATTTCTAAGATGGCTCAGTAAGTCAGCTGCCTAATCTGTGTTTAATTTCAGTGACTTTGAGCAGCACAAGTTTTTTAAAGTCCTCTCAAAACCCTAGTAAGGTGGGTAGTCCTTGAGGACTAGGATCATCATCCCGAGATTCCCATCTTTAACTGTGAGACTGAAATATTTGGTTCTTTCATTTAAAGCATCCGGTCTTAGGGTCTTGCCATGACCAATTTGTGGTCTTTATTAATGAAAACTTTAGTTCTCACATTATGCAAAGGCTCACATAGGCTCAGAAATGTGGTTTATACTTTAAAATGCTCAGTGGACACATTGCAGAGAAAAACAAAGCAATCTTCAAAACAATAGCTCAGTGAAAAGAGTTTGCATTCCAGCACTGTCCTGTCATACTGAGGGGCAGGAAGAGAAATGAAGTGTTTATGGGCCACCATACCTTCCTTGTGCTCTGCTTAATAAAAAATGATCACAGACGAAAATAGAAGTAACCGTGCACTGTCTCATGCTGCAGACCAGGAATGTGAAGTGAGGAAAGAATTCTGTGCTCAAAAGAGAAAAAAAAATGTCCAGGTTAATACTCTTGCAAATTTGACTCTGTAGTTAGGGAAACCCACCCACGTACCCTTATGCTCTTTGGGGAGCTGGCCACCCATACATTAATGCTGGCTGAGATCACTGATGTTATTAAGCAAGCCAGTAATGTTACTTCCTCAGTGATACAAATAAATAATAAGACTGGTGTTAGAAAAATAGTTTCCATAGCAACCAAAGTTGCTCAAAGATTTGCTAATTCTTTGCTGTGAGATGTTAGCAGATGTTCTGGATGGTGTGTCATCTCCCTCTTAGCCATGTTTTCCTTACGCATTCAAACGATGGATAAGAGGATCGTCCATTAGAAAACTGATTTTCGCAGGCATTTTTTGTATTGTTTATTTGCACAAATTCCTTGGATATCCACAATGTTCGTGTTGACTTCCAAGACTTTACAGAGAGCAAGAGACTTGGGAATCTTCATCTATTGCTCTTCAGAGTGTTGCTCAGCATTTCAGAAGATATTCTGATACCGGATGTCTCCTTGATAGCTGCCAGAATCTGCAGTGGGGAGACTGCATAAGCAGTCTGTCCCTCAAACACTGGGTGTAACTTGTAGTTAGCAGCACACTGGGGACAATTTAAGAGTATCTTATAAAAAGAAATGCAAAATTTCAATAGGCTCCAGTTGCTGTTGAGCCAGGGAACATGGCCTGTCATACAGGGTGCAGGAAAGAATTTGTCCTGTTCGAAGTCACAAAACCAGTGGGAGCAGTTGTCCAGTCCCTTTTGTAGGCTTTTTTCCCCTTGAAGTATGGCAAGCTGGAATTTCCCCACCTGAGCATCTAGATCCTGTGGAATTTCAAAGCCTGTTGGTCCCCTGGGAAATCCATGCCTAAACCTCCATATCCAGGGTGAGAGTTGTGGTGCAACTACGACAGGGATATTGCACAGGGCTCTTTTGTTGCTCCTTTCAGCACAGTAAACAAGACAAGAAGTTGCTGCCATTCTGGCCAGTATGACCACTCATGCTTGCATCTGCCTACCTAGAGAGGGCTCACTGGCCTCTGGCATTGCAGAGTGGGGAGTAAGTATACTTTATAAAGTAGGAGCTATCAGATGGCACACAATAAATACGGACTAATTTTGAAAGCAATTTTTAATCCCTTTGCGCTGCATTCTCTTTCAGGAGAGATACGGAGAACACATACAGTGGGGACTGGGCATGGTAGTCCGTCTCTGATGGTACCCAGGTGGTAGAAAGTACCCAGACTGCACATGAGATAAATTGAAGATGCCCTCAGTCATTGGATTCCACATTAGCAAGGAAGAAAACCACCCACCGTGGCATGTCCTCCCTTGCAGGTGTGCCGTATCCTTTCCCAACATCACCAAAGGAGAAGCTGAAAGGTGCCCAGGAGCAAGGAAACAGCACCACGTTCTGTCACGGAGCTGTGCTGTACTCAGTCAGGGATCTCTGCACACTCAGCTCTGTAATGTGGACATGCCCATTCTTTGGTGACAGGAGCAATGACACTTCCCTCGGGGGATGACACTGCATTGCAGACCCCATAGAAAAGTTTCCACAGCTTCTGTGTCCCTGATTCAACAAAGACTCCAAGCACTTTAATTTTTCATTGAAATTTTGCAAATATTAATACTATTTTGCAAATATTAAGCTTAGTAGGATATTAACTAGAGCGAAGCATTGAGTTGAAACTGAGCTTTTTGTATCTGAAAGAGTCATACACAGCTCTAAAATCATTGTGGTCCTTTTCTAAAAGCAAGCACAATGTGAAGCAAGTGTAAGAGTCAACCCTTTTCCCTTTTCGGGACCAGAAGGCTTATGAAGCGAGAGTTTCTCATGACAGACAAATAAAGGAGCACAATGCATGTGCTTATCACTGTCTCCTTGCTGACAGACATACTTCAAATGGAAAATAATAAAAAATTCGAGGCTCTCCCAGGAGAGCCTGACTCCCCGCACTGCGAGTGCCGTGAAAAGAGCTTTTCACGACAGGAGCCACGGTTCTCAAATGGAGCATGTTTTATCCAGTATCAATTTCTAGTTTAAAGCAGGGGTGTCCCCTACCTCAGATTTCAGTGGCAAAGGAGGAACGTCTGAATGGGAGGTATGTAAGGTGACGCTGCCTCTGCACTGCTTATAGTCCCAGAGGAGTTCAGGTCTCTAACACAGTGCAGCTATTTAGAGCCCTTTCACCTGCCTGCAGCCCAGAGGTTGCCGATAGTTGCATTACTTATTCTCTGAGCTTCTCCCACTGCCCCGTCACATTTAAGTGAGAGACAAGAGTACTTATGGCCCTTTTAGATTTTGTTAGCAAAGCTTTAATGCAGCCTGGTGTCATACAGAGTGCTGAAAGTGTACAGATATGGAACAGTCTGAATATTACCCAATTTTTAGAAATTGCACACTTGCCCTGATATTACTGGATAATTAGGGAAAGTTTGCAATTATTTCCTGCCTTTTGACTCTACGGGTCACTAGCTGTCATTGCGTGCTGGTTTCCTGCAAAGCAACTCAGGGGAGAGAAACATGTTTCCAAAGCACAAAAACGTGGCTATGAAATCACACCGTGAAGCACTCAGGTCCATGTGATCCTACACGCAAGTTTTTTCTCATCTCTTGGTCACCTACAGTTGAAGTGGGCACTTGGTGGTGTCCCTTTAACTGACGTTCCCTTTGCAGTCAGATTTGCTGTGTTGCAACATGGCAGTTGCAATACCCATTGCAAAAGAGCATCTCCTTCACTTTGAGAAGCTCCTTGGTAAATACGCCACTGAAAATTTGTCGTACCCATCGTCCGAAGATGCATATATGTATATATAGGTATATAGGTATGCATATTAAGAAGCCCCTTGTACCTCTGCAATAGACATTTTATGAATACAGTTTATTCTTAGAGACTCCACATTTCTGAGTGTAAGGACCTTGGGAAGGGTGTGATCCTGTTGGCTGTTACTGTGATGCATTTCTCTTATGATACTTTTATCTCTGTGCTAGAGACTGTAGCTGCGTTGTCCTGGTAAAAGATGTATATGTCGTCCTATGTTGTGGAAATATTTCTATCCATTTTTAATTACCCTTTAACTTGCAGGTATGGCATGAATTGTCTGATCCAGTTTGAAGATTTTGCCAATGCTAACGCTTTTCGTCTCCTCAATAAATACCGCAACAGATACTGTACATTCAATGATGATATTCAGGGTAAGTACAGTTAGGAAAATGCAAATTTAACCTTCACCTTCCCATGAGGAAAGGCGATTAAGATCACAAGACTGTTACTCAGATACAATACTCAGATGTGAGATAAATTTTAGAGTTTACACATAAGCATTTAAAAATATAAACAAAAGCACAGCAGTCTAAGTAGAAAAGGGAGTTCCCATTGTTTTTAGTAATTTAGTCGTTCACTGCAGCAATGTTGTTCAAGGGAGAAAATGGATCATGTGCTTTAGATTATTAAGGTAATTTTGAGAGTTCCATTAATTTTCTATAATTTAACTAAAACAATGATGATGTTTTAACAGTTATGCAAGGCTTTCGGTTTCCATGAGCCAGGTGGTCATTAGCTGATCCTGGCATTGTCCCTCTATTGTTATCCTTCTTATTACATGCACAAATGAAAAGGTAAACCAGCTTCTTTCCTCTCCATGGATGCTAACTCCAGGGGAATCTGAGAACAGATGTGGTCTCCCCTAGAGTGGTTAACATAACTCTTCCAGTGCCAGAGAGAAATGAGAGCAGCAAACCTGGGGCTAATAACCAGCACATCTCCTGGGCCCTGTGAGGCTCAGCGGTCAGCAGGATTGCTCAAATGCACAGAGGGATGCAAGCTACATATTGATGGCATCCTGATCTGGTGCTGCCTTTGCTTTAAACCGTCAGAAGGGCTGTTTGCCCATCCGACAGGGACAGGATCTTCCCAAGTGATTACAAATAACCAGTTCTTCTCCTGTGGGTCCCTTCATCTTTTCTTCTTTTATCTAGTCCTGCTTGCAACAAATTTCCAAGGTTTGTTGATTTAATTATTTGAAGTCAGTTGGGCTTATCCTCACTTGTACTTGAAAGAGACTGAAAGAAATGCCAGTGTCATTTTTCACACAATGCTGGTTCTTTTGTGAGCAGACTTGTGAGCTATTTCTGCATCTGCTACCCATCTAGCAATATTTGGCAGTGTGTCTAACAGCTTGTTCATATCTGTCACGGCACAAGAGGGAGTAAGACCCTGGCTTGTGGGAATATGGTTGGTGTGATGGGATGCCTGGTCCTGCTCAAAGACACTTTCACGAAGAGGGTTTAGAAGCAGAGGAGCTTAAAGGCATTTCAGACAAGGTGAGATAGATATTCCCGTACAAGAAGACTCATTAGGTGTTCTTGCCACCCAGAAAAGCTCTCAGTGGAGAGAGGAGCACAGAAGAAGAGAACACAGGAGATGATACATTTTTGAATGGAAGTCTTGAATGGAGGAACCAAGAACTCAAACTTTTCTGGAGATGGACAGACGAAGCCCATAATAAGAAGCCGATGATGTAAAGATTTATTTTGGATTAGTTGCTCTCTCTGCAAGTGGAAGAGGACTCAGCAGTTGAAAGGAAAAGAGACCAGGCGATGTGGCAGGTCCATGGGCCTGGATCTAGGTGTTCTTGGGGGAACTAGAGTGAATTGGAAAGGTTTCTTGGTGAATTGGAATAGTTTCTTCAATTGACAGAGAGAAGAGAAAGAGGATATTAAAGCAAAACTGAAGATTCTGAGTGGGAGGGAGGAGACTGTATTTTTTATAGTTTCTTTTTGGCCGTAGGTCATAGCTGAATGCCTCAGGCAGTTCCTGGAAATGACTACCCCGGAGGGGCAAACCACATCCAGGAGGATGCTGTAAAACGGCATTGCCATAAAATGGACCTCATCTGCTTCTCCCCAGTTAGATGTGTGTCACGGTGCATGGGAGATGTCTAGTCCCTTGAAAACTCTCTGGAGTCCCACCTGTTAAAACCGTAGGATTTTACCTCTTACTGGTAAAACTCCCTTATATTCTCAAATAAAGCATCTAGCTGGCACTGATTTCACAGTAGTAGATAAGGAAAGAAATCCTGCTGATCTTTTGTGCAGACAAGTGATGAATCAAGGGAAGCAAGCCACTGTTTCAGGCTTTTTCATATAGTTGTCAGAAAGAAAAAGGGATTCCAAGCCAGGGTCATAGTCAGGAATGAGTTTTCGGGACCTTTGGGAAGCTGAAGTAACTTGGATCTGCTCAGTTAACTCTGTCTTGGAGTCATGTCAGAGATTAATGGAGCTGAAGCTGGGATGAGTAGTCTGATTTACCCACCCTAACATACCCCTCTGTATCCCCATATGATATGAGAAAGGTAGGAAGTGCCATTTTCTCACTTACACCCTCCTGTTCTTTGTTTTTGCCTCAGGCTCTCTCTTTTCTAACATGCTGCTGTTTCACCACTTGCCTACTTAAAAAAGTGGGAGAGTTCAATGCAAATTGTGTTTTAAATCATTAATGAGAATTATACAAAGCCTTGTTTAAGCAGTCCTGACTCATTTTACTCAAGTCAGGCAGGAGCAGACCTCCTGAAGCCAGAATTATCCCGGCTTCCGAGCCAGCATTGTTTTAAGTATATTGATTTAAAAACACACATTAGGCACAAACAGCGCAAGTCAGATCAGGCCTGAGCTTTACTAATTTAAACTCATTGCCCACTGGTTAGTGGGACTCTGAATGCAGTATGCCTACACACACACAGACACATACACACAGATGAGGTGTGGGAAGAAAGTATAAATTGCTCCACTTAATCTTCTTTGGGCCTCCCTCTTGCTGCCCCAGGGCCTACACAAACAGAAAGCAGCTGAAAATATTAACGCCTAGGGTTTTTTTGTTACACAAATTACTGTATTGCCAAATCCATCCTAACCCCACAGAATTAAAATTACTCAGACCCCTTCCAGTTTGAGCCAGCCTGCTGATGCTGAGTGGGGTGCCTGCCAGGTACCACAAACTGGGACAAGGTGATTGCTCTTATTCTGAAAGCCATTAGCCTGGGAGCTAGCAGGAGCTGGCTCACAGTGCCCGCGCGTGGGAGCTCCCCATTTAGGGAGTGCTTCTCCTTCCTCTGTGGGGTGATGACATCAGTCCTTTCCCAGCTCTGTCTGGGTTCATGCAAGGGGCAACAGCTTCAATTTCAGCTCTACGGGAGAAAATTGATTGTCACTTCTTCCTTTTTCCCAGTAAAGTACCAGGGCAGGTGATGAAGCACATATGAAATTGGAGGGACATGAGAATGCTTTAGATACTGCTCTTTCTCTTCCTACTGTAACTTTGCTCCACTTAATTGTGCATAAACAGAAAGTAGACAACTGAAAAGTCCTACAAAGGTGTCAAGTCTTGTAAATCCCTAAGACTGGCTTCTCTGGCTTCGTGCTTCATACAAGAAAATATATAAAATCATTGAAGAGGTTAGTTTGGAAGGGACCTCTGGACATCACCCAGTCCAACCCCTCACTCAATTAAAAGATGATTTCAAAGATAGATCCAATTCTGACATTAGAATAGGTTCCTCAGAGCCTTGTCCAGCCAAATATTTTTCCATATCTACAAGGATGGATATTCACAACCTCTTTATGTTACCTGTTCCAAAGTTTTTTCATCTTCCTTGTCTTTTTTTTCCCCTAACATCTAATTTCCCTAGATGCAAGTTGTGTTCGTTGCCCCTCACCCTTTGCTGTGCACCTCTGAGAAGAATCTGGCTCCTTTACAAACACTCCGTAAGTAGTTGTAGACAGAAATTAGATGCCCTCTTAGCTTTCTCCAACCTAACCAAACCCAGGTTCTTCAGTCCTCCTTGTATACCCTGGTCATGTTGATGGCTCTCCTCTGGACTTGCTCCAGTTTGTCAATATATTCCTTGTGCTGAGAACCCCATACTGGAGATGCTGGTCTAGATATGACCTCAAAAGTGCTGAAATAGAAAGAAATGATCACTTTCCTTGACCTGCTGCCTAGACTTCTGTTGACACAGTCTAACAGGCTGTTGGCCTTTGTGCCACAGGGGCATATTGCTGGCTCATCTTCAACTTGTTGTCCACCATTACCCCCAAGTACTCTTCTGCAAAGCTGCTTTTCAGCCATCAGCCCCTACCATGGGCTGTTGCATGAGGTTATTCCTTCTTCCGAGGTGCAGGACTTTGCATTTGCCTTGGCTGACCTTCATGAGGTTTCCCTGAGCCCATTTCTCCAGCCTGCTGAGATCCCTGTGAGTGACAGTCATTGATCACTATCCCCAATTTGTAATCATCCATGAACTTGCTGCGCGTGTACTCTGTCTTATCATCCAGGTTGTTAACAGAACCTAAATAGTACTGGCCTCTTTGTACCACTTTGTACCGCTGACCACAAGCCTTTGAGCCCAGCAGCCCAGCCACTTTTTCACCCACCTGATAGTCCACTTGTTCAGTCTCTATCTCTTCAGTTTGGCTACAAGGATGCTTTGGGAGATTGTTTCAACGGCCTCAAGCAGGTCAGAGAAAGCAACACCCACTTCCCTCTCCTTGTCCACATAGCCAGTTATCTCATCATAGAAGGCAGCCAGGTTGGTCAGGCATGATTTGCCTTGGGAAACCCATGCTGTTCTCCATCACCTTCATGTTTGTAGACATGCCTTCCAGGAAAATTTGCTTTGTAATCCCCAGGTACTGAGGTTAGGTTGACTGAGCTAAAATTCCCTGGATACTTCTTCTGGTGCTTCTTGAAGATGGGTGTGGCATTTGTCTTTTTTCAGGCATTGGGAACCTCCCCGATTACCAAAACCTTTCAAAGAATGATTTTGTAGTGCCATTGGCCACATACCTCAGCGTCCTCAGATGCATCTCATCAGGTCTCATGGACTTTGAATGGTCTGTTGAATGATCCCTGCTAAATAGGCAGGAGTCCATAGAAACCCTGTAAATTTGCACACCTAAGGTTCTCAGCGTGGGACTAGGGCTCTGTGTGCGCGTGCCTCACTATCTTTGTGGTAAAGAGCCTGTCTAATTCCAACACAGCCTTCAAAGAGGTGCACTGAATACCCACAAGAATCAGCAGGAGTTTGTGCCTGGGCTAAGCAGAAATGGGATCAGACCCATCAACCTGAGAATTGAGTTAGGCTATTGGGCTTGCTGAACTGAAATCTTTATGCTCCAACAGAGATCCTTCAGTGTCGTTATTCAGTTATCTGATCAGACAAAACAAAAACATTATTCACCATGAGAGTGGTTGAACACTGGGACAAGTTGTGCAGAGAGGCTTTGGGACTTTTATCCTTTGAGAAGGCCCTAAGCAACCTAATCTAATTTGGAAGCTAGCCCTGCTTTAAGCAGATACTGGGCTAGGTGACCTCCAGGCATCTCTTCCAACCTTATTTTTTCTATGAAAAGTTCATTCTCCTGGTTGATAAGCGTGTTACCCTCCATGTTCACATATCAAACATGAATTCTTCAGGCTTAGATTGCTTACTCAGTACTGAACAGCAGAAGTTGTTCTGCAAGTTTAGTCAGAGTTAGAGAAATCTCTAACGTGTTACTTAATTGATTGTATCTGATCATGTAATTCAAAAGCCTTTCACACATATGGGCAGGGCAGAGAGAATAGTGCACAGAAGCATAAAGCCTACTATCTCCTGACTCTGGGCATCTTTAGCAGTCTTTTAAAACTAGACCTGATGTAAGTGTAACATTGATAGCTTCTCAGAGAACCACCAATCTGAGTGTTTCAGATATATCCATATCCAGTTTGAGACACTGTGAACAGATAGGATTTCTAAAATAGGCTGAACACCTACACCGTGCAAATGAGACTTCTTCAAGGCATTTCAAGATGGGAAACCCCGGATCGCTAGCCACTTTAAAAACACTCAGCCTTTTGTATTTTCATAGTCCCTCCACAACTGAAGTAGTCTAGATCACTTTCGCAGAACCTCTCTGGGTCTTTTCCCACTCGTTAGAGCAGTGATTCCCCTTTGTTGTTGGATGTGTGACTGCTGATGAGCCTCAAAATATCTCTTGACCCACCAACCACCTTTTCTCATTATCCTAGCAGATAACCTTTCCATAACCTTTCCAGGACACTTCAGGAAGCAGTGTCTCAGCCTGGAGGAGATCTGCTCCCAGGTCGCAGCTGATGTTGGGAACAGGCTGACTCCAGTGCCACAAATCTGAGCGGCTTCAAACATTTGGGCAAGGTAGAAATCAATCATGTGCAAACATGGCCTAATTTGCAGGCACGTTTCCATGTGCTGTGTGAAGCAGGCGAAGCTAGTTTTTGGCTCGGTATTAACTAATTTCAGCGGATTAAAATGGTACAGTATCTTACTTTGTTGTTTCAGCTGGCGTGGAAAATGCATCAGTAATTATCACAGGAAACTAAGGAGGGGGGGAAGCACAATAGGAAGGGAGCGCTGGACGATACCCTGCTGCAGAACAAAGCAGGCTGTGTCCTGCCAGGCAGCTCCTGAGCAGCACACTTTCCCTGTGGGGATTTACCCGGCCTGAAGATAGATCTGGAGATGTTCTCAGTCCTGTAGGGATTCACCATTACCAGGCCCTTTTGGATCTGCTGTGCCCTGCAGCAGAAGAGGCTCCTGCATTTTCTCTTGATGCTACTACATTAACTGTTTAAGGGCCCGCTCCTAGACTTGCGTCTGAATCACACATTGACTGCTAAACAAGCCAGGTCAGAACAGTATGGACTCCTGGGTGTAAATGGGCCTCAGTGTCTTGGGCTTAGTGGTGCAGGGCCCTAAAGATCTGGCCTGTATCTTCTGTCATTTTTGGGATTGTAACATTTGGTCCCCTTTCCTCTCCTGCTTTTCTTGTTCACTCTTTCTCTTGTTCACTGGATGCCATTGCAATCTCCTCCTTTGCAGTAAAGAACAGCATACATCACCTCAGTATTAAGCTGCCTGTGATCTTTAAGTGAAGTCCAGGCTAAGGAGGCAAAACGAACAGAAGAACAGGGCTGTGCTCTGAACTGGTTTAGCTCCTTGGTATAAAACAGCATCCACAGGGTCTCCACTGCTGCAATGGGGATGCTTTCTTGCAAAGTGCTGGCAGCTGCCTGGTAGCCTCTGCCTTTGTGGACGAGGAGGGTTCAGTCTGCCCGTTGGCACAGCCTGTGTGCTGGCTGGCACTCTGCGCAGGCAGGAGTGAGGGCAATGCTGCAGGCCAGCACTGCGACGCATTTTTAAGGCACTGCACTGTATAATCCAAGCACTTTGCAGTGAAAGGTTTAAAAATAGGCACCTAGAGATGACCTACATGAGGCATCTACTTTAAGATGAGCTCTGCATCTCCACTGTCAGACAGCTCTTCACCATATCACCGCTTCCTCTGGGTCACCAGTGTCCCTAAATCTGTTAGTTCCTTCCCTGAGCATCAATGCTTTGCATTTTACTGCTGTTCTCATTGACTTGCTCCACACCATTTCTAGGTTTATTTTCTTAATGTCTTACAGAGGCCCTTTGGGGGAAGGATAACAATAGCTCACAGCCATGGAGGTGAAGACCTTGAGCTGCAATCGCTTCGGCAGCTTTTTGCTTCAGCTTTGTTGTGTTTGACTTTTGATTATGTATTTGGAATGGATCTGGACAGACTCCACTCTGCTTTCCAGTAACAGGCGGACTGCTTCAGGGAGTTAATGTGAACCAGAATTTGGAAAAGCCCTGTGCTTCCTCTGCATCCATAAATTCAGCTATATTTTCTTGGCTGCCCTTTGCTGGAGCTGTTAAACTGTTGTTTGCTGTTCCCCGAGCCCTCATCTTGGCATGGTTTTGATGGGGCAAATCGTAAGCATAAGCAGGTGGGGCAAGGGTAGAAATTTGGCCATTTCTTCCACCAGTGCTGTGGAGAAGGTGGAATCACCCACACAGGCACTGTATGAAGAAACGGGCAGTGGTGTGGCTGTGTTCTCCCATCGCTGCTGCTGTTGGAAGCATTTGGCATGGTGGTGATGCTCTGCTCTGCTCTGCTCTGCTCAGCCGGGGGCCAGGTGACAGGACAGCGCCAGCCCTCAGCATGGGGGGACTCCTGCCCCCAAGCATCCGCAGAGTCCCCACTTTCGTCCATGTCCCCTGCTTAGCCACTGGGTGCTGTCACACACGGTACAGCCTTGACATCAGCACTGGGCAGCACTTTCCCTGTTGCAGTCATGCCAGCGCTGCCCATAACTCCATATGCGAAGCTGTTTGCCTCTCTGTCTGTTCTCCCCACTCTGAAGGAAGGATAAGGCCCCCGGGCGTGGGTGCCTCTGGGCTGCAGCCTTTTCCATCTGTGCAGTGTCTTGAAGCTGTGGAGCAGATCCTTTTCCCCTGGTTCTGCTCCAGTGTAGCTCCACTGACACCTACTGGGGCTCGTTCTGACTTACACTAATGCCAGTGGAAAAATCAACCTCCGACGGGGTTTCCTTAATGTTTTACAGTATTCTGAATGTGCCTGAGTGTCAGAGATAATTCCTACAGGGATGGCCTGAGAGTACCTTAGTTTTAAATGTCTCTTTTCTTTGCTGGTCCTGTTGCTCAGGACTCGCCAGAGAGGCTCCTGAGGTCTGCTTGCTATTTTGTGATATTATGTTAAGCATTCACTTTGAGTCTTGCACAGACCAGATGATTTGCAAGCATTTTGCTTTCTTCTCTCTGTGCTCTTCCGTATCTCACCTCAGATACAGACCAGCCAAGCTGGCTCTTGCTAATTACTTAAGGAAGTAGTAATCTGCGATAGCAGCATTCAATCTCTTTGGAAAACAGATAGATCAACATGTCGAAGGGTGTTTTTTTTCTTGCCACAACTCATGGTGAGGGGTTCCCCCCGCCATCTCATTTTGTGGTCTTTTTGGAAATTGAAGCACAATGATTAGCCAATTCCTTATAGGAACCAGCTGTGAACTGTCATCCATAGAGATGCTCTATTGTTCCATGCTCAGAAATTGTAATTATCAAAGAAAAATATTGAGCTGAGGCCAAGGTACAGTAACTTTGTTACTTGAGTAATGGGGGTGAGATGCAGTTTGGGAGACGTGGAGGGATTAGAAACACATTGGAGAGAAAGGAGGAGGATTAGGAATGGCAGAGCTGAACAGAGTCCTGTTGTTAGTCAGAGCTGCAGTGCAAGTGCAGGGGGATGAGTAACGGCACACCCAGTCCCTCAGGTCTCCGCTCTGCAAAATGCACACTGCTCTGCAGACTGAATCCATGCACCCTTTCTTTCCATATGCCCTACTTCTCAAATTCTTGCTAGTAATATCTTTAAAAAGACCTTGAGTCCCTCTGCTGAATGTCCCACGAGCATTTTCCATTTAAATGGGTTTGCAGATACCAGCATTTGTCCCATCAGACTTCTTCACAATCACAGGGTATAAAGCAATTTTGCCTGGGTCAGGACCAAGAGAAACAAGATATTTCTCCAGTTACATTTCTTTCTTTTAACTACTTTCCAGGCATCTATTGCTGCTAATGCTGTGACCTGACACTTAGACTGTCACACTGTAATTATTCCACTTTTGGATTTTTTCCTCTGATCAGTTCCCCACTCCCACCCACATGGGGATTTGGGGATTTCTGTGCAAAGTAAGCCTGGGAGATAGCGTGTGGGCATATTAGGTGTTCATATTCTACTGCATGTCACAAGCTTGGCATTGCTGACAATTATGGGACCCTGGTCTCTGCCCACTTCTTTGCAGTTCAGACTGCCAGGGTGGGATCCCTTCCTCCAAACTTTAGATGTCTGCAATAGAAGTGTCTACATGTATTCCAGTTATCTTGTCTCTCTTAAAAAACTGTGGTGGTAGTGACACTTTTAGGGTGCATTTCACTTGATACAGTTCAGGTGTCTGCTTTAGCATGCGCAGGATCATACATGTTTGTTTAGAAGAGTCCCATCCTTAGCATCTGGCATGGCAGCGAGCCAAGCAGTCCTGCTGATTACAGACTTACTGAAACACGGAGAATGAGCATGGGTTAGCTAAGTGACACCCATAAAAAGCAAAATCCGAAAACTAGGCAATTATCTGGTGTTCCTTTAAATTCCTTGGATGTTCATTATCTTCCTCTATAATTTTTCTAGTCCGACGGCATGGCATTTCATCAGGTAAATACATTACTCTAAATACAGCTTAAAAAGGCAGAGATTTAGTGCAGGAGAAGCAAGAGGAAATCCTTCATATACATCCTTCAGTTGTCTGAGTTGACATGTTAATACTGAAGCAGCAGAGCACTCAGTAGCTGGTTCCCTCCCCATCAATTCCCTTTTAAACTGACAACTCAGATGGTCTGGGTCTGGAAATAAACTGGTACAGACTGTTTTCTGAGCTAATGAAGGGAATTCATCCTTGGTGCTGAAGCGAGTGTCTCAAGTCATTCTTTGCAAGAAAGAAGCTTAAGAAGCCACCAACCGTTAGTCTAGTCCACTTTGTGTTTAAGACACGGATGCTTGCAGTGTCCTCATGAGTAAGAAATGATGCTGCTGCCATTCTGTACTGGTGTGCCTGTGCATGGACACCATGGCATTAACATTTGCTGCAGAAATGTGGCCGCTGCCACCTCTGCTAAACCAGAATCATTCTTAAGTGGCACTAATTATTCATTTTTGGAGAACTAAACTCATCTGAGTTATAAAAGCAAAATGTTGGTGAGCTAGTGGTACTGATAAACACTTCTGATCTGGCCAATAAAGATTTTCTTTGTCAGAGTAGCTTATATAGGTTCTCTAAGCAAGATAAGCCATATCAATAAAAGTTACTTATCTGCCAGAGTAACTCTGCTCCCACTAGGATTTCTGCTTGCATGGAAATAATGAGAGAGTAAATCATTCCCCGATGCCATGATATACCAGTAGATTTTTAGTTTAGCTGTGGCTTTTGCACTAAAGAAAAGGAGCAGGTAAAGCTGAATTTATTTTCTCGGTCCTTGACAGATGAGGCAGCACCATCTGCTGGTTTCACTGCTCATGGTCTTGCTTTGCTCATGAACTTCTCTCGTTTCCCAACCGGGCTGTTCGCTGATGCCTGGCAGCACCCCGGGCCCTAAGGACCCTGCAAAGGGTCTCACTGAAGCACTGGCTGATTGAAACCCTGATGCACTGGCTGATTAAAAGGGCAGGAAAATAGGAGATGCTGGAAATTTGGTGAAATCAAGTTTATTAGCCTAAAAGGGTTCGTTGTCCGCCCCACCCATAACCACCCACACAAGACTTGTTACTTGTGGACTCCCTGATTTCTCACAAAGCTTCTGAGGATGAGAATGGAGAGACCAGCATTAGAGCTGGGGACAGCATCAGAGCTGGGAGCACATCCAAACTGGCATCCTTTATAAGGCTGCAGAATAAAACTAATGGACTTGGTGATCTTTATGGGTCCCTTCCAACTTCAGATATTCTATGATAAAACTGCCTCCTTCATTCCTAGCTCACCTTTAAAACTTGTATCCAGCTTGCCCAGGTGACCTGAGATACCACCAGTGCCTGAATCCTCATTAGTCTGTACCTTACTTGATTTCTTCCCACCATGTTCCTTCACCTGGGATAGGACATTAGGTGAATACTATATGTGATTGATGTGGGGTGAAGGCAGGTTTATTCAGGCGTCTGCCTCCGTTGATGGATGGAAAGCTGTACATATTGCGGTGGCTGTAACAGCAGGACTCTGCTCTCCATATACTGGATTCTTTCTCACTAATCTGGGACCAACTCATGTTCTCAGTGACTCCTTAATACTTGTGTCATGGTTTAACCCCAGCCGGCAACTCAGCACC
>NW_008795486.1:114419-123101 GCF_000699145.1 Aptenodytes forsteri
GCTGGTGGGGTGGGGTGAGAAGCAGCAAAGGCCTTGACTCTGTGTAAGCACTGCTCAGCAATAGCGAAAACATCCCTGTGTTATCAACACTGTTTCCAGCACAAATCCAAAACACAGCCCCATACCAGCTACTGTGAAGAAAATTAACTCTATCCCAGCCACAACCAGCACAGCTTGGCAGTGAGGCATGATGGCTCTGAGTCAGGGTATCAGAGTATCAGGGAAGTAAAAAAAGAGAAGGTGGTGCTGGACTGTGAAGGTAAATGAGGAGAAGAGGATGGTAATTCCATGATCATAGAGGATTTTGTGACAAGGGTGCCCAAGTTCAGACTACCGCTCTGCTACAGATGTCTTATGTGACCTTAGACAAATCACATGCATCTTAAACCCTTGGGAGTTAGGTTTTAACTTCTTCTGGCATTCTGGGACTCAGTGTCCCTTTGAGTCTATATGGAGGGAAATTGGTGTTCTCCTGCCTTGCAGGAATCTTCTGAGGATTAATATTTCAGAGTAGGGAAGGCACTCTGATCCTTTAGTGACAGGATCTAAGAGAATGGTTCCTACCACAAGGTTTCTAACAGCGTATCAGTAGGATAGACAATCCATTTGCCAGGATGCCCATCTCATGGTGTTTCTCTCTTTTCAGGCACTGCGTCTGTTGCAGTCGCTGGCATCTTTGCAGCCTTAAGGATCACAAAGAACAAGCTCTCTGACCATAAGTTTGTTTTCCAGGGAGCTGGAGAGGTAGGAATGTTCTTGAGTTTGTTCCTAAATGTGATGTAAATTCAAATGTAGAGAGAGAAAAGTAACCATGAAACTTCCTGCAAGGCTTGGCTTCATGAAAAGAAAGCACAGAAGCAGGTTCCTTGTCACTGGGCAGGAGTGGGCCCCACAGGTGGATCTTGCTGCTGCGTAGAAGTTGCCAACAGTCTTTCGGTGACCTGTTGGCCCATGAGTCCTGGGCAGACTTCCTGGATGCTACGAGGCTGCCCATGTGTCAGTGGGGCTTTAAGTACCTTGAGGGAAGTCCCTTATGAGGCAGGGTGCTGCAGGAACATTAAGGAGGCTGGTTTGAGTCCTCAGTGTTGGTATTTAGGGTAAACCAGAGCCTCTTTAGCAATAGAGTCAAAAGGACTCAGACTCAAAGAACTGTAAGAACATAACCTCACTTTTTGGAGTCAGTCATATTGCCCCCATGGCAGAAGTCAGGTAGCCTGTAAGGTGCCTTGCTCAAAGAGAGAGCAGGAAGAAAAAGTTTCTAAAGCCTGAACTGTGGACTAAAGGCGTTGGTCCAGGTCTTGGCTCAGCTTTCGCCCACCTGTGGGACTTTGGGCAAGGTCTATTACTCACTGTTTGTCTGACCCTCTGTGAAGCAAAGATTGCTTCTTCTCTTTCTCCACCCCTCCTGACAGACATGTCTGTGCTGTGGCACAGAGACCATCCTGCCTTGTTAGTCCCCGTCTGGGCAGGAGGGCTGGGCACAGCTGTAGGACCGCTAACACACACAGCATGTCCAGGGCTGCTTCCTCAGGCAGGAGTGGGAGAAGAGGACTTTCCTCTTGGCAGTACTTCAGATGCAGCAATCCCACTTTGCTTTGAGTTCCTCTGTACTGGCATCGTCACCAACATTTGTTCAGTGTCTGCCCCTTTTCCTCCCCTGCAGCAGCTGGTTTAAATGATGGAGACAGCCTCTGTGTGTCAAGGTACCACCTCCACTGCTCCAGCCTCGTGGGCAGCCTGCTCTGCTGGACGATTGTTTTTTTTTTATTCGTGGCAGCACCAACAATCTTAAAATCAGCCCCATGCCATGACACTGTACAGCCACGGAGCAGAAAGCCTCCCGGCTTTGTGCAGTGCTGGGGGTGACCCAACACATCTCTCATTTAAAATCTTCCCCCCCAACAGATGTTGATATCCCAATGAAGTGTTTATGTAATGTGTTCCAGGCTGCAATGGGCATAGCTCATCTCATCCTCATGGCCATGGAAAAGGAAGGAATTTCACGAGAGGATGCCATCAAAAAAATTTGGATGGTGGACTCCAAGGGACTGATTGTGAAGGTAAATTTATCTCCAGAGCTGAGCTCCACTCCCCCACTACCTCCTGCAGGCTAGAGAGAGGCCAGAGCAAGCAGATACCTTGGACCCCTGCTCAGCCCTGGAGTAAGGGCTGCAGTTTTATTGGTGTCAGCAGAGCTGTTCCTGCTTTCAGAGGACTAGGTCTCGTGGTGACAACAGTGTACCAGCAGCACTGGCTGCCCTAAAGGCAACGCTCTGGGCTGGGCCTCTAAAGTGGTAGGATACACTGCTGGCCATGGTCTCAAGCAGTGCTGGAAGTCTTGCATGTCATATGGGCTATTACAACAGCAACATTGTGCCCTGCTTGGTGATCCAGCCTGGCCCAGCTCTACTCTGCACTCCCTGGGTCCTCAAGACCTCTGCCCTTGTCCCTCCTCAGACTTGAGGAGGCTTGTGCTACGTGTACAATTTCTCTGCCCTGTCAGCCAGATCCTTCCTCCATACAATCAGTGTATTTTGGAGGGTGAGAGGAGCAGAGACCAGCCCCATGTGACATTACACCAACAGCTCAATGCCTGACTGGCTGATGCTGAGGACCTGCTCTGAGGAATCTGGTTTAAGTAGAGGGCCAAGAGATGAAATGAACTGATGAGTTACTACGTTATGTCTCCACCTTTTGCCAACAGGCCAAAGTTTGAGTCCTTCTTTTTCCTCACAGGGCAGGAGCCACTTGAACCATGAGAAAGAAATGTTTGCCCAGGACCACCCCAGTGTGAACACGCTGGAAGAGGTTGTGCAGAAAGTGAAGCCTACAGCAATTATAGGTGGAGTTCCCTTAGCACGACCTTTTCACGTCAATTCAGTTCTTAGGAGAGTTTCCGTCTTTCTTCCAGGGGCTCCTTTTGTTCTCCCAGTCAAAATGAAATGAGTTTTTTTTATCCCCATTTGTCAGTTGAGTTCTCCACATCCTTTCCCCTTCGACCGTGGGGCACAGGCTTCCTCTCCTTTGGAGCTGAAGGAGCGCTCCCAGACAGGGTTGCAGAGGGAGGTGTTTTTTTTATTTTTGTCAGTTGAGTTCTCCACATCCTTTCCCCTTCGACCGTGGGGCACAGGCTTCCTCTCCTTTGGAGCTGAAGGAGCGCTCCCAGACAGGGTTGCAGAGGGAGGTGCTGCGGGAGGCAGGATCTGGGGTTCACAGCAGCAAACGTGGCCCTGGAAGGCTGGGCAGGGCAAGGATGACAACAGGCAGCTCAGGCAGGTCTTTGGGAGAAGTGCTGAGCCTTTGGGAGGTGAAGTGCCGCAGCCAGACTGGCCTAAACACTGATCCCCACGCTGCGCAGAGGAGCAGAGGGCTTTATTTTGAGCCAGGCTTTTAATCTCGCCATAATATGAAAAAGAAACATTCCCACCTGCATCTCCAAAGATGGATCCTGTTCCCTCCCGCAGTTCGTTTACCAATAGAGGCATTCAAGAGGGATCAGCCCAAAGCACTGAAGTCAGACAGTTGGAAAGCACCATCTCACTCTGCTGTTGTTGTTTTAGGTGTCGCAGCCATTGCAGGAGCTTTCACTGAGAAGATTTTGAAGGACATGGCAGCCTTCAATGAGAGGCCCATCGTGTTTGCCCTGAGCAACCCCACAAGTAAAGCAGAGTGCACAGCGGAGCAGTGCTACCGCCTCACCGAGGTACTGGAGCTCAGCGTAGGGAAGCTGGGTGCTCCGGGTACGCTGTGGCCATGACTGTACCAAGGAAACCACAGTGGTGCATGGTGGGCGGACAAGTGACAGTGGGCATAAGTTGAAACAAAAGAGGTTCAAGCTGGTCACAAAGAAAAACTTGCATGCTGTGAGGAGAGTCAGGAGGTGGAACAGGGGCCCAGACTGCTCATGTAGTCTCTGTCCTTGCAGGTTTTCAAGACCAGGCTGGATAAAGCCCTGAGCAACCTGGTCTGATTTCATAGCTGACCTTGCTGTGAGCAGGAGTTTGGGTCCCTACCAGCCTGAATTACTTTGTGATCCTCTAAAGAAAGCACTTGTCTCCTTTACCCACAGCTGTCTGAGGTGTCCCATCCTCCCAGGTTACTGTCCCCTGTGTTTTGCCACCCTAGTTGTTTGTGTAACAGTTTCATCGCCCAACTTGGGCTCAATGACACTGAAGAATTATTGTCATGTGGATTGACTTGGGGTGAGAGAATAGGCCTTGTCTCACTCTCCCCTTTGCCCCCCTCCCCACCTTCTTCTGGCTAGGGCAATCAGACAGCCCTCAGACCTTTATCCCACATGGGTCCCTCTTCACACTCAATAGATGGTTGGTAGAGAGGAAGAGAGACTCCTTCTCAGCAAGTTCAGAGCACTTGCAGTTGGGCAGTGCAAACACCCACTCAGTGCTCAGTGGCCCTGTCCATGGCCCTGTCCATGGCCCTGTTCTGGGGCTCTGGGGACCAGGCCCTCCAGAAGTATCAACTGGAGAGGGCTCTGGTGGAGGTGCCTCTCACTGACTGGCTGGAGATTCATCCACTTGGTCACCAGAGTCCCCTGAGCGCAGATCAAGGCAAGCAGCAGCAATGTAAGATGTCTCTTCTGAATTTGGATGCCTCTCTCTCTCTTGTCAGGGACGGGGAATATTTGCAAGTGGGAGTCCATTCTCAAAGGTAACCCTGCCCAATGGACAGACCTTCTTCCCTGGCCAAGGAAACAACGCCTACGTCTTCCCAGGAGTGGCACTGGGAGTCATCGCCTGCGGAGTCCGGCACATCTCTGACGATATCTTCCTCATCACAGCAGAGGTTTCCAACTGGCATTTAACTTGTTTTTAAAAAGATGATAAGAGGCACATGCACCTACTTCAGGTATTTCCAAGAACCTGGCCTGGGGCAATGCATTGAGTGGAAATGGCACGGCCTCAGCAAAAAGCCGCAGCCTTTCCCAGTCTCAGGGACAGCTCAAGCTTCCATTGCGCCCACAAAGGTGCAGGAGCCATGACCGGGTTCTCCTCATTCTCCACAACTGATGCCCTGGCACAGCGCTCCATCAGTCTGGCTCCAGTTTTAAGTCTGTAATGAACCATATACACACATGTATTTTGAATAGTTCAGCAGTTCCCATTGAGAACTAGTCCCAGCTCTGCCGCTGCTGAGGTTTCAGCCATGTGTCATGTAATGCTGGTGAATGTGGTACGTGCTTGAGCCTATCTCTATAAACTACCTTTTTCTTCTTTCTAGTCTATTGCTGCCGAGGTGACAGAGCAGAATCTTGCAGAAGGAAGACTCTATCCCCCCTTGGACAGCATCAGAGAGGTGTCTCTCAAAATTGCTGTGAAAGTGAGTGTTCATTTATTTCCACTTTCCATGGTAGGGAGGGCAGGAATTGCTTTGGCATCATTCTTGCTTTGTGGCTCTTTAATTCAACTTTTTCTACAGCCTAAAGCAATGATTCTCAGGAATCCTTCCAGCCAGAATTGCTGCTTTGATTTCTCCCATCATTAAAGCCCAAATGTGAAAAATAACTCCTGATTCTGGGTGCCTCGCAGCTCATAAAGCTCTGCTTTATTGCTTGGAGCTGTGAGTGCTCAGCACTTCAAAAAATCAGGTTTAGGGTCAAATTCAAACAATGCAAGTTGCCAAAAGGTTTTAGGTTCCGAATTGCTATTTTGGAACCTCTCCTCCTGTATTTAATAGGGGCCTAAGTACCTAAATACTATTCCAGATCTGGGCTTGTTGTCTAATTGTGGGATTGGTGCCCTGTATACATCAAATTTGTAATTCCCATTCAGGGGACACCCACTGAGAATCACACTGGCCTGCTAGGAGTTACTGATGGATGAACAGTGTAGCTGAGGTGCTTAAGGGCGTGAGCGGAGGTGGTTAAAGGGCTGCTCTCCTTCTTCAGTTGCACACTCCAACCGTTTTGCCAGGGCAGGGGTGTGCATTTCTAAGCAGCCAGTAATTGCAGGCAGCTTGCATTCCCTCACCCAAGGGATGAAGTGCAGCTGACTCAGGGAATTGCACAAAGAAAAAAGCAAAAAAGGATACAATTTTGAGGGGGAAGAGGGAGGAAAGAGAGAAAATACAGCCAGGGCCAAACTGCAGTTGGTTTCAACTTCATAACGTGCCAACTTTATTTCATCAGCTCATTTTCCTTATCTGTTTGCAGATTGTTGACTGGGCCTACAAGCACGGTCTTGCTTCTTGGTACCCCGAGCCAGCAGACAAGGAAGCCTTTGTGAAACGGCTCGTTTACAGTCCTGATTACGATTCATTTGTTATTGATGATTACAGGTGGCCCCCCGCAGCCATGCAAACGCAAGATGTATAAGTTTTTGTGAGAACTGTTTTCTCATTTTTTCCATCAGTTCCCATGGTTCATATCATTGCTGATATAAATGCACCTCCAGGCTTGCAGAATGATAAAAGTAAATGAATCCAAGTAGTTCTTTATTTGCCGCTGCTTTTTCTCTGTGGGAGCATATCAGTAGGGGATAAAAGAGTCCAAGCTGGGCAGTCAGTACTCCAAGGGGAGAGACAGACTGTGGCTGCAGCCCGTCCCAATCAGCACTGCATATTGCTGCTTGCTTAAGGTACTGCCTGGCTCTCAGCTCAGCTGCCTCGGGAGAAGCAACCTGGGCCACCTCGGAAGCAAAGAGTCTCGTTCCTAGTGGGAGTGCCTGTGGGAAGCTCGGAGCCCCACTTCCATGGTGGCAGCTGTATGTGTGATCATCCCTCACACACAACAGCCACACTTTGCCTGTGGCTCTCTGGATGTGATGGGAAGTGTGTGCATTGCCCTGGGAGAAGTGCACACTTGGGCAGCGCTACCCTTTCCTGCTTCAAAAGTCCCCAATGTTTCAGGAGTCTCATCCAACCCAAGCTGGTGCATGGGCCACACAGCCTGGCACTGTCCTGTGCCCCATCCCCTTGGAAACAAACCCCAAAACCTCCCTCAGCCCCATGGGGACAACAGACTCCCTCCCCTCTGCAGTCCAGGCTGCTCTCCAAGGGCACAGGAGCCAAGGGACGCACAGGGAGCCGAGCTGGAGACCAGGGCACCCCCGAACCCACACACGGCCACCCCACTGCATCACTGCATCTTCTGCTGGGCACTGCTAAGGAAGCACTGCCACCAGCCAAAGGCCCTCCTGGGGGTCTCTCTGTGTCACAGAGTCCCAGGGAGGCCTCCCCTAGCCCTGCAAAATTGTCACGCCCCGCCAAATACAATCCCAGTGGGATGACACTGTTCCTGACCGTAACTGGGAAAGCACAGAGGGGCTTGCTGGCAGCTCTTCCCTTCCCGGTTCTTGCCACTCACACACAGCAAGGCTGAGGCTGGTTACCACAGTCTTTATTTAGTATCTTTAAGTGGCTTTTAGCACCAGGAAAAGCATCTCATCCCTTTGCTGATGAGCCACAGTCTCTTCGGTGTCCGTGTGCTTGTAATGCCAGCACCTTTCACGGTCCTCGCATAGGTAGGTCTTCTCACCTAGGCTAAGGAAGGAAAGAGAAAGCTGTCAAGTTTCAGTTTCAGAGAGAGACACTGAGAAATACTCTAATTTCCTGAGCAATAGACCCTGAAACAGGTTTTCTTGCCTTTTCCATGGCTTCTGGGAAAAACTGTCTGCTTTTGAGAAGGGAGGTAGCAGGGTGGCAATTACTTTTTTTGTTTCAGAAAGGTGCCTACACAGCTTCTAGTTTCTTCCCTCTTCTCCTTCCTGTGCACCTCCCCACTGCTCAGTTAAAGGCTTGACCTTTCTGTGTGTTCAGGTTCTGGGCCTGACTTCTCAAATATTAGGCAAGAATGAAAAAAAAAAAGAAAAAAAAAAAAAGAAAGAGAATGCCTCATAGGTGGAGCCACGAAGAGAGGAAATTTTCCTGAACAGCCTGGGAGCATCAGGGAGTGCTCAGTCGGTCTCATGACAGTCACCTGACAGTCTTCCTCTTCAACGACTGCCAGCAACATGGGCTTCGTGCTTCTGCCAACGAAGCCAAAGACAAGATGCTTTTTGACACATGGCTTGAAAGTCTTAATTCTTCACTATTCCAGAAATGAGACTTCCAGAAACATGGTTTATTCTTCAGAATACTGTTTCTGGTCTAGCTCGTCTTGGCCAGCCAAACAGCGAGTCCAAGCGAGGGAGGATCAAGCCGTGCCCTTGCCACAGCAGGGGCCTCTTTTTATCCTCTGGGTTTGTCTGGTATCTGTCATGCCTTGTAGGGACGAGGCCCGCCAGAGAGACAGTGACCCCTGCCTGGCTCTCTGAGGACAACGAAACCCCTGGGACCTGGGTACCTTCAGCCCCCTGCTCCCATGGCGGAGGCAACGGCTGTTTTGGGAGATGCCTAAAAGTGCCTCCCATGCCTGGGCCCTCTCCTGGTAAAACTGTTCCCTGCGGGCCTGGAAATCAGCCTAGAGACACTGCTCCTCTTCTGCTCTCTGCTGGTGTTCCTCAGTGGTGGTGTGGTTTATCCCAGCAGGCAGCTAAACACTACACAGCCATTCACTCAGTTCCACCCCCCCCGCAGTGGGATGGGGGAAAGAATCGGGAAAAAAAGAGTAAAATTCATAGGTTGTGATAAACACAGTTTAATAGGACAGAAAAGGAACGGAAAATTATAATAATAATAAAATAATAATAATAATAATAATAATAATAATAATAATAATAATAAAAA
>NW_008795486.1:127009-127857 GCF_000699145.1 Aptenodytes forsteri
TCAGGTGGTTACCATCTCATTTATGGGTTCTGCCTCTTCCTCCTTCTGTTCTTGTGATGGCTCTGGTTCATCTTCATCCCTTACTAAATGAGCTGATTTTCTCGTGTATTTCTTCTTGTGTATAGGGGCGACTGATACCAGCATGGGTTGGTTGTCTGGGTCAGCCACAGTGCCAGGGTTTGAGTAACCGCAGTGCCTGTCACGGAGATAGATCTCTGGATGGTATTCTTAAACAGTTGTTTAACCCTAAACAAGACCTGAACCACATTCAGGAGACAGAGCAATAGGACCATGCTGGTTTGAACATCCCAAGGATATTCCAAATTCTCAAGAGCTGTTGTAACTAGCCTGAAGGAGAAAGGGAAGGTGAAGGAGCAGAGGGAAGTGTCCCCCCTTGTCTCCCCTGTAGATTGGTTCTCTGAGGAGAAAAGGTAGAGAGTGTAATTATTAATAGTTTCTGAGAGGTGGCTCCCGAGGTACGGAGATGACGGCAATGCCGAATACAAATACCAGATTAGGCTCACAACCAATAATTTTATCATATCATAGACCAGTGCTACACAGTGCAGCAAAATGATAACCTTGACCCAGCTCCCAGAGGTGATAGACAGCACAACAGGGAACATACACAGCAAGTAAGGTGTTACGTAACACAACTTTGAGAGCAAGCACGACAACTTTGAGTAAATTAATCAACATTGTGACCTGCAACTGTTAAACCAATATAATGAATGCCTATAACAAATTTGCCTTAACACGCTGGTCAGATCCGTTGTTATCTCAACCCTTCGTGCCCCACGTTGGGCACCAAAAGGACTGTTGTGGTTTAACCTGGCAGGCAGCTAAAC
>NW_008795486.1:128098-129595 GCF_000699145.1 Aptenodytes forsteri
GGGATGGGGGAGAGAATTGGAAGAGCACAAGTGAGAAAAACTCGTGGGTTGAGATAAAAACAGTTTAATAATTCAAATAAAATAGTAACAACAACAATAATAATGTAATAATAATAATAATGTACAAAGCAAGTGATGCACAGTGCAATTGCTCACCACCCGCCGACCGATGCCCAGCCAGTCCCCGAGCAGCGGCCCCCCCGGCCAGCTTTCCCCAGTTTATGTACTGAGCATGACGTCCCATGGTATGGAATGTCCCTTGGGCCAGTTGGGGTCAGCTGTCCTGGCTGTGCCCCCTCCCAGCTTCTTGTGCCCCTCCAGCCTTCTCAGTCGGTAGAGCATGGGAAGCTGAAAAGTCCTTGACTAGTGTAAGCATTACCTAGCAACAACTAAAACATCGGTGTGTTATCAACATTGTTCTCACCCTAAATCCAAAACACAGCACTGTACCAGCTACTGGGAAGGAAATTAACTAACCCAGCCAAAACCAGGACAAGTGTTCATGAAATATGAACACTAATGACAGACACGTGGAAAGTGCCTTTCTGGCTCCCTTATGTCCGTCTCAGACAAAGGTCTCCATCCAGGCTCCGGCTCTTGCTGTCCTTCTCCTGGTGTCCCGCAGGAGCTGCCCTCCCATGCTGGCAGCAGTCTGCAGACACGTAACAGGAAGAGTGTGCTCCTCAGCTTGTGCTCACCACAAGGTTACCCACATGCGCAGCAGAAGGCACAGCTGCCGGAGAACGGTGCATGGCACAGAGCAGTAGCCCCGAGCTGTGCTGCTCAGCTGTGGCCTCATGCCGGGGTGCTCAGATGCAGGCCTTCCCCTCGGGACAGAGAGGCCCATACTGACACTCCACAGGACAGACGCCCGGGGGGTGTGGCCATCCCTCCTGTCCTGCCACTTCCATGAGACACCGCTGGGTGTCCAAAATGCTGGCGTGGGTTCCTGAGGGGGATTCTTGTTAAGAGAGAGGGTAAGAGAGAAAGCGATCTAGTGTGGGAAGCGGTCTTGCCATTGGTGCTTCTCTTGTGCATGCCACAAAGACATCTTTTCCTCGAAAACAAACCCTCTTTCCCTAAAAGCCCCAAGATCTCCCTGGCCTTGGGCAAGAGAACCAACTGGGGGAGCAATGCCAAGCTGCAGGGGGGAGTCAATGATTAGTTTAGGAAGAAGAGCGCCTGGCAAGCCCGGACAAAGAGGTGCTTGGTGCAGAACAGAGTGGGGAAGAGGTAGAAACCTCCACACTCACTGTATTGGGTTTATGTGGCAAGATTTTGGTAGCGGGGGAGCTGCAGGGGCGGCTTCTATGAGAAGATGCCAGAAGCTACCCCCACGTCAGGCGGAGACAGTTCTAGCCGGCTCCAAGATGGACCCGCCACTGACCAAGGCTGAGCCAGTCAGTGACAGTGGTAGCGCCTCTGGGATAACATATTTAAGAAGGGGTAAAAACGGCTGCGCTACAGCAGCTGGGAGAGAGGAGTGAGAATATGTGA
>NW_008795486.1:129723-132846 GCF_000699145.1 Aptenodytes forsteri
GGCTGAGCGAGTCAGTGACAGTGGTAGCGCCTCTGGGATATAACATATTAGAAGGGGTAAAAACGGCTGCGCTACAGCAGCTGGGAGAGAGGAGTGAGAATATGTGAGAGAACAACTCTGCAGACACCAAGGTCAGGGAAGAAGGAGGGGGAGGAGGTGCTCCCATTTTCTGTCAGGACCTGTGGCCCCACAGGGGATCCATGCTGGAGCAGTCCATTTCTGAAGGACTGCACCTGTGGAAAGGACCCACGCTGGAGCAGTTCGTGAAAAACTGCAGCCTGTGGGAAGGACCCACGTTGGAGAAGTTTGTGAAAGATTGTTTCCCATGGGAGGGACCCCATGCTGCAGCAAGGGAAGAGTGTGAGGAGGAAGGAGCGGCAGAGATGAAGTGTTACGAACTGATCGCAATCCCCATTCCCCATCCCCCTGCGCCACTCGGGGTAGAGAAGGTAGAGAAGTTGGGAGTGAAGTTGAGCCAGGGATGAAGGGAGGGTTGGGGGGGAAGGTGCTTTTAGAGTTGTTCTTATTTCTTATTATCTTACTCTCTTATTAACTGGTAATAAATTAAATCAATTTCCCCAAGTCAAGTCTGTTTTTCCCGTGATGGTAATTGCTGAGTGATCTCCCTGTCCTTATCTCAACTCACAAGCCTTTCGTCGTATTTTTCTCTCCCCTGTCCTGTTGAGGAGGGGGAGTGATAGAGCGGCTTGGTGGGCACCTGGCAGCTAGCCACAGTTAACCCACCACACTCACCTTTTCCATTGAGGCTGTCAGTGTAGCTTGGCCAAGAGGAGTGTTGGGCAGGGGCAGGGTGGGAATGACACCCCCAGTGCCGTCCTTGCACACAAAAAGAAGCCCCAGCCCTTGTTACGCCTGGGCTTCCTTTAGACAAGGAGAGGCCATTCAAGCAAATATTTATGCCATGGTGCTTCCCACAATTGGCTTCATTCCATACAAGTACTTGTGGGATGGCGTGGTGGACTGCAAAAAGCAAGCTCACAACCCTGGACTTCAGGACAGCATACCGTGGCCTCTTCAAAGGTCTGCTTGGAAAAGTAGCATGGGGTAAGGCCCTGGAGGGAAGAGGGGGCTGGGAAAGCTAGTTAATATTCCAGGATCACTGGCTCTAAGCCCAGGGGGAGAGCAGTGGGTATTGTCTACTGCGACTTCAATAAAGCCTTCAACAGTCTCCCCTATGATCCTCCTAGAGAAGTTGAGGAAGTATTGGCTGGATGAGCAGACAGATTGAAAACTGGGTGAACAGCTGGGCCCAGAAGGTGGTGATCAGCCAGACAAAGTCATCTTGGAGGCCAGTAACCAGCAGTGTATCCCAAGGCTCCAGCCCAGTTCAGCATCTTCATTAATGGTCTGGATGATGGGGCAGAGTATACCCTCCGCAAGTTTGCTGATGACACAAATTTGGGAGGAGTGGCTGATAAACCAGAGAGCTGTGCTGCTACCCAGAGGGACTCGACAGGCTGGAGAAATGGGTTGAGAGGAACCTCATGAAGTTCAGCCAGGGGAAGTGCTATTGAACATCAGGAAACACCTTTTTTTCCTGTGAGGGTCACTGAGCACTGGCACAGGTTGCCCAGGGAGCTTGTGTAGTCTCCATCCTTGGAGATATTCAAAAGCCACCTGGACATGGTCCTGGGCAGCCAGCTCTAGGTGACCCAGCTTGAGCAGGGGGCGTTGGACCAGATGACCTTTTGTCAGAGTGGTGGCCCTGAACAGGAGGCAAAGTGACTCCTTGGAAAGATCTCCAGCTGGGGCCCACTCCCTGGAACGCTGCAGGAGCTCCACCGACACCTTTGGTACGACGGCTCTCATCCCAAGGCTGTGACAGCCAGAGCAAGCCCTCTCTACAGCAGCGCTCGTCCAAACCCCAGGGTCTCTGGGTTAGTCGAACCTTGCCAACCCTGGCACAAGGGTACACACCTTCACCAGGTGGCTGGTGCTACCCAGGGTGTGAACCAACTCTGAAAAAGTGCTTGCTGCCTCGCTTTTCACAAACAAGCAGAAGGCCGGTGTCCTTGAACAGGAAACCAACACCCCGTCCGTTCACGAGGGACTGACAGCGGGGCCCAGCTCAGCAGAACGACTTGCAGAGCACCAAGAAACAGCCAGAGAGGAGCACGGTGACTCCCCAGCGCCAAGGCGGGGACGGCCAAGGTCTGTGCCTGCCAGGCCGCAGCGCTGTCCTGCTGCACCTCTGTGCAGGCTCAGGTCCTCTCCTGCTGAGCCGTGGAAAGGTTTCCTTCAGGACGAAGGAAAAGAATGGCCATTCAGGAATTTAGATGCCGCCTGCTGTCACCAACAGCTCTCTCAGGGACAGGCGAAGGCCTTCCCAAGCTTGAGGCATGGGTGGGAACCAGACCTGGAAAATGGCCACCAGGGCTGTCAAAGGAGTCTTGAGATGACCTTGCTTCCAAGAGCTGTCCTCTGTTTCTCTGTATACAGAGGGAGCATATTTGCTGTGGGGCCTGAGAATGGCAAGAACGTACCACATGAGTCTTACAGACAGACAGTATGAGTCTCACCTGTCTTTGGAGGGGATTTCTTCATTTTCATTACTTTGTATTCCTGGTTTCCCACCACCACACCCTTTCTGCTGGGCCTGGATTTCAGCCCTTCTGCTGGGAGTGCTCTGAGCCACTTTTACAGAAATAAAAAAGCTTTTCTGTTGCTACAAATAATCTGAACAGCCTGGGATTGAGAATGAAACTGTCTCATTTCTATGCCTTACAACCCTCATGCACATGCCAGGGGGTGAGCAAGACGATCCATGGAGGTGTGGGAAGAAAGTACTAGAACTCCTATCTATATTTATTTTTATCTAAAAAAATAATAAAGAAAGAATGATTCACTCATATTTAATCATAGAATCATAGAATAGTTTGGGTTGGAAGGGACCTCTAAAGGTCGTCTAGTCCAACCCCCCTGCCGTGCGCAGGGACATCTTCCACTAGAGCAGGTTGCTCAGAGCCCCGTCCAACACGACCTGGAATGTTCCCAGGGATGGGGCATCCACCACCTCTCTGGGCAACCTGGGCCAGTGCTTCACCACCCTCAGTGTAAAAAATACCTTCCTTATATCTAGTCTAAATCTACCCCCCTTTAGTT
>NW_008795486.1:132974-134577 GCF_000699145.1 Aptenodytes forsteri
CAATAAGGTCTCCCCAAAGCCTTCTCTTCTCTAGGCTGAACAACCCCAACTCTCTCAGCCTTTCTTCAGAGGAGAGGTGTTCCATCCCCCTGATCATTTTCGTGACCCTCCTCTGGACCCGCTCCAACAGGTCCGTGTCTTTCTTCTGCTGAGGGCTCCAGAGCTGGACACAGTACTCCAGGTGGGGTCTCAATATACGGCTTGACACTGGTACCCTCACTCGGTTGGTCCCTATTTCAGATGGTCATGTCACACACGGTCCGCGAAGTGTCCTGAGGGAAGAGTGGGTGCTCCACATCCCAGAAGGGTTCATGGTGGCACCCTCCCTCGTTCACTCACTCTATTTGACTCTTTCAAATAAGCATTTACATCCACTGTCGTTAACCATGAACCTCACCCTAAGCATACGTTGTAACCTGAGATATTAGTAATTGGTAGGATAAAGCCATCACCATTAGCATGACAGTTAATAACTAAGCATCCAGAGCATGAAGACAAACCTCTACAATTTTTCAGTGAGGCTTAAACTCAGGCAATACTCAATCCAGTTACAAAATTTCACTGAACTTAATGATAAACATAGAGAAGCCCCCTCTGAGGTTTCTTACTTAACAGCAAAAGACAAAAAGCCACATACTGTTGAGTGAAGCATTTGTTTTTCTTGCCCTGGTAAAAATGGCTGAAATAATACATGGAAACAGTATGGCAACAAACTAACATGCATTCCCTTGTCAGCAAATACTGTTGGACGACACAGCAAACATTACTGAAGATTTGAAGACACAAATATTAAAAGAATTTATGCAGTGTGGGAGGGTTGCTGTGCAGTTGGATGAAAGTTCGGGTGTTTCTGGCATGTCTCAGCTTATGGTATTTGTTAGATGCTGTTTCAATAATAAAATACACAAAGAACAACTTTTTTGTGAGCTACTAAAGGACAGATGTACCAGAGAAGGTATATTCTCAACAGTAAATTACTTCTTTAATAAAAAGAATGTTTCATGGAAAAACTGTGCATGTGTAACCACTGATGGAGAGGCTGCTTGGACTGGAATTAAAATAACCCCATGGACTGAGGGGTAAGGTAACAGAGATAGCACGGCCCATTAAATTTATTCACTGCATAGGCAAGCTTTTGCAGCAAAGAAATTGGAGCCAGCTCTAGGTGGCCCTGCTTGAGCGGAGGGTTGGAGCAGATGACCTGCAGAGGTCCCTTCCAACCTCAACCATTCTGTGATTTTGTGACTCTGTGACAGGCATTTTTTTCCAGAAGCCACGGAAAGGAGGTCTCGTACTCAGTGAAGGGGAAATTCAAATTGTAACTGCTCAGCAGTGATAATCTGTGACCGAGGAATGATCTGGCACGGAGGGCAAGAAGGCCCAACTGCAGAAGGGGTTTATGAAAGGCAGGTCCTGCATGACTAACCTGATCCCCTTCTATGACAAGGTGACCCGCTTAGTGGATGAGGGAAAGGCTGTGGGTGTTGTCTACCTAGACTTTAGTAAAGCCTTTGTCACCATTTCCCACAGCATTCTGCTGGAGAAACTGGCTGCTCATGGCTTGGATGGGCGTACTCTTTGCTGGGTAAAAAACTGGCTGGAT
>NW_008795486.1:135015-143526 GCF_000699145.1 Aptenodytes forsteri
GATCGTGCCCCTGTACTCGGCCCTGGTGAGGCCGCACCTCGAATACTGTGTTCAGTTTTGGGCCCCTCACTACAAGAAGGACGTTGAGGTGCTGGAGCGTGTCCAGAGAAGGGCAACGAGGCTGGTGAGGGGTCTGGAGAACAAGTCTTATGAGGAGCGGCTGAGGGAACTGGGGTTGTTTAGCCTGGAGAAAAGGAGGCTGAGGGGAGACCTCATCGCTCTCTACAACTCCCTGAAAGGAGGTTGTAGCGAGGTGGGTGTCGGTCTCTTCTCCCAAGTAACAAGCGATAGGACGAGAGGAAATGGCCTCAAGTTGTGCCAGGGGAGGTTTGAAGCCTTTCCTGCTGACTTTCTTGGAGACAGCAAGCTGCAGGGGAAACTGTCCTGAGCTTGGGCAATCCCCGCTGGGAGACCTGCCACGCCGTCAAGTGGCATCTCCTGGCTGGGCACCTCCACCTAAAACGTGTTCTGTGCTTTTGCTTGCCCCGTAGCTGAAAATGCAGCTGAAGCTGCTGGAAGGCAGCGCATCCTCCCTGCGGCCCGTGGAGCTGGAAAGGAAGGGGAAGGCTGGCGAGGGCACAGCGAGTTCGGCAAGTGCCTTTTCTGGGAGGGAAGACCATGCCCGCCCTGGGAGCTTCCTTGCCAAGGCTGGGGTGTTGTGTTCCCAACGTGTAGGATTCAAAGCGAACCACTTGAGGGCTGTAGAGGACTTCTATCCGTAGCTTTTGCCTGGCTGAAAAGGTCCTGTCAGTGGTACATCACATTTTATCAGGGACTTAAGCAGTGACAATATTTTTTTCGTGTCCAATCTTGTACAAGAAAAAAAACCTCCTGTTGAGGGACTCTACTGAAATCAGAAATTGCTGTGTGGCTGCCCTACAAGACACATTAACTAGTAAAGGAGATTGAATCAGCGTAGGAAAAACACAAGTTGAATATTGTGGGACTTTTAGCTGCTGCCTGTTTGTGTTTTGTTTTCTAATTGAAAGCAAGGATATTTATAGCAGATCAATTTTGATTTCTCTGTTTGTTCCCACTTTTTCTCTCAGTAGCAGAACAAGTCCTTTATTCCTAAGTTGTTGTTCTTCTCTTCCTTTGAAAAATGAGGTGATTTGGAACCAGTGATAAAAATAGCATACATACAAGAAAAAGATATCAATACAGATAATAATGTGGCAATACTGATACCTATTTCAAGCCCAGAATGGATCACTGTGGCATCCTAACATGATGCTAAGCCTAGCAATTGACTGATACCTGAATTACCTCTGCCAGAAAAAAACCCTTCACTTCTCTTTGCTTAGTCACTCATGTGTCTCCTCTTGTTTAACAAAATTGCATCCTATTTATAATCCCAGCTGGTCTGGATTAGTCAGGTAGCGTTTGTCCCACAGTAAAGTGTGTTCTTCCTTCCCCGGCAGGGCCCATCTATCTGCCAAGCCAGCGCTTGCTCGGAGCGCTCTGCCGCAGGCTGCAGCACTGGCTCATCCCCAGCATCCAGGAGCCAGCGTGTGGCTCTGACAACCAAAGGGTCTCTGAACAATACGATCAAAATAAATTATATCGAGGTCAGGGCCATGCTCCTCTGGCCCGACTTTTACTTCAGCCCTTGTGCCTGCTGTTTCTGTCAGCTGGCTCTAGGCCTGAAGGGTCATCTAATCCATAAAAAATATTAATCACAGACTTTTGGATAAAATTCAGGCTACCTGGTCATCACATTTGTGCTTAGCAGACCGGGCGTGTTCTTACAAGCAGCCACCCCGAATTAAAACTCTACCCTTTAAGTCATTTTCTGCGGCTTCTTCCTCACAAGCCTTGACTTCATGTGCAAATCGGAGACATTTGTTTTGCTAGCGCTTCAAGGGTGTGCTGACCTTTCAGTCCTGAAAGGAAAATCTTGATAAAAATCACTAATTAATGACTGAGTTTGAATCATTTGTCCCAGATATGTGGATAAACAAAGAAGCTAAAGGTCTGGCTATTAAACAGGAAAGAAAGGGTTTTCTTCATAGAGCGAGCTTGGCTGTTCAAATAGCTAAAACGGTGGTAATTGATTTATATTCAATTATTTGAGTGCACAGAAGCAATTATAGCTAATCTTTAAAGCCCAGTTCTACTGTGGAGCGTTACTATGCAAAAAATGATTCCTTATTAGTTACCCGCTGATGAAAGATGGTGGTAGGAGGATGGAATTTCACTTTTATTTAGAATTCACACCCAATTTTACCTATCATCTGATCTCTTTTTTGTATATTGAGAACAACAGGGCTGTTTATTCCAGACCTAATGAATCTAGCTGACAAACCACTGACAGGGAAGAGACTGCTGGAACTGGGAGGGGATTTGATCACAGAATTGTAACACTGACTGGTATTATTCAAACAAGAGATCTGTCAGAGTCCAGCTCAACTCACAGTCACCCTGGCTGTATTCATATAGTCAGCAGTCAGAACAATAAATGGTATTTTAATCTGTAACTCCTGCAGGCTGGTTCAGAAAATGGCTGAGATTTCCAGAGATCTCACAAATTCACTGTGAACCTCATTTTTAGCTGTTGGAAGGAAAGAGCACCTTTCAGGGTGCTCAGCCTCAATACCCAAAGAAGCACTCCAGCTAGCTTAGGGGCTGAATGCATCAGAGAGACATGGGAGGAGCAGGAAATATGTATGTCGTACTAAGGGAGGGTCCAGGATAGCTCTCAAGGCCACCCCGGAGCATTGTCTCAGCCTGAACCCACAGTAGAGACCTGAGCACACATGGCACAGGCTCGAGCTCTTCGCTGTGAGGTTTAGATGACTGCCTGCAGAAAGGGCCATGTCCGCTACATGTCATTGAAACGGGTCATGGGGATCAGTCCCTATAAACTCGTTCTTTACCTTGTAGTGTAGAAGAGCCTGTATCACAGTCTGCAATTAAGAAAATGAGAAGAGACAGAATCTGGGCCACTGCCTCTCCTGTGCCACCATCCCTGGTCCAGCAGCCTGTCTCAGGCAGGATTCTTTACATTTGAATAGTGTCTTGGCAACATCGAATTAAAAATCATTCACTGAGTTTTCACCACTGTGGAGGCACACAGAGGTTTAAGCAGTGGGCCTGTATCTTTTATAAAGCTGAACAAAAAAAACCTCAGTAACTATTATGCCCAGCTTCTACTCAAGAAACAGAAAGCAGTCTGTATTCCCTATCTACAGCTACTAGTAAAGTAATACTGTTGTCACCCAGTATCTCAGGTTTAACTCATTCCCAGTCTGCAAGCAGATTTGCTTAGCTGAGCTGTGGCTGAAATGGCTGAGCTGAACTCCAGCCATTCCCAGGCTAACCTGTACGACCCCCAGTTTACTTCAAACCATCCCTGAAGATAGTCTTGGGCACTGATCACAGGCTGGAGTAACGGAGGCACAGGTACAGTTCCCTGCAGGCCACACCGCTAAGGGATGGCACCTATGGTAAAGAGGCAGGGTAGCAAATGGGGACAGTCATCTCTTCATCTGGCACAGCAGCATTTGCCAGAATTTGTTCAGCAGAGCCTGCAGACTGAATAACAATTAGCTGCTAAGACTGAGGCAGTCCAAAATGCCCAACAGGAGACATCCTAGCACACAAAACATGCACAAACAGGAGCACCAGAGCCCATTCAAAGCTTGAATCCTGTCCTCCCTCCCTCCCTTATTACGGACAAATCCACATTTTCTTACATGTCCAACATTGTCAGGGAATACCTGGAGGGAGCACAGGGTAAAACATGCAGTTTTAGCTGCCTCTGGGAGGGTCACAGAGATTTCGTGAATAAGACACGATGCCCCCATCTCAGAGAAGGAGAGATGAAGCATCATTTGAGAAATGCTGCATATTCCCCAAATCCTACACTGGCCAATTCAAGCAATTAAAAATATTTTCTGTGGACAGCAATGCAGTGATGTTGAGTCTGTGATCTCTGGACAACCGTGGGTCTGTGGACTACAACCAAAATAACCACGAAAAATAAGGTTTTGACAGTACATTTACATTTGATACGGAGGGGGTCCAAAAAGCATAAAAGACTAAAAACCTCCAGTCTAGTGAAGTAGTTCTCTGCCAGTGAGGGAGGGGAGTCACCAAGGATAATCGAGGTTACAGTGAGGTATCGAAAAATATTATAAAACACAGAAAATAGAAATTCTCCCCTCACCTGTCATAACATCACCTTTCAGCAATCATCTGTCAATCTTTACCCACACAGATTTTGGGAGAGGGGGGTCACTATAATACACTCTTTTTTCACTCTCTTATGTGGGTGTGTTACAAAAAACATTGGATTTCAAACAAGTGTTTACCAATCTTAAAAATGAGAGATGAGTTTATTGCAGAGAAGGCAGGCTGCAGTCTCTCTGGTTGACATAAAGCTATCCTAAAAGCATTCCCAACTCTCCTCTCATACAGTCAGGTTTGTAGACTTGAACTCTCACATTTCCATCTTAATTGCTTGCACGTCACTACAGAGTTGCTCCACCACCTTTTTTCCTCCTTTTGCCAATAACTGCAGAATGACCTTCAGTTTTTGCACTGTTGCCAAAAGCAGTTTATTCAAAAAGTCAGAAAACAAAAAGAGTTTACAATAAACTTCTGTATCTTTTTTCCTAACATTGTTTGAACAACTATGTAAGCTCATCAAAGATGACTCATCATTGATGGTCAGGCTGTATTAGAGCAATCCCAAGCTCAGGTCATTACATAGTTAGAGAGCCTGTTTCAAAAGCCCGGCCAAGAAAGTAAAGGAATCTTTCTGCTTTCTTGAAGTGGCTTTGGAAAAGACCCAGGCCATTTAAGTCACAAAATACTGAGACACAGTAATAACTATTCATGGTGAACCCTTTGTTATTCTTCAGTAAATCACCATTAAGGAAAGGTAAGATTCCCTCACTTAAAAAGATAACGAAGGGTTCTTGTTATTCCCCTTTATCATCTTTGACTGCATATAAAAAATTACTAAGATGTGTATGGTTTTCCACCAAAATCTCCAGTAAAATCAGATAATAGGTGTAAAATACACCAGCAACAAAATGGAATTTAGTATATCTGAGGAACTCAGTGCAGACTTTGTAAAATGAAATAGTTTGATAGTCTGACCTTGATCCAACCAAACAGAACCCGCTTCCATTCAAAGGGACACACCTCTTTTAAGACAGAAAAGCTAAAAAGGATCAGCTTTAGTTCTTAGGGACAGACTCCTTGTAAAAGTGCACCAGCTAAACCAAAATATCTTGCTCGATTACAAAAGGTTTTATTCTTACAGATGCTTAAGATGCTGCTCTTCAGTGTTTCAGCAGAGAAAGCAGTTTCCCAAGGGTGTTTCTAAGCAAGACTCTTATGTGACATTTTCAGTGCCTGCACTATTCAAGCTGGGGGAAACAACCACAACAAAAAGAGCCCACACATGCACAAAGAAAATAAAAGATGCAGCTCCGCTAGATGGCAACCCTTGGTCTGGTAGCAGTGCCCTCGCCTCCTCCGCAGCACGGAGCGGAGCTCCAGCCTTTCTCAGGAGTTGCACAGACGTCCTTTGTCTGGCCTGTGTTGTGGGGAAAGCTGCCGGGATCAACCCAGCTATTGTTAGCTCCTTTCCAGCCTTATCAGACTTCCCATACCAGGTACTCCTCAAATACATCCTCTGGCAGAAATGCAGCGGTACTTCGAAGAATACCGATGCCAAATTTTTTTTTTCTTTTTTTTTTTTTTTAGTGTAAGCCCCTATAAACTGAAAATCCCCCTTTAAGGAACTATTGCAGAATAGAGGCTAAGCTGAAGCAACATCTGCAGCCTGCAGCTGCTCAGGCTGGCTCCTGGAGCCTGCCCCCAACTTCTCGCAAGCCCACGAAGAACGAAGAACACCTGGCAGCATCTGGAGCGGGCTGGTAAGCCCCTATAAACTGAAAATCCCCCTTTAAGGAACTATTGCAGAATAGAGGCTAAGCTGAAGCAACATCTGCAGCTGCTGCTCAGTCAGGCTGGCTCCTGGAGCCTGCCCCCAACTTCTCGCAAGCCCACGAAGAACTCCCCCAACCTGGCAGCATCTGGAGCGGGCTGCCACGGCAGTTTTATACCAGCCCAGCTCTGCTGACACCCACAGAGCCGCTTCTCCCACTGGTTTGGGACAAGATCTAACCCAGAAAGGCTGATGATGCTCTGCTTCTGAGCACCACAGGTCACCATCTACAAGGGAGCAGAGCACCAAATGAGTGAAAGCCACCGGCAGGTCAGATTTGTGGCACTTCACAGCTACTTGGCATAAAAGGGTGAGGCCTGTGGGCAACCAAACAATTCAGGTTTGCAGTGTCTACACAGCATATCCCAGAGCCTATCCCTGAAGACCTCTTCTAGACTCTTTTCAAGCAAAATCTCACTGAAGTCTGCGAGACAGCTGACAAATAGGATGGCTGTAAGGTCTTCAGGGTTAGATCCCTGGTTAATACACATTTGCATATCGAGCTTGTGAAATAAATAAATTGCTCAGTGAAATCCTCAGTGAAAAAAGGTGTTATCTTTCCTTAGCAGAGACCATTGCATTATCAGCTTCCCCTTCATTTGCTTGGCCTGCCAAAAGCACAGATCTCGGGCGCACGGTTTGGGTGAGAAAGCTGGGCAGTGAGATACATATTAGCGCAGCGCCATGAAGCTGAAATACTCCAAGCAGCTGCCAATATATGCTACAAATTCACATGCCTGAAGCAGTTGCTAAACAAAGGAAACACCTCTCCAACCGAAATAACCCCCGAGTTGGTCTTGTCTAGCTAATCTAAAATGTAGTTTTACGCAAGCAGGGCTTGGACCTGGCAGCGCGCTGCTTGCGAATGCAAACGCGCGCTCTCTTCACTGGGAGGTTTGCCAAAGTGAAGAGGGCAGGACTGAGTTCACAGAGTAGGACATTGTCCCGCCATCAAAACCAGCAGTGGGGCAGGATTAACCTAATTTGTAGCTACCTCGGCTGGACCGGCCGCCCATTGTTCCTCATACACGCTCTCGTGAAGCTTAGTTAAATAAACTACCGCAAAATTATACTTGAAAAGTGCATCTCCTTAACAGGGCTCAGCTATTAGACACTGGAGTGCTGTGGCCATTCATCCCCGGTGGTTCCTTTCCATGCAGCTTGGGGAGACCTTGGGCAGCTTTTGGGGAGGAAAGAGGCAGCGTGAGTTACAGCTCTTGCTGTTTAAAAGTAAAATTAAGCCAATTTCCGAAACAAACTATCTCATGGTTTGCTTCCAAAAGATCTTGCTTCACCTCTCCACACATCCCAGCATCGTGATCCCAAGTCTCTGAAAAGTTAAATCTGGGTTGATGAATGAAGAAAACTGTTTTACCTTTCATATTATCTTTTAAAAGATAGAAGGCACAAGGATTTGTCACCACCGAGGGTAAAACCTCAGGCTGATCCGTATGTGGATCCCGTTTCAAAAACAAACAATCCACTTGGGACTGGCGGGGAGCCAGGCTGCGGGATTGCCTTTTAGGACTCGCATCTCAATAGGAAACCTCCGAGTATTTTGATCTGTTTTCATAACTGTAACAATTTTCATCCCTTGGCTTTGTAGTGTATTATCGTTCCCTTCTTTCTACTAAGTTAAAGAAACAGCCGGTACAAATGAAGGCAAAACAAGCACGGGTCGCTGTGGATAAAATACGGCATTTCAAAAGATTTAGGAAAGACAAAAACCACTGCCTGTCTTAACTCCTGCCAAGAAACCATTACAGAGGATGGAGGCGCAGTGAAAGCCCCTTGAACGCTGCATTTCAACGGCAGTAACAACCACAGATCTTAGATCTATTGTGTAGCTTTATTTTTATAGGACCTATCATAGACTCTTTTACATAACTTAAATGATTATCAAATAATCTCCTGTACACAATGAGACTGAGCCGCATTGCTTTCCGAGCTTTGACACATTCCTGGAAGAAATCCAACGGTCTGTAGGAATCACATCGCCACAGTGGCTACAGTACATTTTTGTCCCGAGCTTACGCCATCAATTAACTTACGTATCGCTGTAAATTGCTGTTTGCAAGATCCTGCAAGACATTGTTAAATTTCAGGGTACTAAGTTTTGGTAGCAGCATTTTTAATTTTGCTTCACTTGAAAATTTTTTTCTCGCCTTTGTGTCCTCAGCAGAACATCCACCAGCCCTTGCGATGCTCGCGAGCCTGGGAACGATTTTAAATGCACCGCAAGAGTTGACCGAGTTTTACTTTTAGACTGAAATCATTTACAAGTGGCCATGGCTGCCTTCGGGAAGAGCAGCCCCCGTCGCAGCGTCGCATGAGACAGGTACACCACGCCGCGTCTGCCTACAGCAAGACAAAACCTGACCCCTAAGGAAGGCTAAGGAAAGGTAGTCACCGCCCGCTAGAAAAACACCTGAAGGAACCCAATATTTCACATTTTATTTGCAGCGCCTCCCAAGCCGCTGGAGGAGGCGACTCGCAGAGCACAAGGCCGTCTCCTGCGGGAGCCGCGGCCGTGCTTTCGGGTGGGGGGG
>NW_008795486.1:145116-149639 GCF_000699145.1 Aptenodytes forsteri
TGCCCCCCCCCCCCGCCTGCAGCTGCTCAGCTGGCACAAAATGTGTTCCTCTCCCCGAGGCCAGAGCCGGTGGTGCTGGATCACCTGCACGGCTCTAAGTGCGAGGGCACGGAGACGCACTCTTGCTCTGACACCCGCCAGGATGAAAAAGCCTAAATTAATTTGCAAAGGTGTTTGGTTTTTTTTCCAAGCTCGTTGCTATGCACATTACCCAGCATACTGTATTTTCCTAGTCAGGTCAAATCCTGAGAAAATCCAGCGCTGTGATCCAGTAGAAATCTGAAATAACCGGGTTGCATTCAGTTAAAACCGAAGATTTTTACTTGCACGGGTTTAGTGAAGCAGCAGTATAAATCTTCCATACGGAAGGCAGAAAAATTTGTGAAGCGGCTACTGAAAGTATTGATAACAGCTCCTGAAGGAACTATCATGTCTTTTCTGGGGGGAAAAGGTATTTGATTGATTTTCCCTTAGAAAACTTCCACACTGATGCAGAACAACCCCAACCCTTTGAGCTCCAGATTTATTTTCAGTGATTCTATATGTCTAACTATGAATAAAGATGCATATCTGATTTTGACTGAAATAAAGTGAGTTTTCTTGGTCTGCATCGATTCATTAGAAATGCAGCAGTTCCGTATTGGAAGGAAAAAACAGAAAACAAAACTCTGCAGAAGAAAAGGGAAACAGGCTCCTAAGACTGTACTTAGTGGTAAAACAAGGAAAAATCAGCCAAATTCACCTCACTGTGGTTTCAAACACTTGTTGAATGCAAAACAAGTATTGCAAGGAGAAAAGAGGAGAAAGCACGTATTTCATGAGAGGCAAAAAAGGCTCAAAATCCTCTACAAAACAAAAATGCTGATTTTCTTGGTTTCTCACCTGCATCTCAGCAGGGCTCAGCAGGGTCCCATCGGCAGGCAGAGCCCCGCGGTCCCAGGCACAGCCTTGGCTCTGGTGCCGGCACATCTGGACTGGGTCTCCTTGCAAAACCTGCTCTGCTGGAGCCTCCCAGAGTCTCTTATCTGGGGAGTTCCTCTGAGTGCGACTGTGTAATTGAAGCAAAAAATACCGGTAGGCAGAGGGCTACGGGAAATGTATATATCTCTCCGTATCAGAATGAGTATGTATACATAGGAGGTGGGTTTAAACTACTTAGCTCAAGTACAACTGACAATGATTAGCTACCCGAGCTTTTACCCTGAGGTCCTGTCAAGCCCTGTCAAGCTTTGCAGCCTGCTCCAAGCTCCCTTATCGATGGGGAAATGTGAAGAACAACATATATATCCCCTGTGTGCTCCACTAGATTTGCATCCTTTGAGGCCACTTCAAACTGCACATGGGTTTAGAAAATGGGGACGACTATCTGTCGCTGGATGTGCAGCCTGTTTGGGACCATTTCTTATCTGAGCAACGTGAAATGACTCTGTAATAGGGCAGCAACTAAGTTGTCCTCAAGTTAGTATCTGTTTCAGCGTTATAGCAGCAATATTTCATAGCCTGTCGAAAGGGGGTTGTTAATGAGTCTGGGTGGTATTATATGCAGAGTGGCTAAATATCCGGTGGCTTAGAGAAAAAAAAGCTGAAAGCCCTGGCTTCTCTTCTGTAAGGCTGAATTCATTCAATTAAACAGCTCTGAGAGCTCAGCTATGGTTTAGCGGGAGACTATTACCTCCTAAAAATTGGAGAGTATTAAAACAACTGTCAGGCGTGCAAAGGAAAGTTTGCATTCGGTTGTGCTAAGCAGCCAAATTTACATATTCTCAACCAGATTTGGAGATTTAGAAAGCCTTCATAATTGCATTAAACATGCTTATTCTCCGTGTTCTCTCAAGTAGAACTTATTACCCCAAGTTGGGGTACCCTGCGCAATGCCTGGAGGGAAATTGCTAAGCCATATGATGTCAACAACTTGCAAAGAAACTTATTTTTTTCCAAGGAAATAGCGGTTTGGATATTCCTGCAAAACGTCTCTCTCTCCCAGCAGCTTTACGAGCCAACACTTGTCTTCTGCCTGTGTTCTTTCAGGATGATGATGCTCAGCCCGCGCAGGGTGGCTCTCACGCCCCACCAGCGATCCACCTCGGCTCGCTGGCAAGGTCTAATGTCCGGGAAGTGCTGGGGTTAGGCCTACAAAATAACCCCCAGCCCAGGCAAATGCTTGGACCAGATGTCCTGGTCCCTCCACTCTCTCCCCCCATCAGACCCAGGTGAGTGAAGTAGCTGCAGAAGCGCTTCCCCCAACCCAAACCTCCATCCCTCAGGATAGCGTTCAGTGCTCACTAAGGGGCTCCAGGGGCTCTGCTGCTATTTTCTTGCCCACTTTTGTGTAGGAAATATATCTGGTTTTGTTTATTTTCTTGCTCATTGCAGGCAGCAGCATCTCGACCAGCTCTGGGGATTAAACCAAGGCTCTCCAGAATGATGCCCTTGGTGTCAAGTTTGGCTTTTTTAGAGGGAACCGCAGCACGGTCCCTGTGAAATGAAGGGAGCAGGGACACACCGTGCTCGCTAATGCTTTGCACCGGCCACAGATTGAGCTCATAGCCACACAATCAAGCCCTTCACAAGAAGATCAATTTGTTATCGTTACGGATGGAGTGGCCCAGAAAGGAGAGAGCGCCTTACACAAACAAGAAAGCCTTGCACAGCTGAGGACCATGACGTGGTACCGTGCTCCACTTTTGTGGAGCAGCTCCTCACCGGAGGTGGCTGCAGAAGCTGAATCTGCCCTCCTGATGCTTGCAGGACCGCCCGTCTCAGTGTCCAACACTGGGGTAAATCCTCTGCAATGCAGGGACAGGTAGTGGGATCCAGCCTGAAGGAAACATCTCATGCTGTGCCCCATCACTAAAAGAGGGTAGATTCAGACGAGATATAAAGAAGACATTTTTTACAATGGGGGTGGTGAAGCGCTGGCCCAGGTTGCCCAGAGAGGCTGTAGATGTCCCGTCCCTGGAAACATTCCAGGTCAGGTTGGACGGAGCTCTGAGCAACCTGCTCTAGTTGAAGATGTCCCTGCTCGTTGCAGGGGGGTTGGACTAGATGACCTTTAGAGGTCCCTTCCAACCCAAACCATTCCATGATTCTATGATTACTAGCAAAACCTTCCCTTGGGGAAGGCAAACCAAATCCAGCACCGAGCCCAGCCCTCACAATTCACAACACCCGTTTTCCTTTCACCGCAGCATTGGGAAGGCAGCGTGAAAGTAAGAAAATCTCTACGACAGGGGAGGGACGACTTTTTTTTCCCCTGGCCGGTTGTATGGCCCATATGGTTATCGAGTTATGGGAAAATCTGGCTGCCCAAACAGGTGTCACCGCTCGCAACCTACAGTCTCATTTCCTGATCGCGTCTTAATCGGCGAGTTGGTTGTGAAAGTTGATTTCTTGCACATTCTTATATCAGTGGGAATTTCTGCCCTTCCCTGACAAGTATTATAGGCAGCCTTTGACATACAGCCCTACAGGACCTAAATAGGCTGCTATTCTTTCCCTACGCTGAAAGGGAGCTTTGTGCCAGGGATTCATTAAACTGCACTGCACAGCCCTTCATAAATGGGCTCAATAATGAACAGTCGATTTAACTGGAAAAGCTGCTGGAGCTGTTAAATTAAAGGGAAATAAAGTGCACTTCAGGCTCAGTCTGCCAGAAGAAAATGTTGACCTAAAAAAAATCTTCATTTTACTGAATCTCTTGCAAACAGGCTAAAATCGTCAGGAAGTTTATACTCGCAACAGTGGGAAAAATTTTAAAACATACCGGTCTACTTCCCCACTAATAAAGAAAGAAAAATTGGCAATAAAATATTCAGTAAAATCAGAAGGAGGGATGAAAGGCATATTCCACTTAAGCCAAATTTAAGCCAGTTAACCTAAATTTAGTATATGTGTGTAGATATAAGATTGTGTGGCTTATGTAGATCCAGTCCTCGCCTGCCTTAAATCACTATAGACCAGTTCAAATGATGCATGTTGATACATGTGCATATGCACAGTTTCTTCCTTTACAGTCTTAGCTTCTCAGAGATGCTATTTTTCTCGAATGAAATTGTTAGCGGACACGGGACTGCAGAGCTGGCACCCTGCAAACGAAGCCCAGTTTTCCTCTTGCAGCCTCTGGATGCCGTTGTCTCAGTTTCCCTTCCCCTCTTTCAATCTCGGTGTGCATTTCATGTTCTCCCGGGATATATTCCCCCCAGAAGAAAGGGCAAAACAGGTTTTGGTGGCTCTGCTGGCACCGGTGAGTGGGTGACGTGTGTTTGTAAGCACTGCATCACACTGGAAAGAGCTGTGCAAAGATAAAGCACAAAGCTGTGTTGTCTGTGTTTAGGGGATCATCACTCTCCCAGGAGATCCCATAAAGGCTCTCCTGGTCCTTGCCCAGGCTGGGCTGGGCTGAGCTCTGAGATGCCACTGGAGACTTCTGGGTTTCATGAGAGGCAGGTCCTGCTTGACCAACCTGATCTCCTTATATGACCAGGAGACCCGCCTAGTGGATGAGGGAAAGGCTGTGGATGTGA
>NW_008795486.1:150728-158775 GCF_000699145.1 Aptenodytes forsteri
TGGTTGGACTCGATGATCTTAGAGGTCTTTTCCAACCTCAATGATTCTATGATTCTATGATTCTATGATTTCAGCAAAGTATTGCTGAGCTACGCACAGGAGTCTGAGGTGGACTTTAGACATTTAACCTGAGATTTTTTTATACACTTATTTTAAGAAAGCAGGGAAAAAAAACAGATATGGTTTAGAACTAGAAAAGAAATAGTGGGTCACTTCAGGCCCTCATCCAATCAACTTCATATATCCAAAGTTTCCACTGGAACCAAGTTCACAAATTCATCAGGGAGGGACTTTATTTTCCGTTTGCCAGTATTTTGTGAAATCTTGGGGATTTATGCAGCCCAGTCCTGTAGCGCCCTGGTCTGGGATCATGTTGCTCATAAGGCAATGGTTGTTTTACCCACGTGAGGAGTGCAGGACTCAGCTGAAACATGGCCCACACATGGGGGGACTATATTTAATCTTCTGGATGAATAGGAACATCCATCATTCAGCTGAGCCTGACCCACCTCATGGTTTTATGAGTGGAATTCCTTATTTCAGTGCGGTTACTTCAGCATAAAACTGGGGTTGCATAGCGGTGAATCAGTTCTTCCATCATAGCCATCTTGTTCTCCTTCATCTGAGCAGTCGTAAATACTGTTCCACAGCTGTGTTATGCACTTCATATATGATATATTGTGAAGGAAATCTATCTATGCAAACGTAGACTGGAAGTTTAAGGACAAGAAGAAGCATGCAATGGGGAAGGGACCATGTCCAAATCTAATTCTGGGGCAGATCATCTGAAAACACACCTCAGCACCAGCTTTAAAAACCTTTGTGTTGCTTTCACTGTTTCAGATTGTAGTTGGTTTTTCATTATATAAACTTCACGGTTGGAGAAACACTCATCTTCTTCATAGTATTGCAACTTTTGTTCAAATCTTCTGTACAATTTTAAAGGTGATGGCAGCAGGCTTTCAGCCCTTCACTGAAGTTGCCTTTAGTAGGTTAAATATTTTTTCATACTCTGAAAACATGAGCATTCAGGAAGAGTATTAGCTGTAATATATCAGTCTTCCACCTAAATTTTGCATAATTATTTATGACTTGATTAAAAGTGTCCTGGTATAGATCAAAATCCCACAAAAGCTGCAAAACCATGAACCTTGCTGCAAAAATAATGCTTTTGATAACTTTTGTGGGTTGCTTTCCTGAATGCAGAACTTGGGTGTATTGGTGGTGGCTCTCTGCCACCACTACAAGAGCTGTGCAAAACCACCACTTGCCTCTTCAGAGAAGAGTTTTGGGGGTTGAAATTGTAATTTCATTTCTTTAAATCCCGCTTATAGTCCGGTACTTGGCTACTGGCAGAAATATGCATTGAGGAAGCATTTACAGATACTTGAAAAGAATAGGAAAGGGAATTACTTTTCATATTATTGAGAAATACTTTTTCATAATTTTTTTTCCTTAGTCCTTGTGTATTCCTTGAAATTTGGAGGGTTTTATCTTCACTCGGAGACATTTCTGCAGGTAAACGTGGGTTTTGAGATCAAACTCATTCCTTTATTTTTGCTAGTCATGCAGGGTGCTGCTTGGAAATGCTTTGTTGGGTGGAAATAAAATGTGAAATGCAAACAAATAGCAACTAGCGTCAAGCACCGTCTTGTTTGCCGCACACTATCCGTCCACTAATCTCTGTTTGCTTGGCAGGAACCGGTTTATTTGATCTCATGGTTCCTGACAGGCTTTGACAGGAGGTGCTGCATGGTTTTGGGGAGGACAGGAGCTCCTCAAATCTTACTTGATGCAAACAGTGAGGGTTTAGCAAATGGTGCAAAATAGTCTTCATCTATCTCAAACTAGTCACTGAAACCAAAGGCACTGAGGTGTTTCTCAGAGGTCCGGCCATATGCCAGCCACATCATGGGGAGAGCATAGGAGGGCTGGGTGCTGCTTGGTGTGTGGTCCATGGTCATACACAGCCTGGCACCAGTGTTTCAGAAAGAAGTCTTCTCATTCATTATTTATACTCTGAAATAAGGACCGTGTTCAACCTCCAGTGAAGCCATTTCCACTGACTTTTACTGGGTGATGAATAACCCCAATAAATGGACCTAATTTTCGGAATTGCTGAGCACCAGTGACTCCCATGACTCTGGTGAGCCAGTCCCTGTATCTTTGCCCTCCATTTAGGAATAACCAATTTTCTTGAGCCAGGAAACCCCATGCCAAAATCTTCATATGACATGTGGCATCTTCCCTCTGTGTACCTATGAGCTAAACTCAGCTTTTCCTTCCAGCCCTCCCATGGCCTGGGCTCAGCCCTCTCTCTCACTCCAGGTAGCTCTCAAATGATGCTTCAACCATGCTGGAGAGCCCCTGACATGGAGATGACTTCAGGTGGTGACTTCACCTACAACTACAGCAATGCTGTCGTAACTCTTCTTATTCCTTTATGTCTCTTAAATAAACCTGGTGCAGCTCAGCTGATGGATCTGTAACGTGACGACACTGGCAAAAAGGTGGCCTCTGCCTATGGAGCTGCTCTGGCACTGCCTCGTCTGCGTCAGCTCCAGGGAGAGAGCTGGGACTCAGGTGCTGAAATGGTGGGAGCTGTGTGACCCCATGGCAGACAACAACAGAGCCCAGGTACTTACCTAAAGGAAATTTTTTTTTCTGGTGTGTTACAATTGTTGGGAGATATTTGCATCACAGGACGGTCTTTAAATGTTGGTCAACACTGTGTCCCAGTATTTAAATGGTTAAACTGTTTCTTTCCAAGATTTTTTTTTCCCCTAAAAAAGGACAATTGTGGAATTTTTAATTGCTCTATTTTTAATTGAAAATGCTATCAAAACTGTAACCAGTTTTGCTTGTTGAAAATGGCCCATTAGAAAGGTAATTTCCTTCAGCAAAACACCCTCATCCAAACACTTTTTAACAGCTTAACTAAACAGGCAAATACGATTTTCTATTCCCAGTCTCGCCCATCCACTGCAGGGCTGGGCTGCTCCGAGGAGGCCTCTGAGTTCTGGACCAGGAATATGTTTTTGACAGGGTGACATGAAGATCTGACTGATCCATGTCAAAAAATGCTGGGAGCGGGACAACCAATGCCCCTTGCCCGGCTGCCATGGGGAAATCCAGGCTCCGCATTAATTCCCTCCTGGATCCTCTCCGCAGATGTCCTTTCTGGGAGGCAAACCCAGGTCTTATCTCAAATAAGAATATCATGATTTCCTGATACCAGCACCAATTTTATTAACTCGCTTTACTTTTTCACCATTTATTTTCTCCCCTGCTGAGGTGTGTCTGCAGGGAGTTTAATCTCATCAGGAGCAGGAATGGGTCCCAAGACCCCTTTCATACAGCAAAAATAACCTTCTCGTTGGTGCAGCACAGTCTGCAGGCTGAGACGGCCACCGGTCTGCAGGACTTGGGGACGGCAGGAGTCCCTGCTCCCACACAAAGCGCTTCTTTGGCCCACCCTTGGCCCCGATGCGTTCTCACGTGGAAAGCCCCAGACCCTAAATCAGCACAATACAAGCATCAGCCACCCAAGTCAGCCCCTGGATTTCAATGGGGTTACTCTCATGCTTAGATTTGGGCATATCTTGCTGAACGGAAGACTTTGTTCGCAGCAAGAGGGGTTCAAAACCATTCTGTGACGCACAGCTACCTTTTAAATCTTGCTGAATGGAAGACTTTCGCAGCAAGAGGGGTTCAAAACCATTCTGTGACGCACAGCTACCTTTTAAATGTTCATAGGGTTCATTAAGAGTTTAAATCCTAATATCTTACTTGTCTATAAATTATCTAGATAAACACGTAATAAATCATTATATACACATATATACGCGGAGTGGGAGCACACTGTGATTAGGAGCTTTGCATACAGCAAATACATATAGACTAAAAATACTGTAAAAAAAAAAAAAGAATTTTTTTTTTGAAAGCTATAGCTAACAAAAATGTTGGATTTTTTGTTACCAGAATTTTTTTTTAACCAGATGTTTTCAGTCTTTTCTTAACAGAGCCACTCGCAGATTGTTCCCTCAATTATTTCATGTTTAGAAATGGTGTCTTGTTAAAAGAGAGAGGGAGACGGAGGGAGAGAGACTCACAAACTGCCATTATCATGCAAATAGCCCCAGAGGAAAAAGGACAGTGAAAATGATAGCACTGATCTAATTATCTGCAGGCCAATATAGCTAAGTCACTGAAAGAGGCCCACAGAAAAGGCTGCCACAGAAACACAAAAAACAGCCAGAAAACAATAAGGAACTTAGCAACAGTATAAAAACGGACTTCTTTCTGTGCACAAAGAGTAGTTTTATGAGCATTTTTCTTGCTTTCAGTTTGCAGAAAAGGTTAGAGCACATTTTAAATTCTATGCCAGGATTTTTCCCCCCCCCCTTCAGCCCCTAAAGATCCTTTGGCACGCCGTCATATCGCTGCGCGCCCGGCGGGGGGCACGCGGCCGTCCTGCTTAGCGTGTCCGAACTGCCACACGTGTTGGGGGCTGCTGAGTTCGTGCGAGGTGAATTTTGGTAGCGCCCTTCTTGGGGGCTTGGATTTTGGTCAAGACATTCAAACTTTGCCCTTTTTGTGTGTTAACCCTCTTGTCTTCCTTTTGGTGCTCGCAGGGGGTTCCCAGCTGGAGGATGGAGGGTTTCTACGCTGCCCACCCTCCCTCGGGCGACCCGTACGAGGGTCTCGGTGCTCCCTCCGTGGGGAGCCGCAGGAGGAGCCCAGCTATTGCAGCCTGCACCCGGGCACAGCCATCCCCACAGCCATAATTCACCTCAATAAGGACGTCAGTAAGGACCGTGACATGCTGCCCACCACATTGCCAAATACAGACACTGACAAGCAATTAAAAAAACCCCAAAAGCCACTGATTGTAATTGTCAAAGAGGACCCCACATGACCTTCTCACCCTCAACTCTCTTCTTCTTGGTGGAGAGAAATGGGCAGCTCCAGAGTAACTTTTCTGCCCTATTTTAGTGATCCTGCCTTGCCCCCATGATCAACCTAATCAAACTAATCCCACCAGATCTTAAAAACTCAGGGCACCTGCCAACTCGGCCCAATGTCCTTTGGAGCTACAGGTGTCAAACCAGTGCAGGACAATTGCCCAAAATGTCCTGAAAATGCTTTTTAGCCACTCGGAGGTCACCACCCTCCTTCTTGAGGGGGAAAACTCCCAGCCAGTAACTGTTTCTGCTCATTACAGATTTAGACCAGACTGGGACCAAAATTGGAAAGAGAAAATGCAGAGCATCTCTCTACAAATTCTCCAAGTCATCTAATCCCTCCTATTAAGCTTAACAAGCTTAATAAGATGTTAAAATATCCATAATTAGCCAAGAATGTACAGACGCTGCAGCAAATAGTTGCCAGATGTGGTAAGCCCTGTCCGTACGGCTGGATGCTCTAGAAAAATGAAGGTAAGGAAGGGCAGTATCTTCTCTGGGGTAGGGCTTTGAATTATTTCTTTCGGGCCTACTGAAGGGACTTTTAAGAAGGATCTGAATAGCAATATGGAGAACTAATTCAATTTGAGTGGGGAGTCATCAATATAGGCAAAATTCAGCCTTGTGGTGGCAGCACAAGGAGGAAGAAGAGAAACCACTGGGATGAGGGGATTCAGGCTACATCCTCAGACACAGGCTGGATGGGCACTTTTGTCAAAGGCTTGAGCCAGTTCTGAGTCTGGTACCCCTCACAAACAGCCAGACATGCAAGATGTGGAAATTCAAACTTTGTGCACTCAATTTTGCCCAGAGGCAGTTTATTTAGCCCTGCATGGAGGAAATCTGGTGATTTTTTTTTGCAAGGGACCATCTTTAAGCCATCCTTCTGCAGTCTGGCACCTTCAGCTCTCATCTTCAGGCGAGGACCACTAGGTCTGGACTGCTGCAGAGTGAACACACGGCCCAGATGTACTATTTAAAGGTGGATTTTCCTTAGAAGTGTGGTATGGGTTCATGGGATGGTATGGGCTTCATGGAGGAAGAATCAGAAGGAGAAAGAGGGCAGAAATACTCAAAGAAGAAAACAAACAACAGACTTTTAGAAAGGATGGGCAGATCCACTTGAAGAATTCAGTTCTTGAGAAAGATATGTTAACTTTCAAGTGCTTAAAAAATTCATGGTGGATGAAGGTTCCTCTATCTAGCCAGCAAGTGTTTCTTGCCCTCCTGCCCAGTCTGTGTCCTAAGAGGATAAACTGGGGATTCATAGTGCACAGGACTTGAGTGGAGATCTGTGGAAACATGGGTCAGTAAAGGGTATTGGTTTGGGCAGCAGAGCCCTGTTAGATTTGAAATCTCCTAACGAGCCACAGGCAGACCTGTGTGCATCTGCCCTGGTCCTTCCTTCTTCTCCTGTCTCAGCCCCAGCTCCATGGTGAACAGCCTGAGGAGCTGCTCAAAGTTAAACCTCTCCTTTTTTGATCTTGCCAGATTCATCCGAACCTGATCAATTCCCCAGTGCCCTTCACTGCACCACCAAACACTTGTACTAGCTTTTCCTACCTTACAGACCTCTTGAAAATACAGCACAGAAAGAAAAAGCAGAAGTCAAGTTGGCATGGAGGGCGTGGCAGGTAGCTCTTTCTCCAGCGTGGCCATCCAACTGCACAGTCTTTCTATTTTTGAAGATGCAACACAAATACTAAGATGGAGAAATAAAAAGCACTCAGCCCCTCAATCCAGCTCTCTGGAACACTCATTGCATCTTATTTTGACTTTATAAAGTGTCCCCAAAACTCATCTATTTCCTAGGAGAGCTTTGTTAGCATTTATACTATTGGGGGGGGTGCTGTTATTTCTGTGAATAGTCGGTTAAGGTCGGAAAACAGATTCTGGTAGCAAAATTGGCTGTGTCGGATAAATGTTAGTCATGGTGATTATCTGCCAGGGAATGTGAACAGGTTACAAAGCGATAAGAGGAGCTGCTGGCACCAGGGATCCTGTTTAAATTTTTTCCGTGTACATGGAATTTAATTTATGCAGGCTTTGCAAACAACATCTGATCACTCTGTCAGATGGTCCAGCACCAGATCAGCAGCCACCGAACTTGTACCCAATTGAAGTCACCTCCTCATTTGCTGCACTGGAGAGAGATGGAAGGGGTTTGAGCCTCCTCACAACCCTTTGTGCATTTTTTAGGCCTTCCACATAGCAAGTCTCTCCCCATCTGATCTCTTTTGTGACAGTATCTACCCAATACACATTCTTCCCTCCCTGTTTTTTTTTTGACTTGTTGCTTCCCAGGCCACTCTGTTGGAAGAAATGACATCATCAGAGAAATATCTGACATTTCAGCTGATCTAAATTCAAAATACACTGAGTATTGAATAGCATGGCACAGCACACAAAGACCACTGACAGTCACAGGCCATAACAGATACCTCAGGGAGGAACTAGATCAAGTGCTACTTTGGTTCACAAGGACCATGAAAACTAGACTTAATTGTCGATACCTAAACCACACCCTTATCTTTTCAATATGTAATAGGTTTCATTCCTTTCTGTGTTTCCCAGATGCAAAATACACACCGGTAATCTGCTGTGATGGAGGCGTGGAGGTGCGCCTTGCAGTCTGCTATCCATGGTCCATGATTTGCCCCATGACATTGTCGTGGTTTAACCCCACGGCAACCAAGCACCACACAGCCGGTCGCTCATCCTCTGCCCCCAAGTGGGATGGGGTAGAGAATCGGAAGGGCAAAAGTAAGAAAACTTGTGGGTTGAGATAAGAACAGTTTAATGATTGAAATACAATAAAATAAAGTAAAATAAATGATAATAAATTGTAATGAAAAGGAAAACAACAAAAAAAGAGAGAGAGAAACAAAACCCAGGAAAAACAAGTGATGGAACTGCTCACCACCCGCCAACAGATGCCCGGCCAGTCCCCGAGCAATGGTCGCTGCCCCCTGGCCAACTCCCCCCATCAACATTATCTCATCCTAAATCCAGAATACAGCACCGTACCAGCTACTAGGAGGAAAATTAACTCTATCCCAGCTGAAACCAGGACAGTATCCACC
>NW_008795486.1:161606-174624 GCF_000699145.1 Aptenodytes forsteri
AGGTGTACTGAACGCCCCTCCAAGTGAAAGCAAACTGTGGCCTGCACTCTGCTGCCAAAGGGATTGAGAAAAACGCATTAGCAATATCAATTGTGGCATACCACTTGGCTGCCTTTGACCCCAGTTTGTATTGAAGTTCTAGCATGTCTGGCACGGCAGTACCAGCTACTAGGAGGAAAATTAACTCTATCCCAGCCGAAACCAGGACTGACATGAAGGGCCGTGTAGAAAGGTCCAGCAATAACCCAAAGGGTAACACTTCCTTAGGACTCCTCAGGATTATGGGGAGAAGGGAGCTGAGACCAGAGGTGACTTTGTGAGGATGCCTTGGGCCAGGCATCTTCAGCATGACATTAAGGGCTGCCTGTCTGAGTACCCCAGCTCTTCCCATCACCAAGCAAAAATATGACCTTTTTAAAGTGCGTGGGATACACAGATCCCTTTCTGAGGATGTGGAGGACGTGTCTGTGCTGGTAGCCCAGGCAGCTGGTTTCCAGCCACTTTGACTAATAGTCTGATTTCTGGCTTGCCCTAATGCTTGCCCCCGCTGATCCTGCTGGCCCTAGTCCATAGTTGTTGGCCAAGGAGGGGTTGGTTATGCCCCTACGACATTAGTCAAATGTGGGCACCTGGGGCCACAGGGGCAGCCTGGGTGGTATGTGTTTAGGCTTATACAGGACCAGAAGACACCATCTGGGTCATGGAGCCCAGACAGTTATGCAGAGGTCCCCAAGCCACAAATGGGAGGAGGATGGGGACAGTCTAGGGGGAGTGTTGCTCTGTGCTCATCCCCATTCTTAGAGCTCTTCCCAAGGGTCTCCTCTGGCCTCTGTCAGGGAGAGGACATGAAGCTGCTGTAGCAGACATGCAGTTCAGAAGGATCTATAGAGTACCCATTCTGCTTGCCACTATGCACCCTGGGCCATAGGAAATAAACACCAGCAAAAGACCAAATCAGGAACTGTAATGTGCCTCAGGAAGAGAGGAGGGGAGACCTGCAATGTTGGTGTCTGGGCTTCTACAATAGCAGGGAATTCAGAGAGTAAAATCTCAGATGATGCTATGAAGTGCCCCAAGCTTCACTCTACAGCAGAAGGAAAATAAAATGCTAATTTAAGAACACAGTGCAGCAGCAGTTGACTTGCACCCCTCACACTGATGTCCAATAATTCAGGATCCATTGGGACAGAGAGCAAAAGTGTTCCTGCAGCTTCGTGCCAAAGGCACCTGCATGGGAAAGCCCTGGGTTCAGATATCTGCTCCCGGTGCTGCTTTCATATTTAACATGAAAGACCAAGCTGCCCCCCCTCACTTCCATCCTCCCCATCTCCTTCTCCATCAGCAATGCCTGATGGACATCCTTGCATCCCCAGGACGTTCCCTGGTGTCCCCTCCAGTTGTGACAGCAACCCTCTGCCTTGAGGATGAGCCCCAAAGACAAGGACATTTTATCCATTGGGGTTTTAGCTGGAGATCAGGTATAATTCCTTGCCGAGAGGATGTTTCTTCTTTAATGTTCAGCCAAACTTTGAGGCTCACACCCCTGAAGGTGCCTAATCCCTACCAGTTTCTTGTGTGACTTGAGGAATAGTGCCTAAATTCAGAGATGAGCCGTGTTGGTAACAGTATCCAGGGCTGTGAGACTTAAAGGAGAACGTCACACTTATTCGGGGGCAAACCCTTCCAACTAAAGCAAATAAAAAAGAAGAAATAAATCATTAAAACCAAACAAACAGACCAAATACTTTAGAAACTTTTTACAATTTTATCCACATTTTCCAGTTTTCCTTTTTCCATCTGCCACACACATTATTATACTTCTGCTTTTAAAAAAGACAGAGAGAGAAAAGGAGAGAAAGGAGAATGAAGAAGTAGGAAACAGTAAAACAAATAATTTTCTATTTCATCAGGAAACAGCCTCCCCAGTTTAAAAAAAAGTCAGAAGTTTTTATTTTGAGAACGCTTTTGGTGAAAACAATCTGATTTAGAAATCTCAGCCAGCTCTTGGTAACAAGCTGCCCTGAGAGCAGCGCTATATTCCTGCGTCCATCACCATGGCAGTCGCACAGGCACATCATTCACACTGCCTTTCTTCCTCCCTGACACGCGGCTTCACATAACATCACGCAAACGTAAGGAGAGCAGCTCGTGATCTCCCACTGCTGCCTCCCTCCGCCGGCCACCGCTTTCCCTGGCGTCGGTCAGGGTCACCCTTGGCTGCGTGCTCTGTGCATGTGTGTGCACGTGCACGTGTGTGTGCATGTGCAAATTCCCATGCTAAGCAAGCGGCTGCTGTAGTCTGACTTTCTCTCAAAAGATGTGCACACCTCGTAGCTTGCTGCTGTCACTGTCCTCTTTTTTTTCAATGCAAAAACTTGCCCAGAAGCAGTTGTGTAAAGATGTAATCAGCTAATTACTTGTAACTGGAATAACCTGGAAGGAGAAAGGCTGGAGGACTGGTAATGTCGGATCCTTACCCGCCTTGAGGACACAGCCTACTTAGGGGGCCCGAACCTGCCAGCACCTTTTCAGGAGCCAATCTTTTCCTGACTAGGGCTACCCAAGGGTAAAAGCACGGTGGTCACTGCACTAAAATCCTGTTCTTTGCTCTCGATTTGAGCCTACCATGACCACGACGGGAGCAGAGAGACCCTGTGATGGCACCAAGCCGTAGGTCCCAGCCCCGGAGCAGCCCTGTGCATGCATCAGCAAACCCACCAGGACATCACTTATGTCACCCTCCCAAGCTCTCAGGGCTGTTTCTCCAGGAGCCACTTATTGACTTGCCTCAACCCAAAACAACAACGTCAGTCATCATTCCTCTTCCCGGCTTGGTGCCCCCCTGGAGTAAGGAAAAGCATCGAATAATCCTCCTCCGTTCGGTGTGTGGTCTGGTTTTCCATGTCGTCATGCAGACAGTACAGAGACGGGAGGTCAGGCGGGTCATCAGAATGCTAATAAGAAATCTGATTGATGAGCCGGTGCCTCAGGGATGAATGGGATACTTAATTAATGACTTCTGCTCTGTTTAAGAAAAAGTTTCCCTTAACTCCCATCCCTCTTTTTCTTAAAAAAAAAAAAAAAGAAAAAAAAAAAGAAACCTCTATAATCCCAAGTTTTCCAAACAACATAAAGGGAACTTCAAAGACAGACATGGTCAGTTTTTATGTGTTGGGTTGGTTCAGTGATTCTTTCCTTTCTTTGTTTACAAGGGCAGCCAGGCTTGATTCCAAGGCTGAAAAATAAAAGGCCACATTGTTCAACCAGATTCTGGATTTTTACAAGAAATTTCCTCCTTCCCAGTAGGGCAATTAACTGCTTCAGTTCTGGGTCCACAAGTACCAAACCACCCCGCCAGCCCTGTGAAACTCAGCAGCAGCAGGTTCCTGCCAAAACACGGCTCTGCTTCGGAAACAAGACGTACTATGGAGACGTTATTGTCCCATTAAAAGCTAACCAGCGAGCCAGGACTGAGGGTTTTTTGCAGGGAAATAAAAGCCCGTCGGGGAAAATACCTGGTAGACACTTAGCTTAGGAACATCAGACTGTGTATTCAGGGCAATTAGAATGGGATTTCAACCCAGCAATTAGCAATGGGAAAACAGCAACAGTTTCAAATGATCTATTCCGGATTGATCTGGAAGGTTATTTCATGCTAAATGAATAGCAGCAGGAAAGAAGATGAAAGGAGGGGGGGGGGGGAGGGGGGGGGGGGGAGGAAACCCATACAAATGATTTTTTTAACTCTGAGGTCTTTTTTTAGAAACCAGCTCAGCTGCAGCATTCAGGGCAGAACAAGCTGCTCAGTATCAGTGCCGGGCAGATGGGAGATGGCAATGAAGCAATGCGGGTGGTGGATCAGGCGCCATGTGTCTCCCACCCAAATTCGGTCACTCCCAGCGGACAGCTCAGGCCACCTCGTGGGCCCAAACACCGCAATATGCAGCCAGGCCCACGGGCTCAGCAGATTCACGGGACCTCGAGCACCTTGGTGGACCCAAGCAGGGAAGGAAGCGGCATCCCTCGGCCCCACGCGGGCTTCGCCAGCCCTTTGCTTGGATTTAAGGACATCCTAAACGCTAAGCCCATCGCAAGAACATTTCAGTAAGTGGGAGCTGCTCATGCACTTGAAGTTAAGTGTATATTTAAGTGCCTGATTGATCTGAAACCCATGGGAGGAAGAAATGGATCCTGACCGAGCCGGCAGCTGTGCCTGGCAGCGATGCTCAGCCTGGGCTTGCAGGACCTGCAGGCTGCCTTTTACTGGATTACTGGAGCTGAACTTTGATGTTTGTGTCTCATTTCTAACTTCTCCTTGCAGTAATCCTGTGTGCATTTGACATAACCTGCAGATCTGTTCGGCTGTAGCTGTAAATACAATTAAAAATCATTTATTTTAAAAAAGTCAAGAGACCCTGAGGGCGCAAAGAGTCTGCATCAGTCTGAAATCTGGGCACGGAAGAAAATGTGCCAACTCCAGAAGAAGAAATGGCAGGCATGGCTTTGACCTGGCAGCCTAGTCTACTGACTATTTGTACTTTTTAAAAAGTAGTACATGAATTACTAGGCTGTACTTTTTGTACTTTTTAAAAAGTAGTACATGAATTTTCTAAGTGAATAGACACCTGCTTTGGCCTAAGGGTTTAGAGCACCAGTTACTCACACCAGCCTCGCTGGTTAAAATCCCACTTGTTCAAATCCCACTCGTGGGGGATTTAGGAGTCCCTCATTTAGGTATTTTATTACCTAAAAAGCACTGACCTATTCAAAGTGATGGGAAAGTTCAGAGTCACCTTCCTCCCTCTGATCTGGATTCCCTGCAGCCGTGGTCTTCTACTTGATGTTATCCAAGAGATGAACTCTGCAGCAGCAAAGCAGGAACATAAAGTGCCCAAATGTTCTCATCCGGGACCGGTGTGGCCCACCCAACCATTATTTTAGGGAATTTGAGTGAGTCCTGGTTTATTTTTAGCCCTTCAGCTCTTTCTGCTCAAGGGGTTAATAAACAAACAGGCTTTAAACAAGTCGGGCAACAGGAAGAGGAGGAGGAGGGCAGAGGTGTGGGAATGGAGCAGGTCTCTGACCCTCCTGGGGACCTCGCTTCGGACACACCGGCTAAAGGAAAGGGAGGAAAAGAAACAAGTGAGAAAAGACCCGCCAAGTGACGTTGGGCAGCCAGGAAAAAACACCAAACCAACATTTACTGCCCAGAGCTGATTTGCATTTGTATTGGGCACTTGGGGAATACGGATAAAACATTCTTTATTTTTCAGGGGAATTCAGGGAATATCAGCAGCAACATCTGTGCATAAGCACAAAAGGGAAAATAGAAGTATTTTGGTGATCCTGTTCTTAGGCAGCGACAGTGATAACATCAGAATAACACATCTCTCACCCCTTTTTCATGGGTCCTGCCAAGAAAAGCAGCACAGGCACAACATTACAGTTACTTCTGGCGGTGGCGCGTGTGGGAGAAGTCAAGGAGGGGGATTAGATGGGAGTGGATGTCCCTAGCAATTTATTGCTAAACTGTGAACAAGAGGAAGGGCCGGGAGTCTAAAACTATCATCAGAGCCCTCCGTACCTCCTGCCACTGATGCCTGTGGTGCTCTGTGGCCCTCCTGTCCGCCTGCTGGGCACTGGTAGTGTAAAAGCAAAGCAAAACCAAAAATTGAAGAAGAGCACTAGCCAAACATTGAAAAACACCACGGAAAGAGGAGTCATTTGTGGCCACTGAAACATTTTCTTCTTCTCAAACCTCAGGCTGTGGCTGCTCAGTGTGGGTGTAAGATACACTCGTCAATCCTAGATCCCCCTGGTTGCCAGCTGGAGAGCCCATCTGCATGTGTTTCACAGAACCATAGAATGGTTTGGGTTGGAAGGGACCCTTAAAGATCATCTAGTCCAACCCCCCTGCCATGGACAGGGACATCTTTCACTAGATGAGATTGTGCAAAATGCTCTCCAACCTGACCTTGAACACTTCCAATGATGGGTTATCCATCCAGTCTCAGAACTGTCTATCCCTGTATCCCCTAAACACATTAAATGCCTTCCCACTGGACTTCTGGGGGTCTCTGCTCTGGTGACTTTGCAGTTCAGGGGCACCTCTCCTGGGCAGATGGACATCTATTAGCTGCTGGACCTCTGCTCTAATTCCGATTTAGTTAAGCAGCCATCTGAATTCTACCTAAGCTGTGAAAAAGCAGTGAACTGGCCAAAGTTGTGACAGATGGGAAAGGGGAGCCACCCTGCACGCTTTGTTTTTTGATAGGAAATGTGAAGACCGGTCACAGGCGTTGCTCCGCTCTGTCTCCACTGGGGAGGTGACAGCCTTCCAGACTGTGCTCTGGCAGCTCCCGATCCAGTAACACAGTTATAATTTATTTGACACTGGAGCCAGCCAGTCTTGTTACACCTGTAAGTGCTTTGCTGGATCGTGCACCCAGACAGCTCTGCAGATACACCCGTGTTCACTCCTCGCATGCCAGGCACTCCCAGTGGAGCATGACCTGGTCCACCAGGGCGCTGGTCTAGGACATTGCCCACCACTGGGCAGCTCCACATGGCCAGCTTCTTTTTGCTGCACAATTTTGTGGACATATACTCATTTTGCACTTTTAAGGACCAAAGAGAACCACTGAGTTCATCTCATGCCCCAAGTCAAATTGTTGATGCTACTACTCCTGTAACAACCTCAGCCTCTGGCCAGTGATGCTACAGGAGGGTTCCATGCAGAGCAGGGCACTCCAGGTGCAACAGTCACTTCCCGGTCACTGGTGGTGACCTATCTCCCACGCATGTCGTGGATCAAATGAGGACATAGGTCTACCACCTCAGGTAGTGCCTGAGGCAACCGCCCGGCTCTATTACCGCGTTACAGGAACAGCCCTGAGGCAAAATCTCTTCTGCTATAAACCAACATCTGCTATTTATCCCTGAGATAATGGCCAGGAAGCCTTCTCTGATCCTTTAAATGCCCTTGAGAAACATTTACTCCCATGTTTAAATAAATGATGTGATCCTCTGCATCAGGAAGGGTCAAAACCAGGGAGGTTTTGCCTGTCTGTTTGTTAGCGGTGTGTACCAGATCAAAGCAACGTAGTCAGTAGCCCTCCGCTGTCATTTCCCAGCTGAGAAACAACTCACGCGTTACTTCAGGCGTGATGGACTTCAGGCTTTGCCCACGTAATTCCTTATTGCACCTTTGCAGCAACCCTTAGGCCATGTAGAGCTTCAGCTGGGTGAGGAAGGGTCACAAAACCCAAAGTGGTGATGTAAAATGATTTAAAATTGCAGCTGTGGCAACACTACCCTGTCGACACTTGCATCTCCTGGCACCCATGTGCCGGGGTCCATACACATTGCAGAAAACGTTGCCTTCTACACCCACTCTCAGGTTTTATATACGTCATCTTCATCCAGGAAGTCTCCATTCACAAAAAGAAGCTTCCAAAGGGAATTTGCTGCCATTTCTAGATGTTTTGGAGGGTGGGGGTTGGGAGGAGAAGGGAGGGACTGAGATAGCAGAGGTCGAGCCCCTGGCTTACTCCACTGATCAAATCCTGGGCTGTGGCATTACCTTCCTTTTCAGCTGACCCAGTTCGAGCACTGTGACTGCCTATTCCCACGCCACGTCAAAGAGAAGGTTTACATTGTTCACTGGATATTAATTTAAATTATTCTGGGGCGCTTGGAAACCATCTCCCCCCCCATTCAGTCTCCATGGGGACTATCGCAGAGGCTGTGAGGTATCAATGGGCAGCCACTGACACACCGATCTTCCTCCCCTTCTGCTGCAAACCGTCATGAGCAATTTTCACTGTCGAAGGGGACACATTCATATTTTGCTGAACGACTTGCTAGGACAAGACAGACAGATAGATTTTTTTACTCGTTAGAGACGGGTAAAATACCCTATTAATACCATTTTCCATTTGTTCCTTAGGTTCACACGTTTGTGTTGTGATTCTTTTCTTCACACCAACATCCTGCTGCTTGTTGATAGTATTAATAATACACCCAGCAGGAGGCTGTGCCCCCCAGGGCCCGGGCTGTCTGAATAATTATTGAATGACATTCGGGTTGTTCTGTAAATTACTTTGTGACCCAGGAATTCAGCAGGTTACGGCTATAACTCAGGCTCTCCACTTGATTGCACTCACCTCCCGCTGTCCCGACATTTATTAGTCTAGTTTGCGTAGCAAGTACTGACTTCATCTGTTGGGAGGAAAGGTGGGAGCCTCCGCACTCCTCCAGTGTGACCTGGGAGGGCCTGGCCTCTTTCAGTGGCCCCGTTCATGGTGATCGAGAATGGGGGACTGGTCTTTGCAAGGAAATAACATCCTTCGCTTCCTCTGCCATCCTCTCTGGCACATGGTGAAATGTTAAGGAGCAGCTGAAGAGGCCAGTTTGCATGGTTGGACGCATCAGCAGGCTGCAAGCAGGGAGGAGAAGGTCTTTCCTTTCTTTCTGGCAGAGGAACACTATTTTTTCCCCATGCATGCTCACACGTATGTACACATTTCATGGAGAGGGGACCACCGTTCTCCGCTTGAACCAAAGGAATGGGGCTCCACATCACCAGAGCCTGCCTCAGCCAGGAAGCTAAAGGCAGGCAGTGGATCTGTGGGATGTTTGGAGAAACACCAACAGGCATTAAACACAGCAAGGTGTTGAGTTGCTTCCTATCAAACTGATGCATGTGCAGGTGTGGAAGCAGAGCTCTGGATGCTCATGGAAGCCCAGTGTTGGAAATAGTGACCCATCGGACTGTGCCTGCCGTCATTCCTGAACGCCCCCCAGCATCTGCCCAGACGTACTGGATAACTTCCCTGGGAGTGGTGGCCAGTCCTGGAGCACCGCTCAAGATTTGGGCAGTGATATGACATAAAAAGTTTTATAATTCATCCTGAAGAAAAACAGTCAAGACCTCTCTGGTCTTATTCAGGTCCAAACTCCTCACTTATGAAATGGTGACAAAATACCTGTGATGTAATAACGGTGATCCAATGCATAGTCCTCTCAGACTCGTTTGATCATATGAACCACCCTCCAAAAGAAATCCTTTGCTGCTTACAAGGAGGTAGCTCAGGCAGCTCTTCTTCCCCCATCCCATTTTTTTGGACAGTGCTTAACTGTTAAAGCTGTTCCACAGTCCCTCGCAGAAATGACTGGGTTCTGTTTTCATTGCAGCATGGAGGCTGTGATGACTGAATGTCACTTCTAAAGCTCATTCGTATGACATCAGACATTGCAGCAAGGCACATCTAAAAGCCCTGCTGTACGTCAGGGCTCTGAGGGCAGAGCGGCGTGGGGCTTTCCTCCCCTGTCCTGGCAGCTGGTCAGATCTCAGCTGCAGAATCCACGGCAGAAGTGATGTAGGGACGCAGACAGCAAGAAGGTGGTCAGGAATGAAGTCATCCTTTCAATGCTGCAAATACTTTAGAGAACAAGTGCTTTCAAGACTAGTCCAAGCGTATCTTCTACTCAGAGATAAAAAAGAAGTCATGTTGTTCTCAGGTTTCAAGTTCTTTGGCATTTCTTACCCTTGCAGATGACACCAAGTTGGAGGGAAGAGTTAATACACTCAAGGAAGGGTGGCCATTCAGACAGACGTGCTGAAGGAAGGAGACAACAAGAACGTCATGAAATTCAACAAAAGGCAAGCACAAAGTCCTGCCCCTTTGGGAAGGAAGGACTCATTGTAGTGGTGCAGTCTGGGCATTGACAGCCTGGGGAGCAGCTCTACAGAAAAGGTCCTGGGGGTCCTGGTGGACATCAAGCTAGGCATGAGCCAGCTGTGTGTCCTGGCAGCAAAGAGACCAAGAGCCTCCTGGGCCTTATGAACAGGAACAGAGCCAGGAGATCCAGAGAAGGGATCATCCTCCTCTAGTTGGTGCTTGGTGGCCACAAATCAAATGCTACATCTAGCTTGGGGCCTCCCAGTGGAAGGCATTGATCATCTGGAGCAAGTTCAGGGGAGGACCACTAGGATGGTTGGGGCTGGAGCACTTGGCCTGTGAGGAGAGGATGGGGGAGCTGGACTTGTTCAGCCTGGAAAAGGAACAGCTTTGGGGGCACCTAACATCAGTCCCCAGTGCCTATGGGTGTCATCAAGAAGATAGAGCAGGGCTCTTCATGATGGTGGATGGTGGGAGGATAAAATAAAACACACATAAACTGAAACAAGAGGTTCAGACTAGATATGAAACTTTTCCACCATGCAGTCAAGCACGATGCCAGAGAGGCTGTGCAGGCTCCGTCCTTGGAGGTTCTCAGGACCCAACTGGATACATCACTGAGCATCCTGGTCTGACCCCGTAGCTGACCCTGCTGTGAGTAGGAGGTTGAACCAGAGACATCCTGAGGTCCCTTCAACCCAAATCATCCTACAATTACTGATCGTACAGCAGCCAGCTGGGGAGGTGCCAAGGCCTCATCTGTACAAATTGCTTTCCCCTCCTTCAGAAAATTCAGTCTGATACAATCTGGGACTGGTTTTTAGGTTGTGCACAAAGTCCTTGAATACTGTCTCTCCACAACAGAGAACCCAACCCCACGGCCGGGGTAGCCACACGAGCGTGTAGGGCTATAGCTCAGTGCCTGTCTCCATGAAGAGGGCACACTGATGTTGAGGTACCTCTTTTCCCTGTGTTACTCTACTGGGTGGTGAGAGGAGACAGTGCGTTTCACTCAAACTGGGAAAGGCAGCACCTCAATATCCTTGTCTTCCTTATGTGCTGTTTTGAGGATGTTTGGATAACAAATTATAAAATGCAACCTGTTTGCCTCTGCTATAAAGCCAAATTCACGTGCTAAAGAGTCCCAGAGCCACTACTTGCTTTGTTAAATACTTCGGCAAGGTGGGGGGTTCTACCCATCTTGCTAACTGTTGTGGACAATAGGATTTCCTAATGTTTCTAAGATCTGTGTATCCAGATGGACATGGGGAAATCAAAGATTCACAAGCAGAGACCTATGAACAGTGGAGGAGCTGAGCAATGCCAGGCTGGTACCAGCCGACATCCAGCTATGGCTGCATCCCACAGCGTCACCCCTCGGTGTTGTCCTCCCTGTCCAAGCACGGCCATGTTCACCCCTGCTCAGGCGTCGCCCTGCAATAACTTGTCAGCAGGTCTAAACCTTTCCAAAGGGTTGATATGGAAAACGTGACCTTTGGAGAATTTCCCAAAGCTGTAGATCCGCATGGGAAGGGCTGCTCACCCAACGCACAAAACCAGGCAGGGTCCTGTCATCCAACCAAGCGCGAGCAGCTTCCCCGCACACTCAGAAAAGAAAAAGCGTTTCTGTATTTCGTTTTGCGGGGGACGTGGTTTTGCAGGAGGGCAAAAGGAGGACCCTCTATTCAGGTTGCAGTCAAAGGGAGCGGAGGGTGCTCGGCCGCCTGCCGGAATTGGCCCCGTATTGGTTACACCCCCAGCTATTTGAGGAAAAACTTGGCCTCTCAAAGCTCTCTGCCTCTCTCCTGCGCCTTTGTATTCTCTAGAAGGTGAAGCGTAAGGGTATAAAAAGCTGCAAACAAGTTCCTACCTCTGGAGACCAGGCATTTACTCTAAGAAAGAAAGACCAATTGCTTCCCAGAGCATTGTCCACCCACATTAGAGAAAGGATTAAGCAGATACATTCAGCTATTCTAACAGATTTTCTTTAAACCTTGAATACGCCTCTCACACTCGGTAAGATAATCACATTAGTTTTGTCATTAAAAGATCCCTTTTATAGAAAGTATCTAAACCGCTTAAACCACCCAGAGAGGTCGCATACATTAGAAAACAACAAGACAAACGGAAGGGATTTGCTATTCCCGGTCTCAGTGTTTCGCTGCCCCTACTTTCTAAACTGGGGGATTGAACTAAAAGATTTTGCAAATCACCAGCAGAGGGGAAAGCCCCGGAGAGCTGGGCAGCAGCCGCCCCCGCCCACCCCGAGGAGCCCTTGCTCCCCACTGAGGAAACACTTGGATATAGCACTGAGGACTACGGAAAATACATTTTCCAGTATGGAGATGTGCACGTTACACCCAAAGCACCCCAACAGCCAGCTAGCACCCAAATGTTCACATCTGGCACCCAAAACCCAACTGCAAGATAAGCAACGGCTGGCGTAGTTTATTACTGCCTTGGAGAGCACAAATACGGGGTGCTCCATGCTAAAGGGGCACATTCTCGCTCTGCGCTGCTGTGGGCATTTGCTGTCTCTGCATCGTGCTCCAGGACCGGAGGGACCTCCAGCGTGGGGCTGCAGAGGGGACAGAGCAGGTCCCACCCTGGCGAGGCTCAGAATAGCAATACAATTAGCTGTTAGCATTATAACTAAAACAATTTCTTCGTTGGGCTTGTATTATTGAAAGGACACAGAGAAGCAAACTGCCCTAAAGCACATGGATCAAATAGTTTCAGATTTGCTGGTGAAAATGAGTTGGGCTGGGGGGAAAAAAATGAAAGGCTGACTTGGGGCTTCAATGCTCATGTCTCAGCACCTGGAGGCAGCGCTGTGAAATCAAGGAATCAAAATAATATAGGAGAACGTCTATTGATGTCAGCGGAAGCTGCAATCAGAAGCCCAGCATCTTTAAAATGATAAAATAAGGGTTTTTTTAACAATAGAAAGGGAATTTTGAAAAGCACTTAAGTACTGTGAATTTATCCCAGATATCATCCTCAGTTCAGATCTTTTGCCATTACTTCACTGCTCAGGTAACACACGGTAACATATATTTTCTACTAAACTGCACTGCCAAAACAGACCATTTTAGTTTCTTAACATGGACAGTCTTAAAGCAGCTGGATTTGTGAAGTCATTTTTGTAAGACCAAGGCTTTGGTTTAAAAACACACAAAGAGGCTAGACTATAAAAAATGTAAGGGCTACAGTAGTAACACCTAGTAACACGCTAAACATCAACATTGCAGACCAGCTATCCTCAGGGTACTCTCGGGGGAGGTCCCGGACGACTGGAGGCTTGCCAATGTGACGCCCATCTACAAGAAGGGCCA
>NW_008795486.1:176495-186259 GCF_000699145.1 Aptenodytes forsteri
TTGATGATCTTAGAGGTCTTTTCCAACCTTAATGATTCTATGATTCTATAACACCGATGATGCTATCACGGCAAATGACAGAGACAGAAGTGTAATGGGATTCAAACCAACCCCTCCAAGTGATCATTTATAAATTGTTCCTAGGGAGTAAAAATCACATACACGGTTTCAACTTCAGAAAGATTTCTATTTTAAGGAGCAGCAGCATCGATGATGCTATCACGGCAAATGACAGAGACAGAAGTGTAATGGGATTCAAACCAACCCCTCCAAGTGATCATTTATAAATTGTTCCTAGGGAGTAAAAATCACATACACGGTTTCAACTTCAGAAAGATTTCTATTTTAAGGAGCAGCAGCATATTTCAGAAGGATGAGACGAATGTGTTACTCACCCAGCTCTGCGAGGACCTATTTTATTGTTCCAACACAAGCACAAGTCTGTCCCCATGGTGGTCTTTTAGTACAGGTAATTCCTTCAGGCTGCTCAAGGCTGTGAGTGCAAGTATCATTGGGTCACAAGTCTAAGCAGTTTAAGACATGTTATTTTTAACTCAAACTACCATAAAAATCTTTCATTTTTTCCCTCTAAACACATGGTTTCATGAACGCACACCCCCAGTTACAGCACGGCAGTGATGTTCTCCTGAATCAACAGAGGAGAGCAAAAAATGTGAGCTTGGAGTATACAATCTCTTGGGTTCTTTCAAACCCAAGTCTCTGGGTTTCATAGCATCCTCCTGACTGTCAGAAAGGCGCAGTGATTCCACCATTAGTCCTGGAAGGAGCTAAAATATCAGTGTCAATGTGCAAAGTCTTTAACGTACAGAAAGCTCTTTAGGTCATTCATGATTCTTTCCCACTCCTTAGACAATAGATTCACAACAGCTAAATACCCTTTTTAATAGCAGAGGTAGAAAAAAAAAGAATCCCTTTACTGAAAGCCTACTGACATTTGTCTGCAACATATTTGGTGGGCAGACAGTATGGGAGACAAAACTTGATTCTCACTTTGCATACACTCCTCCTGTGATTTAGAAACCATGTCCCATGTTCCTGGAGGGGCTTTCCTTTCTATAGTCTCATTTGATGATACAATATTTGATGATCGTCAAAGTTAAAATTACTTACAAACACAGTTGCAGAAGCTATTTAGCTCCCTCCCAAGACTCTGCAGCCTTAGCCCTGCCCAATTAACTCTTTGGGCTACACAGCCCTGCTAAAACACCCACTTGCCAGGTCGGGGAGCGTTACGGATCCGTCCACGCAACCTTCATCATCACTGACATGCAGGAAGTGCGTGTTTGCTTGGGACTGGAATAAGCTTTCAAAAGCAAAATGGATTTTTTCCCATTATAGCTAGCTTGATTGCATTCAACGCGATCACCTGTGGAGAACAACCAGTTCATACACCTGCTCACCAGGCAGCTAAACCTATGAAACGAGAAACTACCAAGTGCGTGCAGACTCATCATCTGACATCTTGACTGCTGTGTGTGGAACTTGAGGATTACCTTAACTAGTTTTCCTCCCACTCCACCAGAGTTGAGCACAAACAAGACAATGTTATTTGCAAAAGTCCAAATCTACCAAGGGATAGATATCCCTACAAGGGATAAAAACCCACGTCCTTGCAAAACAAAATCCAGTTCCACAAACTCACATCTCATTATTTTAATGCATTTTTATTGATACAAACTGCAGTTTCACCAGTAAGATTCATGCTTTGGGCAAATCATTCATTCTTTTTCCTTCTGCATTTTCCCCAATGAGTAGGAAACATACATTTTTAAATTCCAATCATTCATGACACATGCCAAGGACATACATAAGCCTTAGATGAAGCATGGCCCATCATCATGTACCTGGAAAGAGAAATCAGCCATTTCCCATGGCCCATTTTGTTCTCACTTGCATGAAACAAGCAGGAGAGGTACCATTTAGATGAGGTAGCCAAACACCACAGACAGTCCCTCGGTAGCGTACAGAGATGTGTACGTCGATTTTAAGATGAAGTCTGAATGCTTAAGGTAAATAAGAACTGAATTTTCAACTACTCAACTTGAGGGGGAAAAATGGAAAAAGGAAGAACAATTAAAAATAACGGAAAGGCAACCACCTAATTCATAAGCTGGTCCAAGCAGTAAGAACCTGATCCAAAGTGCACTAGAATCAGTCTCACAGACAGAAACTGAACGGAATAGTAAAATTAAAAAAAAAACCCCAAACACCAACAAAACCAAAACAAAAACACACCAAACAAAAACACCCCAACAAACCCCAAACCCCAAAACACTGAATGATTTGTTTTTAAATGCAATTTCTCAAAATCAAAAATGGCAGGGTTTGGGTTTTTTTAAGTTTCATTAAAGGCAATTTTTTTCCTGCTTATGAAAGGAGGGAGGGGGAAAAAAAAAAAAAAAAGAGGAATGAAAGTTTCTAAACCACAAAATGTTATCCAAACAACAAAGAAGCAGCTGTTTCCTGAGAGTAAGTTAGCTAGCAGGGGAGAGAGAGAAGGAGACAAGCTGATTACTATATATTACTATATACAGTGGCTGTTAATTTGGACCATTCACAGCCCATTGCATGGATATCCTGACGTCCTTCTCCATACAACATGGAAGTGTTTTTCCCAGAATTTGCACTTGGAGCAGCACCCCGAGCAATCAGTGGGAGCAGTTGGACCAGACTCTTGCTTGCAGTTACAAACTATTTGTGACCCCCAAATTTATATTTACTCTTTCAAAGATTCCATTCCTTGCCTTGCAGTAAACCAGGATATTACCATACATCAATTAACATGTAAGAAGATAAAATGGTATTTCTAAAAACTTGACTGTAACTCACTTGATTAGAAAACAATCATTTTTATTTGTTTCAAAAATTCAAGGCCACCATGTCATTATAAAGTACACAAGCAAGAGACCGGAGTATATTTACAGGAGAGTACCAAAAATTGGAACTATTGGAAAAGGTATTGCCAACAGCTTTCAGTCAACAGGTTTCAGGCAAGTTCTACGTAGCTCTTCCTTCCCCCCCGTGGTTCTTCTCTGGCCTTGTTCTCTATAGTCTCTTAAGTAATTACCTTGCTCAAGAGCATGAGAGGTTCAGATTGCGAAGTCTGAACATAAATGCCATGGTTAACACAAGACAAGGGAACGCCAGAAACTCTATTGGAAAGACGACGCACAGGAGTGTTTTAAAAGATAAAATTTCAGTGTTGGGTTCGCTTTGTTCCCAGTGGATGGGAGGAGACTGGAAACAGAAAAGGCCACCTGGCATCTTAGGAAAATACTCAACTATCAGGCATATCATCAAAGCCAAGAAAAGTTTTCAACAGAATTGGAATTTTAAGAGTCTGGGGACAAGAAGCCTTGCCTGAGTCTTTCCGAAATTGAGTTGTCCTTTAAACTGCAAAGAATCCTTTCTGAAGAAGGGCTTCAGTGTGAATGAAGCTAAAGCTGGAAAACGAGGGGACTGCCCCAGCCATTTATTAATGTCAAATATGCTGTCTCATGAATCAGGGCAGTTTGTCTGTTTTGGAAGCCTTACAGAAAGCCCATTGCACCTGGCTTGTTGAGCTCGGCATCAGGCTTTAGGCTGATCCAAGAGGATAGCTGCATTCTGTGTTTTGAATAGTTTGTCCCGCAAACAATTTTTTTAAAAAAGGCTTTTATTGAAGAGCCATCAGCAAACAGATCATGCAGAATTTGAACAATACGCAGAATGAGGGGGGGAGGGGGAACCCACACAAGGCACAGCCCCAATTATTTGTCACTTCGTAAGATCTAGCCAGCACAAGTGTCACATTTGCTCTTCAAGAGAATAGCTTCGAAAGCTTCCTGATTTGAAAAAACTAAGTGTTTGTGGGGGATACACACATACACAAAATATACCCAGAGTTTTCTTTGGCAATCATCATCACAGTGGCAGATATTTCAGGATTAGGACAAACAGCGAAGGAAGAAATAAAACCCTGATGCAGATTGTGCGTGCTCAGCCAGTTATCAGCAGAGTAAGTCCAGGCCCAGCCCTGATCATTCAGTACAGTGCAGAATGGAAAAGCCACCTAAGGCAGCTTTGATTAATAAGCTGCCAGAAAACTAAAGAAAAAAATAAGATATATTTACTTCTTTTCCAGCATTGATTCCAAAGGGTAAGGGCTGTTTAGTTCCTTTTATAAACAGCACAGCCAGTTTCTCCATGCCTTCCCTACCTCTCCACCAAACATCACAGTAAGATGTGATTTCTGTTCCCCCATTATCTCCACGCCCCTGCCATGACAGTTTACACCAGCTGAGGATGTCTGAAATTCAGTCCCACTGAAGGCAGCAGGAGTTTCATCATTGACAGCACTGCCATTTAATCCACTGTATATACCAGCAGTCAGGACAATCACCTAGCGCAGCGAGGAAGGCATCAAGCCTAGAACAGGAACTCTTCACTTTACCATAAAGTACAGCGTTTGAGAAGAGCAGAAGAGGAAAGCAAGCCAGAGCAGGCAGCTCAATCCATGCACTTTAACTAAAGTTTATTATCTGACAACGCTCTCCATCTGTCTGCTGCCTGCTTCTCTCATGGGCACAAGCAATGGTTAGCACTGCAACACAGGTGAGGAAGCGGGAGTGAAATGTTGAGATGGCCCTGTGATAAGGCCCGGCCCTGCTCCCAGCAAAGCCAACGGAGGTATAATGGCCACAGTTGCTGCAGTACCACTTCAGTGGCTGTGCCTGGCCTTTTCAATCCACTGCTTCATGTAGCAGATTTCCAAGGCTCGAGCTTGCTGCACAGATTTGGGGTCCAAAGGGTTGCGGCTGCGTAGGTCCAGGTGATGGGCTCCATCCGGGATCACGATTGCCACAAGGGAATCTGTGATGTTCTGGGTCACCCCACCTGCAGACCATGGGTCCAGGCCACCATTGCTGTAAGGAAAGAATACCTCATCAGGGTACATCTGCACAGCAGTCAGCAGCGGGGCTGCAGCTCACGTCAACATATCCACGTTGACTTTCAACTAGTTTTCCGTATGTAGACAGAAACAGACCTCAGCCCTGTCTCAATGTCTTGTGCCCACCCCTCTGCTGAGAGGAGCCTTCTTGACAGAGGTATGGAGCTATTAGCAGCTTAAGCAAGGCTACGCTTCTGTCCTTAATTATCTGCTAATTCAGATAATAAGCCGTAATAGTGCCCCAGCCTCTGGAGACAGATCTGCTGCCACCTGTCATTGTCATAAAAGGTTCGGGTTCCCCTGTACCAAGACATGTTCAAATTCCCAAATCAAAGCACTTTGCTTTTCTTCTTCACAGTCTGCCATAAACTAATAACCAACTGGACCCTTTAGAGATGAATTTTCAGGAGGTTCTAACCTTTTGCTGTCTCAGCTGTGAGCCAACCTGGTTTTGCAAAGAAATCCTTCTGTTAGTCCCCTTATTTCTAATAAAAACCATATTAAAGTAAAGCTTTTCTACCTCAAGAAACTGTCTAAAATGACTCTTCCTCTGTGACAGGACAATTTAATGCAATTTACTACTCCTCCTCCCTCACCCCAAATCAATGAAAGGATTCCTTACACAATGGAAGCAAGCCAATGGCTGAACTGGGGTGAGAGTTTAGAATCTCTCATTCCTAGCTTTGGACTTGACCTATTAATCCCTACTACATCTTATTTTCCTTTACTGCAGTGTTCTTCCCACATGTGATCCATCTTTCTGCACAAAAGAATCAACATCCGAATACTTATGGAACTATGCAAATCTAGATCTGTTCCTCACTTAAAACACTGGACCTGCCCACAAAAAGAAACATTAGAGATGGGCTATTGCATGTCAGTGTAAATTTCTAGGAGGATCTAAAATTAAATCATCCTTGGACATGAAGAGATAAGCGGCTAGAAAAATACCACAATGGCAGCACCAGAAAATAACAGAAAGAAATAATGAGTAAAAAAGTTTTGTAGAAATAACTAAGAGTAAAAACCTGATGGGGTCTGAACTAATACTTTATTTCTTTCACCATTGAAAAAAAAACAAAACCAATTATCTTGAATCTCTGTAGTTATTTAGAATCACTGAAAATAAAGATGACTTGGGAGAAGAGAAACATTTTATATCTGCAAAACAAAAAGCATACAGAGCTGCCCAATAAGCAAAAAGCACTGGATTTAAAAGGTCGCCTGAATCAGCAGAGCACCTTGGCAACAGGGGGATGAGTTGCTGAGAGACCCAAGATGTACATGGACTTGGATCTTTTGGTCCCAGTCATGTGGAAACTAAGTATGCCACAAGAAAACAACACTGTCTCTGGCTTCTCTGGGAGCTTCTGGCTGCATCCTCTGCGGCTCCTGCCAAACGATGGCACCAGAGGCACTGATGCAGTTTGGGAAGTGATGCTTACTGAGAGGAGGGGGGATGGAGGGTTCACCACAAAATAATCTTAAGTCTTAACAGTTTTACAGAATAAGATCATTCAGTACCAACTGGAATGGATTATTTATGTGTTAAAACTAAGCATGCACGTAAGTACTCAGTTGCCCATCTTACAGGACAGGAGTTTCCCAATGTAAACAGAAGAAGTAAAAGAAAAGAAAGAATAAAAAAAAGTCAGCCATTCCTTTCTAGCAGTGGCCAGGCAAGTAGGGCTTCAGAAAAAACCTAATGCAAAATATCAGCACGCTAGTCCTGTTCTCAATTCATCATATTTCCTTGACAGCATAAATAGGGTCCTGCCTATCCCACAGCAAACAGTTCCCTTTTCTATCATCTCTTCAGAGCCTCTTCAGCCCTCCAGCCCTGCCCGGAACAAGGAGATGTTTTACACAATCTTAGCAGCACTGTCTGCACATTCTTTTTTAACGTGCCCACTCTCCACAACTGCCAACTTTCCTTTTCTTAACTTTTTTTTCTCTCACCTTTTCTCTTCAGCCAGGCATTGTTCCACCTTCTTTTCCTCCATTCCCTTCTTTTATGCTACCAATCCCCGCTTCTGCACATAGCTCCAGCATCTCTCAAAACAGAGCCTTCACTTTCTGCCTTTCCCCTGCCAGTACAGAACTGGATAGGTGGGTGCCCTAATTTAGAAGCATACAACCCAGGTGTGATCCATCCAGATTGAAAAATATCAATTTTTAGACTGCGCACACCAAATTTCATACTGTCTGATACAACCTGGGCTGATTTTGACTACCACAGTATGTTGATGACGAGACACTACCAACTGCTACAAGCTCTCTGCCACCACATGCATGAGCAGTGTTAAAATGCCATTTCCACCACTGTGCAGCACTTCCACACCACGTACAGAGCATGTTCCAGTAAGAGTATCAGGAGTGGAAATTGCTGGAAGAGAAAGGACAAACAGGGTTCTGAAACCCCCAATTTCCTCAAACTAGTGTGTTAATAAACTGCTGCGCTGCCCAGGACAGGCAAGTAATATCTGCCTACAGCCTAAGTAACCACTCACACACTACACACCTCCAAGAAGGTACCGAAGTGGCAATGGAGATTCCTGCGTCGATACCATACAACACTGTGTGAATCTGCAGAGTGATGCACTGCTCGCAGAGGGAGAAGCGGCAACACCAGTTCAAGCATCCTGGCCAAATCCCACTGCGTCTGGATAAATCCACCCTACAGTGGTTCTCTTTAGATGGAGTATTCTTCCCTTCCTGCGCTGAACTGTTGTGCAAGTTGCCTGACACTTGAAACACAGTGCTTTTTACCCCACAGGGAGCTGCATCCCCTGGTAAACACAGGGATATTTTTTGTAAAGCACTCTGCAGTGTTTGAGGATAAAAGGCTCTTATATACAATGTACAGTGTTGGCAATGTATTTGTTTGAAGAGAAACAACCCAGCTTGAGATCCAAAGCTTTGTGTGTACAGCACTACTTCATTCATTTGGTTGCTTTCAAGCTTTTCTCATTTCAAGCTCCTTCAGCTGGCATAAATTCTTAAACACTTATTTAGATTTGTTTGCTTGTCTATCGCTTACAAAGCGGATTTCTACTGTACAGAGCTGTGAAGCCTTGGAAATAAGCAACACTGCAGAAATTAAGTTAAACCAACAAATTTTTTTTTATTAAAAAGTTTTCCAAAAAAGGGTAGAATTTCTCACTCTACAGCAGATATCCTGCTGGGACAGAACAGCAAGAGACAAACAAGAGGAAAGCAACAGGCCTCTGGAGCCAAACAGACCAATGCTAACAGCTGAAATCCAGAGAATAATCCCCAATTCAAATGAGGACTTTTTACTTTTAAAATACACACCTATTTACCAAGTCCAACAGACTCATTCTGAGTTTTGTTTAAAGAACTGGCAGGGGTTTTTTTGAAAAGGCCTTGCACAATTTTAGCCAGAGCGCAGAGGAATATATATCCAGGAGCTGCCCACAGTGGGCAATCAATACAGCAAGTCAGAACTCCTGAAGCACAGGCTTCAACAGGTTTATTAAATGCCTCCCTACCACGTAATGACCTAGTGAAAAGCCAGTGCTTAGCTGTTCAAAATTTTGTATCACCTCACAGCAGAAGTACAGCTACATGAACCTCCCTCTAAAGAAAAGCAAGAGTTTAACCTTAAAAATAAGGAAAGTAAAGGCTGAGTAGAGAGCAAGCAGCATGCACTAGTTTTTGCACTAGACTGAAACATTTCTTTCCCTTTTTGTCCACATACAAAGGTGTTTCAGACAAACTTCTGTTGTGTTACCAGTATGCCTTGCTAGAATGGAAACATCTCTTTGTATTTGGTTCTTACACAAGTTTGTTGAAACTTGTCTAATTACCACTAAAAGAAAAGGGAAATTGGCAGTGACAGGAAAGCTCCCCAAGTTACTTCCCTCTCTTCTCTGTATCAAAGGGAAAAAGGAATGTCACACTAGCCCCTCCGCAAGGCTATCACCCAGAGCAACAATTTTAGTGACCGAGATCCTGTGTTATAGCTAGAGCCTGTTTAGACTTTCCTTTTATGTGGAAGAAACAGTGCTTTGGCTTCATAAAAGCTAGACGGATTTACCAGCATGGGAAACCTGGACTTTGGCCACAAGATAAGAAGGAATCCACATGGGAAGAAAATTACATTTGGCAGAATCCCAACCCAGATTCTTCTTTTAGAGTCACACAGGCAGTGACAGAACAGTTGGCTTCTTTGGCCACTGCAGATTGACCATTTTACTCTCAAGAGCAACACAAAGCATGCCCATCATTTATTCAGCTGGAGCATTGGAGACACATCCTTTTGCTACTGAGGGCAGGCTCTCTGCATTGACAACCCAAACTGGTGGAAGACTCCACTCTAGAAGCTGAAACAAGGCTCACCTGAAGACGATGTTGCTGTGTGAACTGATGTTTTTCCCTCCATACACAGAAAGAATCCAAGAGGGGCGAGGCCTCACTCCCCACAGCCTGTAACACTCTTCTGAGAGTGCATCAAAGTCCCATTTCTGAGGCTCGAACATGTCATTGACACCATCTGTGCACATGGGCATCACCATCTCAGTGCAAGCCTGAAAGAAAGAACAGAGTAACAAGATGTATTGCCGGGAGACTGTCCAATAGCTGTTAGTGCAGTGTTTAAATAAAAAAGCTCAAACAGGATTTGATCAGTAATTACTGTCAAACTATCACAGAATCATTTAGGTTGGAAAAGACCCTTAAGATCATAGGGTCCAACCATTAACCTAGCACTGCCAAGTCCACCACTAAACCATGTCCCAATTATTTAAATTTCAACAGCGATGGGGACTCAACAACCACCCACTTCCCTGGG
>NW_008795486.1:187548-194473 GCF_000699145.1 Aptenodytes forsteri
CATCCAAGCCATGAGCAGCCAGTTTCTCCAGGAGAATGCTGTGGGAAACGGTGTCAAAGGCTTTACTAAAGTCTAGGTAGACAACATCCACAGCCTTTCCCTCATCCACTAAGCGGGTCACCTTGTCATAGAAGGAGATCAGGCTAGTCAAGCAGGACCTGCCCTTCATAAATCCATGCTGACTGGGCCTCATCACCTGGTTGTCCTGTACGTGACACCTGACAGCACTCAAGATGATCTGCTCCATAACCTTCCCCAGCACCGAGGTCAGGCTGACAGGCCTGTAGTTCCCCGGATCCTCCTTCCAGCTCTTCTTGTAGATGGGCAGAACACAGATACCAAGCAAAAATTTCATCTTTCACACTAACTATTCTCTGACACCTTAGTGATACTAGCTAAAAAAGAAAAACAAATTATATCCTTGAAGCAACATAGCCCCCACCGTGGCAGTCTGTTCCTACTTGTCCCCTTTCCCACGTGCCTTCAGAAGCAGGCAGGGAACAAGCTGCAGAGTAGATGTGTTGTTCTGATGAGCCCAGCTGCCATATTCTTTATTACCCATATGGCATTTCCCCCCTTTCTCAGAGGACAACTTCTGAAGCCTGCACATCTCCTGGGGCTGTCCGGAACAAATACATAGGACACAGTAGCCAAGAGCAGATGGTCACAACCTGAACATCAAATTCTTAACACCTTGCTTCTGTAAGCAGCTGCCCTGCTCCTCAGAAGGGAGACTGTATGTAACAGTGTTGCATGTGCTTAGTAAATGGGATGGAGAGAGCAGAATGCCCTGGACCCCTTACCACAGGGATCTGTATTTTTGTTACCTACTTGATGGGAAAGGTTGGGTCTCAGTGAGCTACAGGATAAACAGCTTTAGTTGAAAGAAATCAGTATCAACATATCCGGACATATTTGCTTGCACAGATGCTGCTGCTGCAAATCACTTTCAGTCAATATGAAGAGCTGAAACTCAACAATTAGCTAGATAATAAGACACAACCTAAACCTCCTGGGAAAGATGCCTCTCTCTTGTGCCTTGCCCTCTCCACTACAATCATACTTGCTTCATGCTTACATTTGTCATCAGTACATCAATTACATCTGGTGCAATACATTGACAGTTAAATGACTTGACAATTCTCATCAGCTCTAGCCCAAAAAACTTCACTGAGTTACAATTTAGAAAGGATAGAGCACATACCTGATAGTACCAACCCAACTGGCCCAGATTCTTTGTTGCAGTCTCAGACATGTCTAAGCATGAGGCTTCTCCTGAATAATTGTAGTATAGATTTACTGCCTGAAAAACATTCTGCAGCAACAATTTGTCAGAGAGACTGGGATCCTTCAAGAATTTGCAGACTTCCTGCAATGAAGAGAGAAGGGGGGGGTGGTCTAAATCTGCAAGAAATAGAGATCAATACATGATACCTGATAGGATATAAAATTCTTTTCAAAGTGCAGTCAGACTACTTCCAGAAAGTGTCTTTCTATGCAATGATATACCCTGAGCTTTATCATAAAAAACAGTATTCCATTTGTGTAGTGCATGCTACTATGAGGAACCTGAAACTTTACATTTCCCAATGAAAACTTTAAGAAGAGTGCAACCTTAATATGTCATTCACCAAGTTTTTCAATCCCAAGTTTTTATCTATTTCCCATTCTTTAAAATAGATAATACCTAATAAAGAGTATTTAGCTCCTCTGTAATGAAAGATAACACATGCAAATATATAATAAAGAAGCACCAGGTATAGACTGGGGTTCCCTGCAGTTTGCAGTAGTACAAATAGAAAAATCCATGTAAGAAAAGTTCTAATATTTTTAAGTCCTTTTATACAGCAGCATTGCAAAATTCTTACTTCTTCATGTTTGGAAAATACGAGGTGGTGGAACAAGGCACTGTTTTGCTGGTGAAAAATTAAGAGCAATCTTGGGTAGAATTTAATTCAAAATCTTAACTGAGAACACAAGTAGTGGAAAAAACAAAACGAAACACAAAAGCTACTGCCCCAGAAAGTTTTTTCATCTTAAAACATTTTTTTGTAAAGCTACAATATTCTCTTTGGCAAGGCTTCCTCCCTACCCCTGCTCCCATGGAGTTGGGACTAATACAAGAACAGTGAAGGGTAAAAGCTGTGAATCCGAGCTCCCAGCCCATCGGAAGAATCCAAAATTACTCTCTGCAGGGAGCAAAGGATGCACTGCAACTCCAACGCTGTTCAAGTACAGGCGCATAGGCACACAGGGACAACTCACATGCCCAATGCAAACTGTGCATCTTCCAAGAAGTGAACTTGCTATCCTTCATTCCCCTGTATAATCTTTTCCCCTCATTTTCATTGTGGAAGCTAGGAAACTGGTCCCTCCCTTGTTCCCTACAGACCACGTCAGAGCACAGCTTCCACATTTTGCCATTCCAAGTAGGTTTTATGGTTTGGCTAGCTCTGCCATCAGTTCTTAACTCAGCAATTAGAGGCTTGGAAAGCTCACTAATTCATGCAAATATACACTGCAGACAGAGCAGAACAGAGGGCTGCAGACAGCCCTGTATCTGAAGCTCAGGCTGCATCGTAGAGACAAGAGATCAGTATTTCTGAGAAAGTACTGGCAGCCCACAACAGAGAACAGATTAAGCCACATACATATATATCCAGCTAGTCAAACACATTTCCCCCCCTTTCTTACCCTGAGAGACAGAGTAGAGCTTCTGTTTCAGAAAAAGTGTGTGAACAGCTTAAGTAACTCAGATTTCATACATCAGCATTGTCATAGAATCATAGAATCATTAAGGTTGGAAAAGACCTCTAAGACCATTGAGTCCAACTGTCAACCCAACACCACCATGCCCACTAAACCATGTCCATAAGCGCCTCATCTACATGTCTTTTAAATACTTCCAGGGATGGTGACCCAACCACTTCCCTGGGCAGCCTGGTCCAATGTTTCACCACTCTTTCAGTAAAGAAATTTTTCCTCATGTCCAATCTAAACCTCCCCTAGTGCAACTTGAGGCGAGCCGCAGCCTTTTCTATTTTAGGTTTATACCTCAGTCAAACAGAGATAGCATGGACAGTGGTGAAGGTAAGCACATTTCTTAGGTTGTGTCAGACTGATAACAAAGCAGAAATAATTTTCAAGGTGTTCATACTGCCCTTTGCAGACAACCACATAGGACAGATGAATGTCCCTCTGCTCCTCCATCAGGCAACTCTACACAAGGGAAATATTTTATTTTATATTGAACTACTGTTTAATAGCCAAAAATACTAATATTTTATCTACCTTACCTGCCATACACAGTAACTCAAAGCCACACAGGGAAATTCAGCCAGGGTCTTAAAAGAACAAAAACACTCCAAGAAAATAGGAATCTTGGAGAAAGCACTGCAGATAAACAGATCTGCACAACTGAAGCTTTGCAAGTGTGAAAAGTGGTTCTGCTTTGAGAAGTGACCCTGCAAGGCATACATTTGTGGGGATCAATATTTCCTCTCTCACTAGTTCTCCCACATCAAAAAGGACATAGGCTCAAAACTTTCTCTTTAATTGCAAGCTCTGCCAGCTAAGCCTGGCATCAGAAGCTCTAATTGCACGTGCTTTTTGTGCAGTATTTCTGCTCCTCAAGAACAACGCTGCAGGACCAATGTTTCACTCTTTCAGTAAAGAAATTTTTCCTCATGTCCAATCTAAACCTCCCCTGGTGCAACTTGAGGCGAGCCGCAGCCTTTTCTATTTTAGGTTTATACCTCAGTCAAACAGAGATAGCATGGACAGTGGTGAAGGTAAGCACATTTCTTAGGTTGTGTCAGACTGATAACAAAGCAGAAATAATTTTCAAGGTGTTCATACTGCCCTTTGCAGACAACCACATAGGACAGATGAATGTCCCTCTGCTCCTCCATCAGGCAACTCTACACAAGGGAAATATTTTATTTTATATTGAACTACTGTTTAATAGCCAAAAATACTAATATTTTATCTACCTTACCTGCCATACACAGTAACTCAAAGCCACACAGGGAAATTCAGCCAGGGTCTTAAAAGAACAAAAACACTCCAAGAAAATAGGAATCTTGGAGAAAGCACTGCAGATAAACAGATCTGCACAACTGAAGCTTTGCAAGTGTGAAAAGTGGTTCTGCTTTGAGAAGTGACCCTGCAAGGCATACATTTGTGGGGATCAATATTTCCTCTCTCACTAGTTCTCCCACATCAAAAAGGACATAGGCTCAAAACTTTCTCTTTAATTGCAAGCTCTGCCAGCTAAGCCTGGCATCAGAAGCTCTAATTGCACGTGCTTTTTGTGCAGTATTTCTGCTCCTCAAGAACAACGCTGCAGGACAGCTGAGTTTTTTCAGTCGTCCCTGGCACTTTTCTTCTTCTGGGCTCTTGATGCAATCTATTAGCCCTACAAGTGGCAGTTAGTCAACAAACCAGTTGATGCACAAGAAGGTATTTCCCTGGTTCTCTTTTTTCAGCCATGTTGGTTCTACAGAGCCAAAAAATAAAGGAAAAAGTGCAGACTGGGAGAGAAGGAGAGAATTAGTTAAACCAAATGGTCAATTCTACAAGACATTGGTTCTCAATTACCTGTACAGGCCAAGCTGGCAGAGGCTGTAAGAAGTCAGCTTTATAAGGATAGTTCACCATAGCCAAGTTTACCCATGTTTCACTCAGCCAGTTTTTCAATATAACAGCATCCTGAAGAGTTTTTAATGGGCTGCACAAATGAAATGTGCTGGAAAGCCACTGTAAACCTGCATCTTTAATGAAAAAATAAAATAATGTTTAATGTACTGTACCATTAACACATAGGTCAGTTGTGCTGCTGCTAAAAAAAATATTTCACATAGCATAACTAATCTGGTGATATTATTCCACATACATACAAGCACAGCAGATCAAATCTTAGTCAGCACCTCTAAGTGAAGGGAAGTTCAATCTGCATACTTCAGCATAGGGGTATGTCACAGCTAAGATAACACTATCTAAAAAAACAAAGACAGATTTACAAGACATTTGGCATTTTTTTGATAGGAAGTAACATCAGGGCACTCTTCTTCCAATGAAAGGAAAACTTCAAACCAGCTAGCTCACAGTGCAAGGACTATTAACAGATAGATCTCCTGGGACTCTCCCGGCCTTTCCTTTCATTATTTTATCTGGTCTAGGACTCGTCCAGTTCAGCTTCCCTGATTTTAATTAGCTAACTCATCATACCAGGCTCTCTCTTTAGGACACTGAACTCAAGCAGCAAGATTTTTTTTTTTTTTAAATTGAATTCCTTTGCTGTACAGTGAGCTCATCTGATATAGAATCATAGAATCATTTAGGTTGGAAGAGATCATTGAGTCCAACCGTTAACCTAGCACTGCCAAGCCCACCACTAAACCATGTCCCTAAGCACCACATCTACACATCTTTTAAATACCTCCAGGGATGGTGACTCAACCACTTCCCTGGACAGCCTGTTCCAATGCTTAACAACGCTTTTAGTGAAGACATTTTTCCCCAATATCCAATCTAAACCTTCCCTGGTGCAACTTGAGGACATTTCCTCTCATCCTATCCCTTGTTACCTGGGAAAAGAGACTGACATTCACCTCTTTACAACATCCTTTCAGGTAGCTGTAGAATCACAGAATCATTTAGGTTGGAAAAGACCTTAAGGTCGAGTTCAGCTGAGTCCCCAGCACTGAATCCATAAGGATTGCAGTGATTTTCTATACCTGATTGCCTCTGTTGGTATTTAAACTGGTTTTTTTTAGAATAACGACTATCTAGCCTACTTTGTCAGAACAGAATACAAGCCTTGAGGTTCTGATCTGGAGTCAGCTCTTGTCTGACCTTAGGGATGTTTGGACCTGGATTCTGAATCACAGCAGGCATGAAAGAAGCTTGAGATCCAACAAAACAGACATTTAAAAAATAATGCTAAGCTCATTTGGCAGTTTTCAGTACTAAGAGTATAGTTTCAAAAAAAACAATACATATACAGGTGAAAGCCGTAACAAACTTGCTGATTTTATGAAGTCATAACACAATCCTGAACATTACAACCCTTGGAAAAAGTATTGGTGAGGTCTCACCTGTTGAGGAAAGGTGGTTAATGGCGTTCCAGGAATTCCAGATGCTTTCTGAGCAGCCTGTCCCACCCTTTTTGAAATCACTAGTCACTATGCTGAAATAAGTGCCACACGGAACCAAATCTCCAAACTGCCAGATTGGGGCAGAGGCTGCCAGAGCTCTGCAAAGGGACATAAAAAGATTGTTTGGAAAAACATATGCATCCTGAACCCCTGCAAAGTGAACTTCCATCCTCTGGTCAATACCTTCCTCACAGCCACTATCTAAGTCTAAGTAGCATTTATAATTCAGCTTGGACACTGAGCCCTAGCCGAACTAACCATAACGTTTCGAAACTATTCCATAGGTCTGCATGCAGGGGCTGTTGAAGGTTGTAAGTCTTGGACTCTAGTACAAAGATATCATTAAATATATAAAATAGAAATTCAGACTTGCTTACTTTATTATTCGTCATTCTCATCTAGCAACTAGGTCTTTCTCACTAGGCATTGTGCAAACTCAACTGAAGAGAGCCCCTGCTCACAAAAGTCTACTCACTAGCAGTGCAGCTGACACACCTGAGGGACAGGATGCCATCCAGAGGGACCTGGACAAGCTCGAGAAGCGGGCCCATGTAAACTCCCGGTATCAATACAGGCTGGGGCATGAACGGATTGAGAGCAGCCCTGCTGAGAAGGACTTGGGGGTACTGGTGGATGAAAAGCTGGACATGAGCTGACAATGTGCGCTCGCAGCCCAGAAGCGTGGCCAGCAGGTCGAGGGAGGGGATTCTGCCCCTCTCCTCTGCTCTGGTGAGACCCCACCTGCAGTACTGCGTCCAGCTCTGGAG
>NW_008795486.1:194497-205368 GCF_000699145.1 Aptenodytes forsteri
ATCAGGGGGATGGAACACCTCTCCTATGAAGAAAGGCTGAGAGAGTTGGGGTTGTTCAGCCTGGAGAGGAGAAGGCTCTGGGAAGACCTTATTGCAGCCTCTCAGTACTTAGAGGGGACTTATGAGAAAGATAGGGACAGACTTTTTAGTAGGGCCTGTAGCAATAGGACAAGGGGGAATGGCTTTAAACTAAAAGAGGGTAGATTTAGATTGGACATAAGGAAGAAATTTTGTACACTGAGGGTGGTGAAACACTGGCACAGGTTGTCCAGAGAGGTGGTGGATGCCCTGGAATGGCATGGGCATGGGGATCCCTGGAAACGTTCCAGGTCAGGTTGGACAGGGCTCTGAGCAACCTGCTCTAGTTGAAGATGTCCCTGCCTGTGGCAGGGGGGTTGGACTAGGTGACCTTTAAAGGTCCCTTCCAACTCAAACTACTCTATGGTTCTATTTACTAATCTTGTTTCCCAGAGGGGAACTAAGGCACTGAAGAGATTGAAGACCTGCCTCAAGTCACCAGGAAGTCTGGGGCTCTAAAAAAAAAATTAGGTGCAAAGTCAGTGTTCATAATAATTGTTTTTTACAAAACTAGCAGATAACTCTGAAAATGTACACCATCCAGTACCTGCTGACCTACAGTTGTCTTTATTAGGCAAACAGTGTCTCTTCCCAAATTCAAGGTAACTTAATTCCTCCTCCTAATAGTGAAAAATTCAAGCCAGCTTGAATTATGGTACTTCTCCCAGTGCCGTAATATTTATAGCACAGAAGTAACAAACGCCTGCTCTGTGTTTGAGCAGGATAAGTACACTCACCCAACTACCACATGGGGGTACTTCATCCTAAACCAGGCTGCAAGCATTCCTCCGTAAGATCCTCCTATAGCTATGACAGGACTGTAACGGGCTCCTGCAATGGTCATCTTTAAGTACTCAACCAGTACTGCGAAGTCTGCCAGAGCTTGTTCTGATGTCAGGTAATTCAGATGCCTGGAATCCTGAGACAAAGAAAGCAGGTTATATACAGCATGGGAGTGATTTCCAGCAGCAGTCTTTCTATTCCCCACAGCAGCTGTCGAGTTCTAAATCTGTGCCTAACAAATGAAATATTCTTTGCAGGTGTCACTTGAAGTGCTAGAAAAATCTCAGTTTGTTTTTTTTTTATCCTAGAATTGCTAGTTACAAAAATAGGATAGTTGTGTGCTTCTAGCACATCTAAATCTTACTCAGGCTAACAGTCATTGCACTGGCAAGAATTACAATAGGCAGAATTATGTTTGCATAGAACACATTTAAGGAAGACAAAAAAAAGACACTTACACTGAAAGACTCATTCCCAAAGGGCAAAGATTCTCCATAATATCGATGTTCAGCAAATACTAACATGGCATTAAGTTCTTCAGCCACATCCCACATAAAACCCTGCTTGGCGGAAAACGTACATTTCAGTAAGTTGAATCAATTATTTTCAAAGTCTCTACTTTCACTCTAGTGTATTCCAACTCTTATTCTTTGATTAGAAAGATATCGGTATCAAAATACAACTATAAAGATAGAGTGCAATTTGGTTTTAAAGTATCACTGAAGTAAGAAAACACACAAAACAGGTATCTACCCAGAGACAGTAACACATAAGAAGAAAATATGTATATTTTAATGCTGCAAAATATTAAACAGTATTGTTTTGTGAGTACACACTGCCAGAACTCCTACAGCACGAGCTTAATCCATAGGAAATAAAAACACTACAGGAGAAAAGCATGCATTTGAGTTAGGACTACATTACAGAAAATACAAAATTTGTTTGGCAATAAGCAATAATCTAGAGCATTGCAATACACTTATTTTCAACTAATAAATAACTACAACTTGTTATTACTTGTTGACAGCAGCTTGTTACCACCAGTTATGGAAACAGGCAGACAGAGATCACCTGCTGACAGAACAAAGCGTGTAAGCCGTCCTTGGTTGCTTTGAGCCCAGCACATGCCACCTCCTGTTGTGTTACTGGACTTTGTATTGAAGTGGCTGAAAAATGCCCACACGTGCCATTCTCCATTTGTATCAGTCAGGGAAGTAAAAACTTCCACAGGTCTTGTCAGAGAACAAGAATCATCTATCTTTGATTTCCAGTCCCCTTCATTTCATTTCACATTTTTCTTATGGAGGAAAAAAAACCCCGAACATCAAAACCTCCCATTTTACTTGGGGAATCTAAAGTACTGGAATAGGTGTAATTTGGTCCAAAATTTTGCATTCTTAACTTGAGGCACCTTGAAGAAATTTTTTTCACTACTCCAGGAAGTTAATACAAGTGCATCCCTTTGATTTCTGTGGGCTTCGAATAGGACCCTGAACCCCCTAAAACTTTTTCTGTGCTTTTTCAGCTTCCTCTTCCTCCTATAACAATCATAACAACCATTACAAACTTCTTTTTCAATGGTATTCTGACATTGTGTCCTTGTTCTTCCCTATTTTTCAGTAGGCCACTACTGGAAAGAAGGATTGTAATTCAAGAATCAAGAACCTATTTTCTACATACCGTATTGTTGCAGAACCACGTGATGTCTCCTTCATTGCCTGTATAAAATAGTATTGGTCCATTGTCTTTCTTCCAGTGCTGATCTGCTACTAGATACCGCTGCTGGAACGTGAGATTTTCATCAAATCCAAAGTGATCAATCTGTAAGAACAAGGAAAAACAACATGTTCGGAAAGCTAAGATTGACCATGAAGTCCACTGCAAGTGCTGACAGTCACTTTGCAGTTGAAAAATAAAGAAAAGCAAGAACATTTTACTAATATAAAAAAATATGACATTGAATTTATATTCTTAGAGTTTTACTAAGATAAAATATGACATTGAATTTATATTCTTAGATTCCAAACACATCAAAGTTTTTCTGCTTTATGAAGGAAACCAGCCAAAATTACAGGCGTATACATTGAAGGAGAAATGCCATTTTCAGCTATAAAAAAAAACCATCCATGCCCTTTTTATAGTATCATACTTAACATGAGATATTCTAAATATATTTAGGAAATCAGACAAATCTGCTGAGGGGTCACGAAGTATCAAAAAAAAAAAAAAAAAAAAAAAACAAAAAAACCCCCCCCCCTCCTTCTCTCCCCCTTTTGGCATAAGATTGAAATTTAAACAGATTCTTGTTAGAAAGTGTTTGTTGTTTTTTTTTTTTTAAATTCTTAGAAAATACTAATTCTCTGTACTTCTTGTGCTATTGACAGATTTTTCAGATAGTTTTATGGAGTGCTTCTTCTCTCCTTGCAATTTTCACTAATTCACATACCCTCCCCAATTTTTTCCACTGCCCCATAAATACTGCGAGCCTATACACACCACCTAACCCAAACCCCACAGAGTTAGCTTTATTCACTCATTAGAAATTTAATGTCAATTCCTAAGGTCAGTTTGTCAGCTTTTATTCACACTGCTTTGTATGCACTATTCCCCTTGACCCTTCCCCAAGCATTCATCCATACTGGAAAGTTTATCACTTGCTTTTACAAGGTAACTCCCTGCATGGGCATAATGTTATTCTGGAATACCCACACAGGCTTTTACTATAAAAAAATTAAAAAACCCAAACCAAAACACAAAACTACTCCAGAAGAGCTATGCTGCTTAGTTACCACGTATTCACAAATCATCACTACTTTTATTCATCAGTTGAAGATGACCTGTAGCTTCCCAATTTTGACTTCCATCAGCACAAAGCATCTTTTCCTTTCATATTGTTTCTTGCTGGCGGTAACAGCCTGACATCTGCTGGCTTGAACATCTCTGCTCACCCATCTGCCTTTACACCGACAACTCTGCCAAATCTCTCGGATGCTCCAGGAACCAACCTTTCACATTTTGTTTTGAGAACATCTGCAAGTTAATGTTAAAAAGCGGCAAATCGCACACAAATCCAACCACTCGCTGCTAACAGTGACCTAACTGCTAGGCAGATTCCTCCAGGCAGCTCAGGAAAGCCTAACTCTTGACCTGCAGGATCCAGCTACTCCACACCATGTACTTATATTTGCTTTTAGTCAAAGAGAGTGCAGGAACTTATTTAAGATATACAATCTGCTGCAAAGTGTCTTTTCCAAACTCTCTCAAAGCTTACTCACTCTTGGACTGAAGTGAGAGGACAGTTGCGTTGCAGCTCACTGCTAGCAGAACAGCAGGAGCAGCTGAAGGTCTGTGCATGGTCTTGACAGACATAAGAGACAAGGTCTTCGCCCTGAATAATTTAACTTCAGTAACTGCTTCCAGACTCAAATAAAACTAGTTTATGCACGTTCTACAGTTTTGCTCAGTGGGACCATTTACTACTTACTCATAAGTACGTGGTGATGTTGTCATGCGCATATTTAAGGGCTCTTCCATTGAATTCAAGCGCTGACAACATATGCTGGGCTTATTTTACACTGACAACTCACCTGCTCCTTTTTCATTTGCACAGTTATTATTATTTTAGTTTCACGTTCTACATCAAGCATAATCAAGAGTGAGTAGATGTAGAACGGCAGAACAAGGTCAGCAACTGAAAGAGTCTTTGGTCATAAGACCTTGGGACAACTAAAGAAAAGGATTATCATAGATTATCACAGAATAGTTTGGGTTGGAAGGGACCTTTAAAGGTCATCTAGTTCCGACGCCCCTACCATGGGCAGGGGACATCTTCCACTAGACCAGGTTGCTCAAAGCCCCATCCAACCTGGCCTTGAACCCTTCCGGCATCCACAACTTCTCTGGGTAACCTGTTCCAGTGCCTCACCACCCTCATAGTGAAGCATTTCTTCCTAATATCTAATCTAAACCTACCCTCTTTCAGTTTAAAGCCATTACCCCTTCTCCTATCACTACATGCCCTTGTAAAAAGTCCCTCTCCAGCTTTCTTGTAGGTCTCCTTCAGGTACTGGAAGGCTGCAATAAGGTCTCCCCAGAGCCTTCTCTTCTCCAGGCTGAGCAACCCCAACTGTCTCAGCCTGTCTTCACAGGAGAGGTGCTCCAGCCCCCCATCACCTTCATGGCCCTCCTCTGGACTCGCTCCAACGGGTTCATGTCCTTCTTATGTTGGGGGCCCCAGAGCTGAATGCAGTACTCCAGATAAGGCACATGTAATAAAAACCATAGTATAGTTCAATAAACTCCAACACTATTAGAAAGTACAACTAATACATCTTTTGTTCCAGGTCTGTTTGTAAAGGGGAGAAGTATCTTTTTCTATTTAACTTTTCTGGTTAGGCTGCTAGCCAGAGATAAGAAAAAATAGGCTCATATGTCCTGTCTACCTTTTATGGAATCATTTAAAATTAAATATTTAGCTTTAAAACTTGATTCTGCATCCTTCCTGCCTGAAGCCACAGCACCAACTACAAGACTACACCACAAAAAGTACTCAACTTTCCTGAACTACGAAGGTATGTACCAAAATCTTCTCAGTGCAGGCAGCTTAATATGCAACAGACAAAAAACATAGCGGGGGGGGGGGCAGGAGGGGGAGAGAGAGAAAAATCAGAATATTTTAATGGATAAGCATCCTTTTAGCACCAGGCTGAGGTTATTCAATGGGGTATTACGCAGAAGAGATTCTAAAGTCCATCTTACTGTTCCTATTCCACAGGAGCTGGAAAATTAGGATAGTAATATTCCAATAGGAATATATTTTCCCAAATGATGGCTAATTTTTAGAGATATGATTTACTATGGTTTCCTTGTGATGTGATCTGTCAGTCTATTCCCACAAAACAAACCCCAAAATCCCAGTGCTCTAGTGAGTCTGCCTCTCAATACTGAGAGGGAGAAAAGTACAGGAATTTAAGTTTTCTTTTGCTGGTTTTAGTAACCACGTTGACCAAAGTGTCACGTTTCTCCATCTTGACTCTGAGCCACGCTGTAGACTCACTCACTGCCATCAGTGACATTCTTCTTTCCCATTATTCCCTCAATCTGTAAAATTTTGATAGCCTCACAGCAGCTAAACTGCCTCTGTTCATCATATTCATAACACATCAAACCACGGACACATGTAAGATCCCAGGCAGCACAGACACAAGTCCAGACTTCTCCAGAAAAAAAATAAATAAAAAAATCAGTAGTACCTATTACTCAACTGAAGAGCAGGAACTCCTTTATTGCTAGATGATGGGGCTTCATACCTTGTAGTAACTTGTCTTTGCAAGGGTAAGACACATAACAAGACTAAAAATAACCCTAATGTTTGTATGTCGTGGTTTAACCTCAGTCAGCAACTGAGCACCACACAGCTGCTCGCTCACTCCCCCGCCCTGCAGTGGGATGGGGGAGAGAATTGGAAGAGTAAAGTGAGAAAACTTGTGGGTTGAGATAAAAACAGTTTAATAATTGAAAGAAAATAAAAACCTAATAATAATAGTAATACTAAGAAGAATATACAAAGCAAGTGATGCACAATGCAATTGCTCACCACCCACCACCTGATGCCCAGCCAGTCCCCGAGCAGCGGCCCCCCCGGCCAGCTTTCCCCCGTTTATGTACTGAGCATGACATCCCATGGTATGGAATGTCCCTTTGGCCAGTTGGGGTCAGCTGTCCTGGCTGTGCCCCCTCCCAGCTTCTTGTGCCCCTCCAGCCTTCTCAGTCGGTAGAGCATGGGAAGCTGAAAGGTCCTTGACTAGTGTAAGCACTGCTTAGCAACAACTAAAACATCGGTGTGTTATCAACATTGTTCTCACACTAAATCCAAAACACAGCACTGTGCCAGCTACTAGGAAGAACATTAACTCTGTCCCAGCTGAAACCAGGACATTGTAAAGCAGACAGAGAAAGAGAGAGATGTCACAACTGCTGGTTACTGCAAAGAAATTCAAAGAAATTCTGAATCCAGAACATCAAAACAGTTTGGAGGTGTCCTAAGGAGTATCTCCTCACGAGAGTAAAAACTGTTTGAAAATGTACTAAGTCAGAGGGAAGAAGCACAAGAATCAATATAAATTGTGACGTGAAAGGTTTGGACACAAAGGGAAAGCTGCAATTCAAGAACAGCAGATGGAGCTGTCGTGTAGCCAAACTGTGCTGCAGGAACACGCAGGGGTGCACACGGGAGCTGCTGGTTCTCATTCAACAAGTGCTTGCTTTCACCATCCTTTACAGAACAGGTATGCAAACAAGCAATAAACCCCACAAACTGTGCTAAGTATACATTACAACTAAAATCACCCAGGGTTTTTTTTTTTGCTTTTTTTTCTTAAGTCAGATTTCATTAAAAAGTTGAACCAGAAAATTTCTTTTCTACACTTACGCACAGCAATGACTTTTGCAACCAGACTTAATTAGAATAGCCCACAACAGCAAAAGAAAAAAGCAGTTTAGTACACATTTACAAAACCTTAACTGTTGGTTAAAAGTAACAATGGTAAAGGAATACTAGCATATATAAGGTTTTTCTAATTACAATTTTCATAATTACAATTATTGCCAGGATGTCAGCAGTAAGTATAAGGTCCTGAGCAACCTAATACGACTTTGAAATTGGCCCTGCTCTCAGTGTGAGGTTGGACCAGATGACATGCAGAGTTCCCTTCCAAAACTAAACTACTCTAGGATTAATCCAAACCAGTTACACAGCCTAAAGTTTTAAGCTTCTGTAAACAGGACTACCTAGCAAGTCTTGTTAGAAATAATACGGTCATCATCAGCAATACAACAGCAATGTTTTACAAATGAAAGTATGATGTACATAAAACACACTGACACAGAAACAGTCATTCTGATACTAATAAAAGGAAGGATAAAAATAGAAAAAGGAGTACTGAAAATAATAAGTTATGAATAAGTTTAAGGGAAACTTTTGTCAGCTGAGGTATGCAGGATGGGAATACTTTGGAGAACTACAGCTATGAGGCAAAGAAAGCAAGCAACAAAATTTCAGCTCCATGTACAAAAATCTGCTTGAACCTTGTTTGATTAAAAAAGAAATCACCTTGTATTTTCCTGCACATCTTTGAGTCCAAAGACTCACAAAGCATTTGGGGAAAATACAAACATACACACAACAGATTGCTTAAGAGGCAGCCAACCCAAAGCACGGCTGCTGAGAACTGCACTCACTGAGTTTGATTAAAAACGGTAGCAGGCAGCACGAGACATTGTGCCCAAGAGGCTGATGAGAGCTCCAGACTGAAGGCTCAAGCCAGCAGCTTTGATCCTTTAGCTCAGGGAAACTTTCAACAGTGAAGTGCAGCTCATTGGCTCAGGATGAGGAGCCTTCTCCAGACTGGTCCGCTGAACAAACTCACATTGGAAGGAAGGGCCAAAAACCACCTTGCTGCCTTCCGCTTGAACACATGGCACATTTCTTTGACTTTACCTTATATGTGCACATGTATCGTGCTTTTGTTGAGCTCTCAAAGATGACCTATGTCAGGGTGGTTTGTTTTAATGTGATTTTTTTGTTGTTTTGGAAGTCCATTTAAAATAAAACAAGCCACTCTGCCACACATCTTCCCTGGGGAGGAAACAAAAAACAGCACAGCACATGTTAGTTATTTTACAGATGTTAGTCTGCTTAATATAATCCTGGAAGTATTCAGGAACTATGGCACTGCATGAAGTACAAAGACAAAACAGGACACGTGGGCTAAAACCCACTTCCTTCTCAGCAGCATCTTAAGGTCATTAGTGACTACCGAGACAGGACAGCAAACCCAAGCCTTTATCAAAAAAAGACTGTAATTCACAGAGTAGCTTCTAACCAAAAGCATTTAATGTCATTCAAGGTGGTAAAATCAGCACCTCATGGTTTTATGCTTATGAGTTTGGCAATATTGCAAATGTCTGAAAGCCTTTCTGTCATGCCTCAAATTTCGATCCTCTAGGCAATAGCTTTGTTTTCCCAAACTTGGATATTCCATTTGAAATCAAGTCAGTTGTTTTACTAGTGAGAAGCCAAGGGATTTTAAGATGCATGCTCCACCCTCCAAGCTTTCATGGAGTTGTTTTGAGCGCTCATCCTGTCTGAATTATTTCCTGAGGACAGGAAGATACAGGATAGTCTGAGGATATCCTCCTGCATGAACAGCAGTGTGGGCACTAGCCTCTTTGGGATTTCACCGATGTGTTTCTATTCCTGGTTTTACTCCTGACAGGCTGTGGGACTCCAATCCAGTTAGCTGGCCCTATTAGTTTTGTTTCCTCTTAAAGGAGGAAAAGTCTTTGCTTCCTCCATTTAAGTTGCAAGTTCATGAGGGCAAGGACTGACTTGCCATCGTTGTACAGCATCATATTCAAGAGGCCCCAAATGTTGTTACAAGTGTACTACATATAATTAAATATTCAAGCTCATAAAAACCATTGCAGCAGTAGAGTACCACTAAAAAAAATATATATATACACACATACTCACACACTATTTATGTCTTCATAGCAGGGGAGACACAGAATCAGAAATGAAAGCTAAATAAAAATCAGTTTTAAAAAAGTCTCCCTTCCTGACACTGTTCTTGTTGCTTTGTTTCTTCCTATTGCACATTTTTGTGTATCAGTCTGCCAGGGCTGAGGCTTCATCTCACCAACAGCTGGTAAGATTCTCTCAGTTTGTCCCTGCTAATTTAGTGCAAAAGAAAAGAAAAGAAAGAAAAAAAAGAAAATAAAGATTAGCTTTGTTTTATCTTTTCCATTTTACATGCAAGGAATGAGGTGTTTCCTTGCTTTCTAGCCTGGTACTTGTGCAAGGGACAGCAAAGATGGAAGATTAGCAGCAGTCTGTTGAAGCGCATAATCATTTGATGCTCTGTGGAAGAGCAAGGAGATGTAAACCGCACCTTCTTGCATCCGGCTACATTAACCCACTAACTTGAAAGTCCTACAGGTAAATAATAAGAAAATTGGAAAAGATGGACTCTGTCATTGTAATCTTCCACACTACCCATAATTCAGAGGTTTTGTTCACTAGATTTAATTTTATTTCATTAATCTGTCACATTTAACAAAACATACAGACATAACAATGTGCATACTTTTTGCCTATTAATTGATTCCAACTTCTATTCTACTAGCAATGGTCTAGCACAACTGCTACCAGTTTTTCCGTGGTTGGAATTAGCTTTCAGCCAAACATGCTCCTCAAAACAAATGCAGGCATAAGATCCTTGTAATGGAGGGATCCCTTCTATTGCGACTATGTCCTTGTGAACACACTGGCCTTTGACTAGAATCATGCTTCATGTATTTTACTGAAGCTTCTTTTATGCTGCAGAAACCACATCACCTGCTCTTGGGAGGTTGCAACTGTTTAAGGAAGTTTGCTTTTATCACTCATTTATCACTTCAGTGATTAAAAAACACTGACAAGGAAAGCCTCGGACAGGAACTCTACCCCTGCCATGAGTCACACAGTTTGGACAAGACACTTAAAAGAAAAAGACAGAAGAACATTTAAACAGCTACAGGATACGCTGTAGGAAAGCACCAGGCTACTCAAGGTCAGCCCTTGTTAGAAACAAACAGTTCCCAAACAGTATATCATAGAATAGTTTGCATTGGAAGGGACCTTTAAAGGTCATCTAGTCCAACCCCCCTGCCATGGGCAGGGACATCTTCGAATCATAGAATAGTTTGGGTTGGAAGGGACCTTTAAAGGTCATCTAGTCCAACCCCCCTGCCACAGGCAGGGACATCTTCAACTAGAGCAGGTTGCTCAGAGCCCTGTCCAACCTGACCTGGAATGTTTCCAGGGATGGGGCATCCACCACCTCTCTGGGCAACCTGGGCCAGTGTTTCACCACCCTCAGCATAAAAAATTTCTTCCTTATATCTAGTCTGAATCTACCCTCTTTTAGTTTAAAGCCATTCCCCCTTGTCCTGTCGCAACAGGCCCTGCT
>NW_008795486.1:205964-216345 GCF_000699145.1 Aptenodytes forsteri
CGATCCCACTGTCTATGTCACTGATGAAGACATTAAACAGTACCGGTCCCAATATGGACCCCTGGCGGGAATATGATGAAAGGTTATTTTTACGCTGGAAACCTAAGCAGCTCACAAGAACACAAACAAATTGGTTTCAACTTCCACAAACCATTAGTAGTTTTGTTCTGCAATTGAAACTCCAGATTCTCCTTACCATGTAAAGATGAAGTCCATAGACACATTTAGGCTTTAACTACTTCAGCATAAAACCCTGCACCAGTGACAGTGAGGATGCAATTCCTCGTTACAGCTCCTCCAGTTGGAAGGACGGTCCACAGGCCCTCCCCAGATTTGCTGCCCCAGACTAGAGAGTGGCAAAGCTCCAACACAAGGGAGAAAATGGGTGACCAAGGCAGGAGATGGCAGCAATCACTTCAATCAGCTTTACTGCTGACGCTTCTTAACCACTCTCTCCATTCCCCTGCCACTCTGTTCTTCTCCAAGCAATGGAGAGGCTTGTGCTGCTGAGAATCAATCAACTACGTAAATTTATAACAAACTACTATGGTGATAAACACACCAGATGTTCACATCATTGATGCTTCCATTCAAGGCATTATCACCCTGGGGAAATTCTTCCATGGGACAAGGGATGGGGCAAGGAGTACGGAACAAACATATCCAAGCTATATTACCCAAAGTGCATTATTATATATATTATCATAAGTCTGAAATAAGCACAAAGAAGATGCACTACAGCAGCAAAAACAAAGTTACCCTTGTGAAAGGTCTCTCAGACCCTTAACAGGCAAAGGCCTGTAATTTTTTCCATCTGCTTTCCAGATTGAATTACAAATCCATCACATTTGGAGGATTAACTTCAGAGGAGAGGAAAAAATTGTACATGAACCTTCAACATGCCACAGATTAAGCAGTATAAAAATATTCCAGTTTTGCTGAGTGTGTCCTAAAGTTTTGACTAGGACTAATTGTTTAAACAAAATGCTTTACAAAATAAGCTTGATCTTCCCTGATCAAAATGGTTTTCGTTTGAAAGATTTCCTCAGTCTTTTTGTAAACAGGGACATGGGGAAGGAAAGCATTTCAGATTCAAGACAATATTTTGATTTGGTCAAATTAAATATTTTAACACACCTCTACCCCTTCCCCAAAAAGGGCTAGAACTTCGTACTTTGCCAAATATTTTTAAAGGCTCAACTCAAGTTGCAATTGTTTTACTTCCCAGATTTTCAGAGCTACAAGAAAATTTGCTCTGTTCTATCATTTTCCCAGCCTTAATTCAACCACTATTATTTGTATTTTATTTTCTACAGCTAATCCCACACAAGACAGGTGATCCAAGGAAGAAGAGACAGACGTAGTGAAAACAAACAGGAAAACTGTCCTGTCATTCATCTGGATATTCTTCTAATTAGACAAAGCACAGGCAAAATGGCAAAAGCTCAGTGCAGGGATGGCAGTTTGTTTGTATTAAAAGGCACTGAATAGCTACATAAGGTCCAGTGCTAGAGATTTTACACATGCCACTGTGGATCATTTATTTAATAGCCACCAATTCTGATGAGCACCTAAGAGGGAGGAGTGAAAACAATTTCAGAAAACAAAGCATGAAAGCAGCAATTAGTCATACAGCCTTTATGCAATAGCAAAAATACCACATAGCAACTGCTTCTCTGGCAAGCTTGCAACATATCTGAACACTGAAGAACAACTGTCTGCTTGCAGGGCTCTGAGACATTAGTAGACAGGGTGATAGGGATACCAGCAGCATCCAGGGAAATAACACCCATGGCTCCCTGCAGGTGAAAAGTTTTTCCACAGATTGCTCTACTTTAAAGCAGAAACATCCAGGTCTCTTGTCACAACCATTACAAAAGTTCTCCAGTGGCTGAAAAGCTCTAGCAAACATATGAATAAATGATGGGCTGGACCACAGATGCTTTTCTTCTCATAGCAAAGCAACAGTTTTCTCACCTAAATAGAGACTCTCAGATTTTTATCCAAAAAGATTTTTCTATTTCCATGTCTATTTTTCTTTTTCCACTTAAAACCAGGCAAGAACATTTTGTTATGAACTACCCTGTTCAGAACAGACTCTGAACTGCTCCACAGACATTGCTAAAAGCCATTTGCCATCAGCTTGTAGGACAGGAGCTCCTGCTTAGGAGTCGAGGGAACTCCACATTCCCCCCCAGTAGCAGTGACTTGCAGGACTGAAAACTGTACACTTGTAGGTAGCCAGCCATTTATCACTGTATAGGAAACACTACAGAAAAGCCAGCACTTCCAGAGCAGCATGTGGTTCTGAACAGCTTTTGTGGAAGACTCGGTTTTCAGGCAGTCGGGCGTTAAGGAAAAGCAAGCTGCTGCTTTGAGGCATAAATCAAATGTTTTGTTAATGCTAGTTTTGCTTTCACCCACTTACTTCAGTTCAGCTTGGCCTTAGTCCAAGCCCTGCTGAAGTCAAAGGGCCTGATGCCCATCACTTTCTGTTCCTGTTGTTTTGAAAGGTAGTTCCTGCTTGGAAACTACCATCTAAGCCTACTTCTGACTAGCTTTTTCACGCTAAGTCCTTTTGTGGATGCTTTTAGAAAGGTTTTTTGCTTCACAATGCAAGAAAACTTACTCCCTTTGGAAGCAGAATGAATTAACTGGGAATGAAAGGAGATGCACCACCAAGTGTGTCCACATCTGCTGTCAAAGGGAGAAGCTAGCGTACAGTATCATAGCTCCCTGCATACTCACATCCCATGCGGGCAGGCCTTTCAGTGAACCCTCTCCTCTTCTGGAAAGAGAGAAACTTCTCAGATCTTACTCTACAAACACCTTTTCCAGATAATCTTCACCTAATCACTGTCACTTGAAGCCTAACACAAGGGTAAGCTTTTATCTTGGCTGTAGGAGTGAATAATGGAAAAAGCTGTTATGTCAATTTGAAGATGGAAACAACAACCCAAAAGGAACAGAAGTTTTGTTCTTTGTTCCCTATATGCATTTAGAGAACAGCAACCACACCACAGCTCAACTGACAGTACTAATGCCACTTGGTAGTAGCACTACCACAGTGCTGAGTATCAGAAAATATCTGAGGCACACTAGGGCTGAACTAAAGCATAGGAGACAGCAACTAAAAATTTAAAATAAAAAAGAAAATTAACCCCCTACACCACAGGCAAGGAGGACAGTATCTACTAACTGTACTGAAAAGAAATGCAATTCCCATTCTCCTGCCTGTATTTAATTAACTGAATTCACATGCCTAGAAAATAAAGACATTAACCATTTTGCAAGCATATGGAAGATCACCGAGTGCAGCCTGGTTTTTCCCCTTAAATTTCTTACAAGTTTCACTGCTTTATATATATATCTACAAATTCCAGAATGTATGAAATAGAAGATCAAGGTTTTTCTTCAGTTTTTGAAGATTTAAAATGAAATAATCAAGTATGACCTCTAGTCTCTCACAAATTTGGCATGTTACAAATTAACTGCACAGTCTACGATGACTTCTTATGCAGTTGGATGGTCTTGATCTCTTTAATGTCAGATTTTGAAATCAATACAGAACACGTTAGCATCAAATTCCATTTTGAATTTCATTGCCCTCCTCGTCCCCCCACCCCTCCAAAACAGAGGACAAAATTCAGAGCTAAGACTTTGATTCAACTGCTAGAAGCTCATGGGCAATTGGTACAAGTCAAAATAACTTCAGTGAAGTTAACAGGACTTATCTCATGCACATCTGGCTTGTAAACAGCTTGCTACTTCAGCCATATGCAGTTTTGTTTATTGTTTAGTCCTTTAAACTTTCTTTAATCAAGGCAGTCTATCAGAAATCTTTTGGTGGCCTATTACAGCTTTCAATGACTAAAGCTAGCAAGATAAAAAATGCTTATTTTCAGAGAGAGTAGTGATCGTTGATATTTTTTGTAGTCTCTAATATTAGACTGCTCACTTGAAGGACGAGACTGCAGGTTGTGAGGAAATTAAGTGTTTCCTGCTTAATTTGAGAAGCTCATGTCTGCATTGTGACCCACAGATAAGTAGTGCATAAAAATAAAAATTCACTGACAAGCTTTAACAAGTACTTCCCTGTTTTCCTGTCCACTGAACAAGAGCTATTGTTTCTGCTTATAGACCTGGTTTATAGCTTACAGCTCCTGTTTTAAATCACACTATGAAATCACAGAGTAAGAGCTGCAAAGTACTCCCGTACTACTTGATGAGTAAAACATATATTCCAAGTAATTCACCTCTGAGACAAACATCAGCATCACTTCTCTAACCATTAACATAACTTTTAATTGGTACCAAGGGGCTCTGTAAAAAGCATTTTGTTTTTTCCTTCACCAGAAGTTAAAAGTGCTATTGTATTATGGTGCCAGACATGAAAAACAAACCCATCTTAAGCATTCCCGACATCTGTTTCTATTCCGAGACACCAACCTGAGTCACAGTAAGATGCTGAAAAAATTGCTAACCAGAATTTAAAGTGCTAATCTCAATCTGTTTTAATATCTTAAAAGCGAGTTTTAGGCCCATGGTTGAGAATTACTTCATTAGCATTAAAACAGCTTATACAGTACTGTTGTATATATGTTTTTAGTGACACTCATTTACATACAACAGTGAAAATTTCAAAGACTGGAAAATACTGAATTCGATTAAAGGTATCTTGTTCCATAATTGTAAACTTCCTTCTTGTGTGTACAACAGATCATAGAATCATAGATTCATTAAGGTTGGAAAAGACCTCTAAGATCATCGAGTCAAACCGTCGACCCAACACCACCATGCCCACTAAACCATGTCCATAAGCGCCTCATCTACACATCTTTTAAATACCTCCAGGGATGGGGACTCCACCACTTCCCTGGGCAGCCTGGTCCAATGTTTCACCACTCTTTCAGTAAAGAAATTTTTCCTCATGTCCAATGAGGATGATGCAACATTTAAGAGCAAAACTGCTCCCTTAGTTTGGATTAATCCAAACTTACCATCTTGTCATCCTCTAATCCAAATTTATCATCTTAAGATGATAAATTAAGACAGCATTGTCATCAAAAAGGTGATCCAGTCTCTTCACCTCACATTCCTTTGCTCTGCTCATTCATGCAGTGACCTGAGACGCAAGTTAAATTGTTTTTTGCTGTAGTACATTTTCAGTTAGAGCAGGAAAATTCTGGGATTCACTGGCTTTCTCTAAATTGGCCCTTCTTGTAAAACAGAAAGAACCATGTCGGAAAAATGTATCTGCGCATCGCCTTTGCGGTCCTTCTCAAATTCTCTTTTCTGGCTTGAAACTTGTATTCTAATTTTTGCACTTTCAATCAAAGCTTTCATTTTCTATGCCTCAGAACGTCAGTCTGTAACACAAAATAGGGTATTAAAGACACCTGATATAGCCAGAAAAGATCAAATTGCATTACTTTTAGAACTTCATTACTTTGAAGCTTCAACATAGCTTCCTTTTACATACACACAATATGAAGTGCAGATGTGTTTCAGAGCACAACGAATTGCATATGAAATTACTAAGCTATGAAATACTGACATAGGTATGAAATCTAGGAAGTTATTAAATGCAATCAGAAACCATCCTCTGGAAACAGCGACACAATTGACCTGTATTAGTTCAAAAGACAGTCTGACTGAAGGACCAGACTCAGTAACTTGCTAACTAACTCAGTAACAAATTAACATAAGTTAATTTGTACTTGTTACATTGGTTCTTAGGCCAATTCATAGCAGTTCACAAAGCAAGTGATTGGGGTGAAGGGTCCACCAGCACATTAAGTGTCACACAGCCATCAATTACCGAACTGGACAAGGGGATCGAGTGCACCCTCAGGCAGTTTGCAGACGACACCAAGTTGGGCAGGAGTGTTGATCTGCTCGAGGGTAGGAAGGCTCTGCAGAGGGACCTGGACAGGCCGGATCGATGGGCCCAGGCCAACTGTATGAGGTTCAACAAGGCCAAGTGCGGGGTCCTGCACTTCGGCCACAACAACCCCATGCAGCGCTGCAGGCTTGGGGAAGAGGGGCTGGAAAGCTGCCTGGCAGAAAAGGACCTGGGGGTGCTGGTTGACAGCCGGCTGAACATGAGCCGGCAGTGTGCCCAGGCGGCCAAGAAGGCCAATGGCATCCTGGCCTGTATCAGAAATAGTGTGGCCAGCAGGAGTAGGGAAGTGATCATGCCCCTGTACTCGGCCCTGGTGAGGCCGCACCTCGAATCCTGTGTTCAGTTTTGGGCCCCTCACTCCAAGAAGGACGTTGAGGTGTTAGAGTGTGTCCAGAGAAGGGCAACGAGGCTGGTGAGGGGTCTGGAGAACAAGTCTTCTGAGGAGCGGCTGAGGGAACTGGGGTTGTTTAGCCTGGAGAAAAGGAGGCTGCGGGGAGACCTCATTGCTCTCTACAACTCCCTGAAAGGAGGTTGTAGTGAGGGGGGTGTCGGTCTCTTCTCCCAAGGAACAAGCGATAGGACGAGAGGAAATGGCCTCAAGTTGTGCCAGGGGAGGTTTAGATTGGATATTGGGAAAAAAGTCTTCACCAAAAGGGTTGTCAAGCACTGGAACAGGCTGCCCAGGGAAGTGGTGGAGTCACCATCCCTAGAGGTATTGAAGACGTGTAGATGTGGTGCTTAGGGACATGGTTTAGTGGTGGACTTGGCAGTTAACGGTTGGACTTGATGATCTTAAGGGTCTTTTCCAACCTAAATGATTCTGTGGTCAAGTTGAGTGAAGAGACACCACATCCATTATCTTTTCTGAAAAAGACAGTTTATCACTGAGAATCCTTCAAATATCAGGAAATTTAAGGCATCATCCTCTCAGCAGTACTGCACTTAAAGCACCACAAGTTCTCAGGCTATGGTCTTTGTAACGCTGCTACGTGCGTTGAAGACAGGAATGCAGAGGTGCAAGACAGGGCTCCCCCAAGGTCAGAAAAGCTGCCTGACTCCTGACCCTCCCCACTATGCTATAAGGTTATTTCTACTTGGGCAAAGAGAAGTAGATGGCTCTTAGATACCTCACCAAGTCTTGCCAATGAATTTGAATTGTGGTCACTGACACAGCTGCCTACAAAGAAGTCATTCAGAGAGTGGTGGTCTTCCTGCAGCTTGATACATCCTACACATCATTCTCTCTGTAAAGTTCAGTTTTGGATGGATTAATTTAACACACAAATCACAAGCAACCTTTTAGCAAGCAAGCTACCAAAGCAGAAGTGAGAATAGTCTTGCCTACAAAAGTCACGCTAGTACATCAGAAGAGCTGAAGAGGAGACCAACTTCCCCACTGTAGACACAATTTGTTGATGTAAAAACGTGGGTGATGGCAGAGTTTCTCCTTCAAGGGCCATCTACTGATCTAGGTCAGCATGAGGTACCTTTATACTGGGGTAATTTCACTTCTGCATTGGAGGAGTAGAGGGCTGGAAGGCATCAGTTAGTTATGATTGGGGGGGGGAATCACACCCCCAAACCAAAATAATAAAAGTTGTTGAGGACATACAGAGTCCAGTATGCAAGCCAAGATCCTAGTCACACTGACACAGGCATTGCTTGACTTATTTCTCATTATTCTAGACTTTAGCCCTACCGTCAGGGATGTCTGACACTTAAAATGGTAAACAGGAGGAAGTTCAATGTAAATGAGTGTTGAGCTGAACTCTGACCCTGTTACTTCTCCATTTTTATGAAAGCAGACTTAAATATCATTGCTTCTCAGTAAAGGCTGACACTAAACCCACAAGCAGTGCTACAGGTCTATAGGCCTTTGTGCCAAGAGGCTCCATTTAGAGATTGTAATTCCACATGAAAACTCTCAGCTTCTGAAATTCACTTCTCCAATGTGCAACGTTAGTGAATTGTTCACAGTGCTCAAGAGGTATTTTTAAGCAACAGAATTCATGCAAGAAATCTATTTAGACTTTTCAAAGTTTTCTTCTGTGGAAGTATTAAATATTTAAAGACTATTCAAAAAGACTTTACAGAGGTAGGTATAAGAAATGTCTCCTCTGTGACAGTGTAATATTTTGCCATATTATAAAATCACTTTTATATTGCATGATTTTACATAAATAATTTTAACTGATGTTGAAAACCATCAAAGGGATAAACAGGAATCAAAACAGGAACTTTAGGCAAGAAGAAAGACTCAGCAGCACAGAACAGATGCAGATGATTAATGCCGTAAGCAACGATAATGTAAATAACTAAACCTCAACAACCCTAAGAGGTGGCAAAGTATCACCGACCCTATTTAATATATTAACCATGGTATTTATGTTCCATTACAGAATCATAATGTAATTACAAATTCCCAGACAGCAGCACTCGGCGCATGTTTCATAAGGGCTGAAGAGCATGCCTATCAGTTCTGCATGCTATGCTACCGATAAAGAACAGTCTTATGCCCTTCGTGTGGTTAGACCTCTTATGCTAACCCTACATCTTTCAAGTGCCAGGCAGCAGCATTCAAATCTTTGATGAATACAAAAAAATACATGAATATACACACATCTCCCACCACGTTCAGCAATACTAGCAAGTCTTTGGACAAGGAAAGCAAGGATTTCAAGACCTGTGAATAGATCCCTCTTACCCACAGCAGCCACTCTCAGCCAGTATGATTTTGCTTGAAGTAGGGAAAGAGAACGTGGAAGAGACCGAAGGGAGCAAGATGTGGCATCATCTTTACAACAGGATGTCACGGGGACTCTTCCCTCCCTTCTCTCAACACCTATCTACCTCCCAAAATCCACAGATCTCAGGTACACGGCAGCTCTGCTGCTTTGCTGGCAACTGGAGGGCACGCTGCTGTCTCTGCCGATAGCTGAGAAGAATAACCAGGTGATACCACAGCCCAGAGAGGGGATGAGGACAGAGGTATAACAGCATGGTGACAAAGGGTGGCTCAGACCACAGCACAGAATTAGTATCGCTGGACAAAGGGTGGTTCAGACCACAGCACAGAATTAGTATCGCTGATACTATGACAGCAATGTGCAACAACCGATGCGCCACAACAATTAGGTGTCACGCTTAGAGTTACAACACTACCGCAGGATTGATATCCTGTCCAACACTGACCACACATTGCAGCAGCTACCTGCAGTATGTTACCAAAACATGTTTCAGGGCTATTAGAGGCATTGATGGAGGAACCCAAAACTCAAATCACTGCCCGAGTGATTGAAAAGCATTAGAAAGAGATGCTTTCAAGACACAGGATTTATGCAGGGAGACTGCTGGAAGAGGAGTGCTCCCAAACCAGTAACACAGTCTGCAGAAGAATATAATCTCAACGTATGGCTTCGTCACTAAAACTGTTCCCAGCCCACCTCTCACACCCCTAGTGACAGGGACCTTGACTCTAAAATTATTCTGTAACTATTCAGGATAATCTTACAAGGGTTATCTGTCTTCTTCATGTCTGTTCTCTCTGAAAGCGTAATCTTCCCATTTTGCTAATTCCATCGTAACTTCACCTTCTACAAAGTTGAAACAGGAGATATTCAATCCACGTATCATCCAAGATGCCTGTGAATTAAACACCTCCTCCTTCCCACCACACCCGACGTAGACCAGGGCATGAAATTCAGGTGCAGGCTACAAGCCTGATTCTAATCAAACCAAGAGGATACTAGAAAAGCATCCTCTCCCCTTACTTCGCCTCCTGGTAAGAGGAACCATTACCTCCCCTGCAAAAGTCAGGCACAGCACAGGTGAAAGTGCAGACGTTCCCCGACACATACAAAGGAACTGTTGACTGGTTTTGAGAAAGCCTATAAACAAGCGGGGTTTCAAGTTTTATGCAAGGGGACCACACCAGCACTTGTAGCCCCCCGTTCTGTCCACGTGCTACGGATTTTGCCAACAAATTGTGAGGAGAATTGTCAGAGCAGACAGGAAAACAAAGTTCAGATTAGTAAGAGAAATCTATTCCATATTTAAAACAAACAAACAAAACCCACTCACAACTGCTATTTGCAGCCAGGGTACAACTGAGGCCCCCGGCCCCTCTCTGCCAACATGCTGTGCATTACGTTTTGGAATACAGACTTCGGTGCTAGGACATGGTGTGTAGATACAACAGAGCAGACCGCTTGTCACTTTAATAGTTGCAACTTAACTGGAATGTTCAAGACCTGGAACACCTTGTCAAAAGGGAACGAGCATCGCAACGTCTAGAAGTCTGCAAAAGTATAGTACAGTCCAGTCCGCGGCTAAACGAGGCATCTGACAGAAGAAAACGCCCCCTGAATCCCCACGGAAACTCCCTGCCCGCAGCCGCGCTCGGCTGGGCTGCGGGAAAACCTCTAAGCGACAGAAACTGCACCGGCAGCTCTTGCGAGGCGCCGGCGAGCCCCGCAG
>NW_008795486.1:217636-250204 GCF_000699145.1 Aptenodytes forsteri
GCCGGGGGCGTCCCGGGGGCGGAGGGGGAGGAGGCTGCTGGTCAAGGGGTAACGGTTGCAGTATGAGAGCCGTTACAGCTCTTCGTGTGTGTTTTGTTTTTTTCTTAGGGAGAATTCAATGCAACGAGGCCACTGGAGGACACCAGGCGCTGATGGAAATCTCGGTGAGACTTCAGGGCCGTGGAAAGGCAGCGCTTCTTGGAGGGCTAACGGTGGGGAGCACCTGGAGTGCTGTGTGATTCCCTGGCTGGGTGTGTGCGTCCAGAGGTTTGGTTTGTACTGTTTATTTAAAAAAAAACAAAAAAAAAGTAAAACATTTGTATTTGTATTGTCTTTTTTTAACTTGCATCCAGATAATAAGTACTGTATTTCTACCAAAGAGAAACAGAGGTGTAGATCTTGAGTCTCTTCGCTCTAAAGGGAGCACTTACCAGAACCTGTGTGAATACCTACATGCTACGCTTTATCTCCTGTATTTCAATGGAATACTTGAAGTATTCACGGTGTTTTCCGGGGTGTGGGGGGGTTTTTATTTCTTTAAAAAGTGCAGATAACAGTATACTTTGTTTATGTAGTTCTGAGTTGAAAACCAGTTGGAATGCAAAGCACCTGCTGGTTTCTCCAAGTCCACCTTCTTGGGCAATAACAAAATCAGACTTAATTTTATTACTTCTTTTCTATATATTGGTATGTTTTCCATGTATTTTTTACCGATACCTTGTACTGTAACTAAAAGAAAATAGTTCCATTTTGACAAGAATTGAAGGCATGCACCATTTAATATATTAGGTCAAATGAGTCTCTGTTAATACGTGTTCTGAAGAGGGATTTTTTTCATTTTGGTTGGCCCCCCAGTAGAGCTTTTGCCTTTTCCTGCCTCTGTTTTCCTGGCCTTTCTGCCATAGGAATATTGGGATATCTGATTTTTATTTTTTTTCTTCTTTTCTGAACTGCTTAATGAGTTTAGTCACTCACATTTTTCTAGATGTTGCAGATCTTGTGTTTACTAGAATGCTGAGAACGATGCCCCTAAGGGCAAAGGGATAGCCTGTAAGTTGAACAGGGTTTTTTGGTGGCAAAATCGGAACAAAATATCATTGTTGATTATTAAATGGTTTTTAACATGTAAAAGCTGTACTTGAGTCTCCTTTATCTCATTGGCCTTTTGCCTCCCTGAGGGACTTTTGGGATGAAGATGTGAAATTCACTTCCTATTCTGAGTTTATTCTGCAGCTTACATTGAAAAGAGATGCATATTTAGCTATTACTGTAATAAAAGTGCTTTTGCAAAGAAGGGTTTTTAAGGTGTCCTTTAATTAAGCTGTAGAGAATATATTGGTCATTTAAGTTGGAACTCTGTGATTTGAGGCACTTTAGGGTATTTTTGTCTACGTGTTTCTAGCATCTGCTGAGAAAAAAAAGTTAACTTTCTAAAATAGGGGAAGTTTCCTAAAAATTGGTATTTTGGACAGTATAGTGATAATAAAGGCAAGATAATTCTGCAGGAAAGTAATACTGAATAAAAATTGTTTGTTTATTTATTTAAATAAATAAATATTTCAGCATTTATTTGTCAGCTCCATATGACCTCTTTGTTGAAATCAATGGTAAACACTGTAGAGCTGTCTTTTTGGCTCAGAGGACATGAGGATAGTTGCTATTGCGAGCCCCTTTTGAGATTTTCTGGGCATATTCTCCTTTCAAAGTCATTGGTATTGAAGGCATTTGCAGAATTACAAGTGTAGAATCGTTTCAGTTTTTAACCCCATGTTGTGACTTCATTCTAAATTAAGAAAAAAAATCGGAAACAGATTTGCTGCAGTGCTGTGCTCAAGGACAGTTCTAATAAAGATTCCCTAAATACAAGTGGGAATTTGCATGATTTATCTGCAATGGTGTGCAAATACCATGAACGCTTGCTTCTTATTACATATCTTAATCTTTTTTTTTTCCGTTTTAAAGGGTTAATTAAGGGTAATAATAGATGTTGCCTCAATTGGGCTACCATTTTCAAACAGAGATCATTGTTTCCTGAGGGCTGCCTTTCAAAATGTTCAAACCCAACTAAAAGCAGTTAATATTAACATCTCATAAAATGAGAACTCTTTGAACCATTTTGACTTACTTGTTTCAGGTGATGCTGTGAGCACATGAATAGTGTGAGAGGACTTTTGGCTGCCTCTGTAATTTCCATCCAGAACTCCTGCTTCATCTATCCCGCCTGTCAAAAATGCTTTTCTAGGCTGGTACTGGATTCTAGGAGGTACGTCCTGTTTTGGGGTTTGTTAACTGTAACTGTCAGAGGCCTTGGGAATCTCTGGGAATTGAACACAAGTTAAAACAAATTGGTGAAAATCCAGCCATTGTAGAAATAAGTGCCAATTTCAGATATTTATGTTACTTATCATTATATAGATCTCTTTGTATTCCAGTAGCAGCTCGAAGGTCATTGTGGATCAAGAGCTCTGTTGTATTCAGTGCCATGCAATATTGAAGGACAGTTTAGGAGAATAAATGCTGTGTGTTAATAGCTTCCAACTGCATCCCCTGCAGTCCAGTTCTTCAGTGCTGTTCCTAAGTTGGAAAGCATTGGTTGAAAGCCTCTCCAAATCAAATCCTCTTTTTTTTTTTTTTCTTCTCATTCTATATGTGCAATGCAGGTAGTCCTGTATGACCCTTCCACTTAACTGTGTGTCTAGAAATGTATGAGCTTTCCTTTTTAATCCCACTGTTATGTGAAATCTACGATACACAGAAGAACAGTAAATCAATGAATGTCAGCACTAAATGGAAGGAGCTGACTTTGCAAAGCAAGAGTATCTGTTGTTTCAAATGCTGAAGTAAAAAATAACAGTGCTGTTTCCTGATGGTTTTTTAAATCTAGGTATTATACTAAAGCTACAGGAAGAAAAATCCCAAACCAGAACAAAACGCAAAAAATGGGGGTGCAGGGAATTCAAAATTACTCCCCAACAGGTCATTCAAAGCCCACTGTTTCTCTCCAACTTCACAACAGGCTAGCATTTAATAAGTCAATAAAAGAAGCCAGAGGGATTCTGTCATGATACAGACACCTTGCTGAGCCTATGGTAAGATTAATGCCTCAAGGAGTAAAGAATAAGAAAGAATCTTACAGTTTCTTATGGAATATTTGATACATTATAGTAGTAATACTTAGGCTGCAGATAAGTTCTTACTCCAGCAGTGATTAACAGAAGTTCATTTATTCAACCTTTTTTTTATCCTTATACTGTCTTTTGTCAGGTTTAACTGTCTAAAATGCAGCTGCACAGGTGAAGCTAAAGATGCAAGCTACAGATATAGGTTGCCCCTAAAGATTGCTGACAAGGATGATTTGTTTGACATTACCGTGTTTGGAAATTGCTTAGATCCGTTCTTTGGGGTCACCGCAGAAAATCTGCAGAGGTAAGGAATGGTTTGTTTCTAACCTGCTAAAAGCTGCTGCTTTTTCTTCAGCCTAAAAAAATTGAGATGAGCTTGGATGGTGGGGAGACGAGTGGGAAGAAGCTGCTAAAGCTTCTGGCATTTCCTTGGTACCCATCACCTTGAGAAAATGCTGAAGTTTGGTTTCTTCCTGAAATCTTGAAATTTTGAGATGGATTACTTCTACGTAAGAGATCCTTCACTTGTCTATTGAAGGCAGCTACCACCTGCTAAGTGAGCTTCACAATTTGGTTGGTTGGGCATTCTTCCTTGCATCCTTCCTCCTTTATTTGAGCTGATTGAATTTCCTGTGTCTAATGCCAGATTACTAAGTAAGTTGGCTTTTCCAGTGATTTAGACATATTTTTTCCTCAAGATTTTAGAAGAAGAATCTTAAGGTAGAGATAAAGCCTTTGGATTTTGCATTTGTTTTTTTTAACTGTTTGGATTCTTTAAAAAAGTGTGCACCTGTCTTTAATTCAGTATGACCAGATTTTCCTTCAGCAAGGAGGGATTTCTAAGAAAGCCTGTTAGTCCTCAGAGCCTGACCACCTACATTATAGGCTTCAGACTTTCTGATACGTGAAACTGCTAGGATGGGATATTTGGATACATTCACTGCTTGTTTCTCAATTCTGTTATTTTTCCAATGACTTGGGTTATCACTGAGTCAAAGATGAACACTTTCTAAATCCCATATTAGCAGCATTAATAACATACTCATGGCAGGCATTCTACACTAGACTGCTGTACTACTGTCAGCTGTGAAAAACAGTTATTTGCATGTCTTAATATGGATGCTGCTGTTGCTGTAAAGGTGTGGGCAGAAAGGATGTGTAAGCAATAGCAGCATATTGACAGCATTATACAGTCATTGTGTGGATACAAAAATCACAGCCACGCAGAGAACACCCAAAAGTTGTGTGTATATTAAGCCTATTCAAAGCGGTTGTTTTGTTTACTTCTATTTCACTAACAAATTAAGTGAACTAAACAATTGAATTTATACATTCATCGTTTCCTGTTTTCATTCTATGTTTAGTTTAAGCTGCCACGGTATCTTCTCTTTAGCATGTGTCCTACCTATACTACAGCTAAAATGCTATGTAAGGCTTCCTCTGTTGGTGCAATACTTCTATATGTTTCTCCTCAAGGTGTATTCAAGACTTCAATCAGCTGTCAGGAGAAACAAACACAGATGCATCTCCAGGAGTGTTAGTTCAAGCAGTGGAAACCTGTTTCATTGGAAAAAGATTTATATTTGGAGTGAAGGTAACTTCTAATCCACATTACTCTCTTATAATGAGTTTTTTCATTAGCTTGTAGGCAGTTGGGGGGCATAGACTGCGTTATCAAAACATCATGTACAACATCTTTTGGGAATTTGAGAAAATTTAGGGCTAGGACATGGGAAGGATTCTGCTTGTCTTCCCCCAGACTCCTGTGTTATTTTAAATGAGTCGCATCCAAAAGCCATCTTGAATGGCAGTAGTCAGCTTGACAGCTTGTCAGGGCTGCTTTTCAGAGAGCCTAAGCAGTGCCAGCTCCTGTGCATATCAGTAACATATTGGAGTATGTAAAAAAACCATGTACGGTTCAAGCAAGAAACAGACTGTCTTTTCAAGCACTGCCCTACCTTTCCCATGCTACATAGTCTCCTGGTGTCTGAAACGTAAGGAGAAACACATCCCCTTGCAGCATTTTGACATTTCTGGATCTAAGAGCGTGTTTAAAAATGTTGATAAAAGTACAGCTGTTCAGCGTATGCATCTGTGGCTCTTTCATGTGTTTAACAGACTTTGAAATATTAGTTCTTGGTAATATTTCCATATAAACAGTCTTCTAAGTTCTCTTCAAGTGGTGCTTGGGTGAGTCATTCATATTATGAAGTCCATGAACTAAATCCTACCTGGCAGGTGTTTCTCTTCTCCCACAGGTACCATGAGGTTTGTATCTGAGCTGAGATTTTTCTAATGCACAGCATCTTAAGTAATGGAAGTTGGAGGACTTCATGGATTAACTTTACTTAACTGGAACCATTCACCAGGTCTCTAGGTCTGATGCCTTTACAAATATAAGTAATCTTACATATCAACAGCCTTGTGGCTGCTCCTGCACACACAAGGACTGAACACACACTCGAAGACCATTTGTTCAGCCTTTGGCTGTAGACATTTCTGTGTAGTTGTGTTCACCTATGCGTACAGTTGCACTCTCCCAGGCAAAACTCAAAAGCAACATAACGTACTTTTTTAAGGCTTACCTAGAAGGGTATTGTCCTTGGCTAACAGCCTTCAGCCTCAACGTTTGCATAGACTCAGGGAGTAGGAGGGTTCTTGAATTTGAAGACAGCTGTATTTGCTTTTTGGTCTCTCTGGCATTGCTAGACCTTCAGGGGGAGGTGAAAAATGCTTTATCCACTTCTCAAAATATTAGATAATTCCCTCTGCTTTTAACGTCATTTTTCACCTGTAATTTCTGCGTAGAGAGAAGCAGGTTGAACTTTGAAACACTACTCTCCAAATAAATCTGAGAAGATAAAGGTTGTAGCTTATTTCCCTTTCTCAGAGGTAGCACACAGAAAATATCATACTGGCTTTAATAGCTGAGCTGCCAAGTCAGGTATCTGGCACCAGAGTGCTTTGCTTCAAGTACTGCCCAGCGCCTCCTAGATAAAAGAAAAGCATTGGCCTTAGGCAGCTAGCCATTTGCACAGAACTGCACCAGAGGAAGCCTGGAAGCACCCAGTGCCCTAAAGGGAGGAAGACATTTTCTGTGAAGTCCTTTCATAGAATTCTTGCTTGTTTTTCCAGCTCCAAAACTCTGCGTAATTGCAAAAAGCAAAGAACCTCTCACTGTGATGCCCTTTATAGCCCTTGCCAGTGCTTATTTCCCAGGGAGTACTGCTTTGTGTGATAGACTGTTTTGTATTCTCTTCCCTGCAGATCCTGACAAAAAGTGAGACCTAAATTTAAGCCTAACTTAAAAGACATGCGTTAATTTTTTTTTTTTCCTATCACAAAATAAAGCATTGTACTAAGTTTTTTTTTTTTTCTTTTTGCCCCCAGGATTGTGCAAGGGAAGATGGAGGGCATTCTGCTGCCAGCAGCATCTTGCAAAACTGTTCCAGAATTAATAGAAGTACAAAAAACCTTACAGCTTGCCAGATCTTCCTGCCAAACACTGCTGTTGCTGGCTTTACTGTTATCAGCTACTTCCATCGCCTCCTGCAGTTGGCAAAATTCAGGAGCTGTAATAACAGCTCGTATGTACCTGATGCATCATCAGCTCCAATAGATGAACCTGTCAGTGAGCTCAGCAGCTTGTCTAGCCTGAGCAGAAGCCCCTGTTTTGTTCAGTCTGGTGGCAGAGAAAGTTTTTTAGGGTCCTGGCAGCAGTCCTTCAGCCTGACTTCATCTGTTGCTTGGGTGACAGCGGAAGACTTTCCCACTCTGGAAGTGGGAAAGCTGGTGAGTGAACAGCATGAACAAGAGGGGAGGCCTGTCTCTGCAGAATCGTGCAGTGTAAGCCTCAACAATCAAACTCTTTGGGATTCACAGTTTTGCAGCTCTTCTGTGAGGGAAGGGGCTAAAGAGGAGGATAATGAATTGAGTTCACAGCCTAGTCGGACCGACAGTATCTCTGCAACTGATAAATTCAAGAGAGTATCCTCTTCAAAGACTGAGTGTTCACATGGAAACAGTTCCAGGTTGTTACAACATCCCTTGGAATTTGGGGTAAAAAGCATTTACCCAAAGACTAATAGTAGAAATTATTCTTACCCAGAAAAATCCCACAACTCCCTTTTTTACAAGGGAGATGCCTCAGCTTCTAATCACATAAATGTAGCTAGAGTGTCTCAGACGGACTCTATGCTTTGGGATGAGCTCCCATTCTCAGAAAGCCTAAATGAATTTTTAGCCAGAATAGAAGATGGCAGGAGTGTTGTAACATCACCCAGCCTTGATGCAGGCAAACGGGCCCTTCTTGAAAGTAGCAAGTTGGGTGTAAATCTTTACAAATCGTATCCCAGGCAAACCCTAGTAGCTGGTGGTCTGCCTGAAGCGAGCATCTCGGGGAGGTTCTTGCCGCCAGCAGAGAATGATAGTTGGGAGAACATACTGTTTGCTTGTCTTCAGTCGAATGCAAATCCTCCGAGTGATGAGGTGTCACGATGTGAGTCCTCCTCTAGTGTTTTATCTTCAGCTGACAAGGAATGTGGAGCGTCTTGCTTTATACCTAACCGTCATCTACCTATTCTGTCACAGTCCTTGCCAGTTACATCAGAGCCTTCTGTTTCTGAGAGCAGATATGTGCAGTCCAAAGAAGCAAATACTGACATTTCAAAGTCATCTTGGTCTTTTATTAGTTTGCAGTGTACTGCTGATCACGGAGAAACTTCCTGTTTAAAAAGGAGCAAGGCAGCTACCTGTGTGCATTCTGTACATGATAGCTGTTTAGCTGGTTGTGAAAATAAAGAAAATTATTCTTCTACACTAAGCCAGAGAACAGATCTTACATTCACAGGGGCGTGGGACTCTGATCCAGCAACTCCCAACAAAACAAGAAGGGTAGATAAAAGAGAATTAAAACCATTGACAGAACTGTCAGAAAATACCTTCAAAAGTGTTAATAGGAGAGAGATGCTGTGGAACAATATCTTCCCTGAAGGCAGCTACAATGCTTCTGCTGATCTCTTTGATGCAAGTGCAAGAGAGGTAGCAAAACCTGTGGAATTCTTAAATAAATCATGTAATTCTTTAATACAGGAAGATACTTGGACAGAAAAGGTCACAGCTCCTGAATTGGCACTTTATCCTGGAGGTGTTCCCTGTAACAGTTCAAAACCGAGCTCATCCCTACGCGAGTACCCTCCTGCTTTTAGTAGGCACAGTACACCAGTAACTTGCTCCTTTTGCGATTCAGAATGCAATTCAGTTAGCGCTCAAGACTTTGTTCCTTATTCACAGTCAACTCCTATGGCAAAACCTCTCCAGAAACTGTGGCCTGTTGGGGAAAGAAGCTCTTTTGTCACTATCTTCACCCCTAAAAATCCCACTAAAATCCATTCCAAATGCAAGCGATCTAGATCTTCCTTTCAAAACACTCTGTTGCAGCAGCTTACTGGCAGGTTAGTGAAACGTGAAAGGCCAAGTGACAGGGAAGACAAAGAAAGTAATAGCTCTGTTTCACAGCAGTTCCTTAACAGCCAAGGGATCCCCCCATCAGCAAACAAAAAGTTGAAACCAACTGCATCTTTAAACTTAAAAAGAGTTAGCTGGGCTACTGACTTGCAGTCGACCCATGGGCATGCTGGCAGGAACCCCGTTTCTGAAAGCAGGGAGAACGGTGGAAATGAGGTATGCTCCAGAAATGAGAGATTAAACCCTGGGGATACAGCCAGGATTCTAACAACTCCTGTATCTGCAGGTGTCACCAAGGCCTTGTTTTTAAACGATACAATCCTGGAAACTTGTTCCCCTTCAGAAGGCAAGAATCTCCTCTCAAGTGCAAATTATTCAGGGGGTATATTGGGAGGGGCAACTGGCTGGTCTCCTGAGTTATTCTTCCAAGCCCAGAGCCCTTTTTCCAATAAGCCAAAATACTAAAAAAAGATATTTCTATGCTGTGTTCTTTTTAATTATTTTCAAGACTTTGGGGAAGGAGCCAGTAGAAGAAAAGAGCTGTTTAAAAACAATTTAATTGTTTATATACCTATTAGCATATGTATTCCTAAGATGAGTTATGTTTATTTGCAGATCTTTGTACCACAGAGATGGGGGAAATTGGCAGTTACTTTATTTTATTGTAAGTTAATTATTTTATTGTAAGTTAATTCTAGAACGTGCAATAAAAACTTTTGTAAATGTGTGAGTCTTTAATAGATCTCACTTTATCAAGTACAGGTAGGTGAAGTGTTTTAGCATTCAGCGTTGTCTTCTCATCACAAGAAAAGCCCTGGAGTCCATGTCCACTCCAGATTCTTACCTGGTGATTCTCTATGGAGAAGGGCCAAGTTTTCATCAATTTCACATGCCGTGTGGCAGCCTTGTATTTGAGCCCACTTGGGATCCTGTGACAGAGTTGAGTTGGGTGGAGGGGACCATCTGAGAGGTTGGTAGCAGCTCCCAGTTTTCCTGTAGGCTTTTTCAAGTTAAAGACTGCTAGTGGCAGATTCCTGGCAGTCTCTTTCCTCTTCCTTGCTTTGGGGGTCTTCCATATCCCCCACCCAGAACAGCTGCATTTAGGAACATTGAATAGAGAAATCTTGGAGCTGCTGCTGCTGCAAGCTTGTAGGTCGGGTCCTGCAGAAGGATGTGGGAACCTGATGGTGCAGGATCCCATCAGTCTGAAAATGCTGACTTGTAGAAGCGGGCCTAAAATTATCTGCTGTGATTTTTTTTTGGAGGCATAGAATGAATATGCACCATTTACATTGCCACTGGTGACAAGGAGACTACTCGGTTCGTTCTCTGCTACAAGATAGATGTTACTACGTTTCTATGTTTGAAGCCTCACTTCATTTCTAATGCACCTACTTAAGCCCCAGACTCTATTCAGAACAGTTTTGTGTCTCTGCATGCAAGGAACAAATTGTATCAATACTGATAACACCAGCACTTTACTTTCAGGTTATAAAGACACCAGGTTATAAAGACACCACCTCTGCCTTAGGAAATCTGAGAGGCAGAAGTTGCTGGAAGTTAGAAAAGTATTGTGGGAATGTATCATTTTGTGCTCATCTTGTTCCTGGGTATTTTCCTTACTATCTGTTGTTAGTCACTGTTGGAGTCAGGGCTAGAAGGACTTGTGTGAATCTGAAAGGCTTCTCTGACCTTACATTCACTTGGTCTCACGATAGGTACCTCACTGGGGCATGCACACAAACCAGTGTTTTAAGGCAGGACCTGCCAAAGGAAGCCAATGGAAACCATGTTTGGGATGGATTAAAGAAATAGACCTTTGGAATTTGGGCTGTAATCTTTGTGTGCCTTCATATCTCTTCTATAAAATAATCTGTACCTGCTCTTTATTTTCAGGACACTTGGGGAAGTACGAGGGCATTTACTCTCTCACCACCTTGTCCTTTATCTGCTATTTTTAGCATGGATCACCCTTACAGAACATACAGGTAAACCTTTTCATTTCTCGGTCTCTACCCTAAATTTCTGCACCTTCTAATCATATGCATTTCTCATAGAGGGATGGGAGGAAGAAGAGTATTTGAAATCAAACAAGCTGCTTCTGCAGCTGAGCAGTGTATTGAGATACAGCCTCTCCTACCAAGGGCATGGGTGTGCTGAGGCTGCAGGCATTCCTTCAGGCTGAACGAAGAAAACAGTTCCTCATGGCTACACAGCAAGTCGGCACAGGTAAATTCACTTTACAATGAAGTTTTTCCATAGCAGTCAGTGTTGGGTTTTTTGGGGTGGGGTTTTTTTTTTCCCCACTATTTACTTACAGTTGAGGAAATTGAGGCACAGGTTCAAAGACTTGCCCAACATTAAGAGAGCGTGGACCCTAGCTCTGGATATCACTGAAAGACCTTAACCAGCAAACCATCTTTTCTCCTTGCTGTCCTTACCCAGCAAGATACTCAAACACAACCCGAAAGTTCTTCCTGGTGTTTAAAGATGCTGCAACAGTAGGTGGCGGTAGCAAGAGGCTTACGGTTTCTTCTTAGAGGTCCAAGCCTAGATCCCTGCAGTCCCTGGATCCTAGGCATAAGCAGAAGAAAAAGGAACATCCAGTTATAGCAAAAAAAAAGGGGGGGGGGAGGAAGCAGAACTAAACATAATTTGATGACCAAAGTAACTTCAAGTATCGTACCTGTGAGTGGAGTCGCTTGTTAAGTGCTGTGCCAGTGACACCCGCCTAAACCACCGTTGCAGAACTTGGCAGCGCTGTGCTGTGTGATACACGGATCCCTATGCAGAGCTTCTTGGCACAGCCAAAAGGACATGATGGTAATAGAAGACCTATAGCCTTTATAAGCTGTTGTTGACTTGCCCAGCTGAGCTTTAGCCCTGCACGTGACAACGAATAAGAGTACCAGAACTGCACCAGGGTTGCATCAGCCAGGATAGCACAGCGCTCTAGGGTGAGCCCAAGTGAACAAGCCTGTGCTTGTGCCTGCATTTACCAGTGCTATGCCTGTTCAAAAGATTTTATTCGTTGCAAATAAAATCCTACTTGATGGATCTCTGTTAGGGGCAAGTGGAAAAGGAGTAAGAAAAGTAGCCTGCCTGGAAATGGTGAATCTGCATTGATAGCTGATGTAGAAGAAATAAAGGGAAAGACAGCATTGCTCATATCCAAATCACTGAGCACAGGGAAGGCGATACTGAAAGGGTTTTGAGACATCAGTGCTCAGCAAATAAAGCTTGAAACTAGTTGTTTCGACTACAGCCTCCCACATACTACGAGACTGTGGTGTCACTGGCTCTTTAAGCACTGCCTTGTGATGAACTGGACAACACCCACTTTATCACGGGGGTTAGACAGGATCCAAGTGATACACCAGAGACTTGATGCAGCTAGCAATGAAACACTGCCAGAACTTCTACATCATATACCTGACAGTGTCTTGACATGAAATGTTTTGTCCAGCATGAGTGATTTTATTCAGTGGAGAATTCATCCACATACTATGGTAAGTGATAGCTTTGGTGCAAGCTGATGTGATTATAATTATAAGCTTGTACAAAAAGAATAAAGCTCAGCATGTTTAATTCTGAAGGTAATAAAACTCCTGAAAATGCATACCGGGTTTGTGGTTGATTCCCTATGCATAGAAATCCATAAATCAAGACTAGATTTTAAATTAGGTAGGACTGTCTGTACGATACCATTGAAATTAATGGAGGGCAGTCAGATCTCTTGTGCTTTGTGTATGAGGACTGCATATATAGCGAGACCAAAAAGTACTGCTGTGTGACAGGCCCCTGTCAGCAAGATGACATCTTCTGGGCAGAGCTCCCCAAGTGCTCGGTAGGAAGACTTTGTACATGAGAAGATGGAGGAGAGGCAGTAAGCTGTCTTGGTTTTGCTCTTGTAGTCTGTCAGTCTTGCATTTCTTCCCCTGTGCGGTTTGTTCCCTTTTTGCAGGGAGCCTTCGTGCTCCTACAGTCCCTTTACCCACAGCAAAGCCTGGCACAGGCTGTGCCCTTGCTGCTAAACCTGCTGAACAAGAAGGGGAAGGTTGCACATCCCACGGGTTACATGTTCCTTGCAAGGAAGAGCTGCCACTCTCCACCTGCCCCTTACCTTTCCCCAGGACAAGCTTGGTCTGGCTTCTCCAGCCATCACCCCCACAGGCAACACGCTCCAGCCCTCCACTTTCAGTAAACACTCAATTCCCAAGCTGTCTGAGCTTTAAGGATGTTTTCTTCCTCTCCCTTTGCCCAGTTCCTACCTAGAAGCATGCAGGGACTTTTTCCTCTCCAGATACCTCTCTGTTTTATCACTGACTCAAATTGCCAGCTTCCTGGGGAACACGGAGCAGATGGTCCAGCCCTCATGTCAGACATTTACCAAGGAAGGAGTTTCAAGGTCAGTAGAAGAGGCAATAAAGGACACATGGTGTCTTCAAGCTTCACAGCTCATTTCTCAGTGTGTTAGCAGAAGTCATCTTTGATATGGAGCAGAGCACAGGGGAGGAAGCCTGATCCCCAGAATGAGTCAGAGCACAAACTTTATCTGTTGACCAAAAGACTAAAGGCTTAAAATGGGAGATCTTGTCCAAAAGGGTTCTAGGCCCCCAGAAAGGCAGGTCATTGGGAAACTCCAGTGGAGTTCTATGAGAATGAAAAGAGCCAGTTGAAGGCTGAAGAGAAGAACCAGCATTAAAAAAAAAAAAAGGCACTTGGGACAAGAATAAGAGACAGCTGAAGCATCCAACCATCATCTTCATCCAACACAAAATAGCATCTTGCTAGGACAAGAGTTTAACCAGGTACAGGTTTGCAATGAAGGTGAGTGATAAGAGACAGCTGAAGCATCCAACCATCATCTTCATCCAACACAAACCTAGCATCTTGCTAGGACAAGAGTTTAACCAGGTACAGGTTTGCAATGAAGGTGAGTGAAGATGGTACCTCTGTCAAAGACCACCCTCTAGTGACTGATGCCAGCATTTCTTTGGCATTTCAAACTTTGCTATGATCGCTCTTGTTTTGAATAAAGTTTTTCTTCTGCTCCAGTGCAAAGGGCCATTGCTCTCATGGACAGCAGCTCTACTTTTGCTCTTCTTGTGAGGTCCCAATGCTGTGAGAGCCTTGGTATGCTCAACCCAAGCAGAAAATCCTTGGCAGCCATTCATTTGTTGGTCTGATATGAAATCATGTCAAGTGAACCTGTCTTGTCCATATTTTTAAGGCAACTTTGCAGTTCAAATCAAGAAACAAATGAATCGAACACTTTAAACACCAAGTGGAAAGGATTAAACATTTATTTACATACAGATACATGTGTAAGCAATTTCTAAGTATAAAAAGGACATTACAAATAAACATGAAGCATCATACATTCATCATCCTGGTCATCCAAAATACATTCCTTTCTCAACCCCACTGTACCACACTTGACAACAGGAACTTAGAAAAACAGACAAGCCAAATGCTTTTGACAGTCAATTATTCACAGTTTGGCAATTCACTAACACCTATAGCCTTTCCAAAGACAGCACTACCCCAGCAACTTGAGATCAATGGTCCGACCAGCTGTAGTGCATTTTCTCCACTGAAATGGTTGTGCTTGATCAACAAGAAAGACATCCTCTCCTCATCCTCCTGGCCACGTGTTTAGGAATCGGGGTTCTTGCTAAAATTCTGTACATTGTGCTAAATTCACAATTGTTGGGGAAAAGACAGCAGACCTTTGTGGGAAAAACTCCAACCCAGGAAATTCCTTTAATGCTGTGACTTCCCTGGCATGGAAGTTGCAAACAAAATGCTGCTTTTAATGCTTAAGCAGGTTTTTAAACTACAGTTCAAGCTACAGTTGATGGTATAAAACGTACTTTGTTCATGCTGTAAAAAAAATTACATGCTTCAATATTGATTTGCTAGTAATCAGAGCTGAGAGTAATTCAGGTTTTCTTCTGAGGAAATGAAGATGCCTTTATAACATCTCTAAAAATGATCATAGCTTTCAGGAAAGAGGAAACATTTTAGACTCAAAAACCTAAAGGTAGTGCAGAGCACGACAAACTTGTCAGTTAGATAACATTACAAAGGGAAACGAGCCAGTAAACATAAAATTAAAATGCCTACTCAAAGTATTAATGAATTCAAATGAGAGCTGGGCGAGTCTTTCTGTATAGATCAAAGGCAGTTCGAAAAAAATCTCATGATCTGCAAATTCACAGAACAGCCAAATATGTGCAGCAGAACAGAGTGAAGTGGAAATAAAAGAGGAGCAGAAAGAGCCTTGTCCCATATTGACAGCTGAGTGACTGCAGCTGCTTCAGTATCAGGGGGTTTTATTTTTTTCCTTTTGTAAACAGCTGTGGGGAATAAAATGGATGTGACATATCTGCAGTGCATCTTATTATGCTAAAACCCATGGCACATGTTAAACTACTTCTCTAATATCCAGAGATATACTTGTCACTCCAAACCAGCATAGCAACAAGCACTGGGCTTCCTCCATACTCTCATTAGATGGCCTTTTCTCCCCCAAAACATTGGCTTAAGAAGTTGGTTTTTCCCCTTCCAGTGCTGACTGTACGCAGAGGCCAGTGGTAAGGCTTCTTCCAAACAGTCTGCAAGAGTTGAGGCAATAGCAATGCCTGAAATCATGGCAGCTTTCCCTGCCATAGACCAAACATTTTATTCTCATTCCATTAAAATGTCAAAACAGCATTCCCCTCTCCTCCGCTTCCCCCTCCGTAAAGGCTTGGCTGCTGGAGGCACCGCAGCCTTTACATTTACTAAAGCTCATGCCAACGATGCAACCCAGACCTTGGAGATACTCACACCACCACCCAAGCGACAGCTCAGAATGACTCTCCTCCTCCACGTCTCCCTGGATGGAGATCAGCATCCACCTGCTCACTGGAGATTTACTCACTTGCACCAAACCCCCACCAATTCTGAACATCTGAATCTCTCCTATTGGTCCCATAAGAAGGGAAACATTCCTTACAGGATGCCCTGGCTGAGAGTGAGCTTATCATATTAGTTAGGTTTATGTGCATAGTAAGAAACTCAAGATGGCACAGAAGATGAGCCACGGGTGCTCTTCCTTCTAGCTAAAGCAGGAGTCTGATCCAGTGGTTCATGCAACCAGGACTGTTTCCAGTCTAAGACCTCCACAGTGCTTGAGGCATGAGCAGTATTGGGAAGGAGCAGATTCACAGATGAACGGTACTAGAGGAATCAGGCTTTGAAAAGCTCTGAGGTTTGCATTCATGTGACACCAGAGCCCTTGATCACTGCCCTTGAAAGCATAAGAGTACTTCTAACATCCCCTCTCCCCACAGGGAACCCCAGCTAAAACCATGGCTGACACGGGTTTTGGCCATGTCAGGCACCTGTGGGCCAGCGCTGGACTCCAGAAGATGCTCGGCAGGGACACCACCGCAGTGCGCTCACAAGCACGCCTGTCCTTGGGAACATTGCCCCAAGATAAGCAGTAGTGGAAAAAGCAAAGGTGCAAATGCAAAGGTGGCATCTGCTTCTTGAGTTTAATTGTAGCACTAACCAGAGCTAAAATTATCTTCTGAGCTTGCTGGAAAAGGATAACTGCTTCAACAAATGCGATCACATCCAGGAAGTGCTAATAGCTAGTTATTAATGTGAAAACAGAGACAATATCTGAGTACGGTACAGCCAGCTCCTGTTTATCCAGACAGACGAGCTGAGCTGTTAACCTTAGCTATACTCTTAAAACCAGTCTAATTTTTCACAGACAACATTTATAGCCTAAATTACACTCATTGCCATCTCAGTTTCTGCTATACCTGGGTTATCTCTCCCCAGTTACCCAGTTGACTCTATTTGGAGGTGCAAACGTTAGAGATAAGCTTTTTTTTTTTGGATCTGTGGCTCCCCACATGGAAAAAAAAAACCAACCCACAACACTCAACTCACATGGCATAGCTTTTTCTTCTGGTTTAAGTTACAGCTCATTCACATGAGGGGAAAGGGTGTGATGGCATCCATGGGTGATGACAGCCGGCAAGCTATCTCAGCTAGATGTAGTACAGCAAAAGGAGACTTCGGGTCAGTTTAGCAAGGTGGTGATTAGCAAGGTAAGTCAGAGCAATGCACCAGGCTACTTTGGGAGCCTTGCGTCACCATCAGCGTGATTAACCTGTAGTCTGTTTTCCTAGCCAAGATAAATCCTAAACTGAGGCAAATGGGAGATCTGTAACATTTGCGGTACATTTAACTACAGCTCAAGTGGATGATCACATTTCAAAGACACGACCAGTTCCAGCTGAGGCTGCTTTGCTTAGGATGCACTGGTCACTTGTAGGAAATCAAGTGAGTGTCTCCCCACCACTCATCATCGTAAGAAAACAAGACTGTCCTTCAAAATGATGATCCTTTGCTGTTTGCGAACAGTAACTAGAGCAATTACTACCCACGGCAACAAGAGGACAGACTTGTCACAAGGAAAGAAAGGTTGGCTTCAGGAGCCAAATTTGTTCAAATAAGCAAAGCTTATAAAAAAAATTAAGAAAACATTTTGATATAACATCTTTCACCTAAGGAAGAAAACATTTTGATATAACATCTTTCACTACCAGAATTGATCAGAGTATTTATTTTGGCTCCAGTGGGTTTTCTGGTGAGCCCTTTTGTACATCAACATTTCAGAGAGTTTCCATACTTGCTCAGTAGGAATTCACAAAGTGTCCTCTAGAAACACCTTTTTCTAACTGAATTAACTCAAAAAGGTCTTTGTTGGTAGGAGCAACCCATATAAGGATAATGGGTACTTTGATATTGAAAGCAACAGAATGCAGAAGAATTTAGACGAGACTCAAATTCAAAGTCCAGAGCAATCAAAACCTAAGTCATAGTTGCATTTTTTTAAAAGAGAATGAGATTGAGAAAATCCTGAGTGAGTAGAACCATCTCTTTACTTTGCATTTTCTGCTCCACACGGTCATCTTTCCCCTTGCACAAAGTGCTATAGCACTCAGTCTGCCCCACAGCCAGGAGAGGGTTTCTGTGATAGTGCCTCCAGCCGTATCTGACCACCATGGCACCACAGGTCCCCGAAAGGCAGCGTATCCTGCATGTTTGCTCAGCCTGTTTTAATAGCTGGAGAATTTCACCTGTTTTCCAACTGAATTCAGTCTTTGACTACAGAAATCATGCCAGCTCAACATGTCTTAGCCTGATTTACAGACAGTTCTTCACGCCAAAAAAAGACAAGTGGAAAAGCAGCTGAACAAACAGCAGTCCTTGGGGATAACGAACAAGGCAAAACCCAGTGGGTTTGACTACAACTAATTGCATCCCTTGTCAGCAAAAGCTCAGGAAAGCCTCTTGTCCCGTGTGTGTACCCACCATGCTTCTGCATCACTAATTTCGACTTTCCCTCTTTTCAAATCACTGTCTCCTGTGTCAACCTCAGTCTGCTGCTGCTATTACTGATGGAATTCAATAGCCATTAACCACTAAACCTAGACTAGCAGGAGCCAACTGTTACCAATATAGCTATTTCCAAAAAGACAAACAGCACCAGCAGGCTGACAGATTTTAAGGGCTGTTTCATGTGTTCTACAGCAAAGAACAAAATATCTTGCCTGACAATTTGTCATGTGTGGTTTTCATTAAATGATGATCACAAAGCTATTTAGCATTCAGCACAAACACATTCTGCACGCTCAAACAACTTACCTGTAGATCAAATCAGGACTTCAGTGTTAGAGGTAGGAAGAGGCACCCAGTGTCCCCTTCTTTACAGAGTTCATAATTTCACTTTTTCCATCATAACTCTTCAACCTGAAGGGCTTCCCCCCCCCCCCAGCACTTGGTCTCTCATGGGGAACACAAATAGGAACAGAAGGGAGTCATGGCTTGTCCCGGCAAACTTGCAGTGTAAATACCCAACGCAAAATACCAGCGAGTACTTCACACAGTGATCTGAGGCGCAGAACATTTGGTGGTTTACCCAAGATCAGTCTGACTGAATCAGTGGCTGAACTGGAAAACAGTTTAGACCATCCAGTTTTCAGGAAATGTTTTCACTAATCTCTGCAAACAGGTTTGCTAGATAAAGCAAACATCCATTGACCATCCAATATTGGCTTCTGCATGGAGCTACTCATTGTGCTAAAAAATTTCAAGAAAAGGTCTCATTATGGGACTACTATAAAAATTAATATTAACCCAGAAATAAGACGATTACTCCATGACTGTGAGTATATCACCCTGAAAACACATCAAAATCTAGCAGCCACACTAAAAGCAATGCTTTGCTCTCTTGATAGTGGAGAACATTTCCAGCCAAATTTGGCCCCATTATATCAATTCTGCATGGCTTTTGGACACTCGACCCAGCAAGCACCACAAGGCTTTTACTGACAGTTCTCTCAAAAATCCACTCATCTAGCAAGGTGTTTGCCATAGTTGGAGAGTTGATTATCAGGAAAAAAAAATACAAATCCCAATTATATCTCCTTTTATTTTTCAAGACTTTGATCAGCAGCACTAAGTTGTCATTAGCAGTTGATAGAGCTCCTCTTCTAGTTGGGGAGCCTTTTCAGCAGCGGACCAGACTGTAGAAAAGAAGATAAGCCCTCAGTGCTACAAGGAGAGGTGGGTTGTACGCACTAGAGACATATTCAAAGGTGTACAAAAATAACTCCTGCAAAGGAGTTACTACAATAAAATATCACTTCTTCAACAGGTAGTGCGTTTGTTAACTGCAGAAAAAGAGGCGACTTTCAAACTACAGCTTTGGCTTACGACCTTATAAAACATTGCACATACCACCATTGTTTCCTTTCAACTTTAAGTCAACACAGAATAAACCTAGAAAGGAATCGGTTTGGATTTGTCCCTGGAGAAGTCAGATGCTTCACTGTAACATCAGCCCAATTGCAGCACTCCACCCCGCCGCAAAAGCACATCACTGTCTGGAGATGGAGCCCTTACATGGAGAAGATTTGCTAGCAATAAAAAGAACCAATGCTTTGAGGTTGCCAGTAGGCAGCTAGTCTCCAAAGTAGTCACCTACAGGCTAGGAAAGCACTGGAAAAAGAGACCTAGCCTTCTAGAAACCTCAAAGTGAATATCCAAGAAAATAAAGTTCGCAGTTTCTGCTATTTGACCAGTTCAGCTTGTTCAGTCATGATAACGTGTTAGAGTTCAACCTCCAGAAGTGATGCAAGGAGCACCTGAAAATACATTTACAGTGGTACTCAGGAGGAATGAAAAGTACCTGCCCAGCTTTGATGCTTTTAGAAGTCAGGCTGAGGAACCCACAGGTGTTTTAGCAGGCAGTCTCCTTCCTCCTTGCTTAACTCAGTCAAGCCCTGCCCTATTTGTTATCAATTATATGCTGACAAGTCCAGCATCTGCAGAGTAAGAGCTTTTACAAATTAAATATATGTAGCATTGATTTTTAACTTGTGTGTTACCTTGCATGTGACACGCTGAGCCTCACTCTAAACAGCTAGCTAAAAGCCGTGCAGAATCAGCTGTCTCGGAGTTGGGTGGTCTTCGCAAGCTCAAATGAGGCTGCATTTGGCAATTTGGGGAATGCTCAAGACAGACATTGCTCTTCAGCACAGGCTGCACCACACGGTCCAGCACAGCAGAAGCCACAAAGTCCCACACATTTCTAAATCCTCTGGATTACACCATGAGCAGAGACTGAAAAGGACCAGTACAGGCCAGCACAGCAGATGACATGTCCCCCAACATCTCACACTTAGAGCAGCGCTTTGCTAAGTGTTACCTAAATGACAAACAAGCCTTGTACCACAACTTCTACATCTTCCTTTTTACCAATAGTCATAAAAGAAGAAAGTGACCTAAAAAAAATAGCAAGAAAATATTAAAAATGGTGATATGACACACCAATCCCCCCCTCTCTCTGACATAGAGTCAGCTCACCATTACAGATCAAAGGCACAACATGACACAGCCCAAAGAAGTCTTTCCAGGAAAATGTGAAAAAGCATTTTTAAAAGCATTTTAAAATGCTTTTTTATTGTTTTTTTATGGCTTTTTTTTTTTTTTTTTTTTTTTTTTTTTTTTTTTTATTGATCAGATGTTGCCAATGCGTTAGGGAAAGGGGGAAGGGAAGGTTGTTCTGTGTCTCCGGGCTGTGACATAGTGCTTTTTGAACTGGCGTCCTCCCGGGTGTGAGAGCTCCGGTGATGGGCCCTTGGTGGTAACACAGCTGTCCTCCAGATTACAGATGTCATTTGCTACAAGCCCAATTACAGCTTTGGTTGTTTTTTTGTGGTTTTTTTTTTCCCCACCCTCCTTCTGTTTCCTTCTGGCATCTCTGATCTTCCTCAGCTTTTTATGTCAATACAAAAGCTTTGTTATAATCTTCAGTAAATGCCAAATAATATTAAATTGATTAACTCTAAATTACAGCATATCACAGCCATGTAATTGCCAGGAGAGATTTTATCCAGATTAGCTAAACTGAACTCAAACTTCTAAAAATAATTTTTTCATGTGCGCATTCACTATCTTCCAATTTTGCTTTAACATCAACATGTAAATTTGCAATGCATTATTCGCGTATGGCACTAGAGGTGTAATAACATCGCAAACTCCATAGTGCTTCCACTTCGGGGTTTTGTAGGAAGAAATTGCCTAAACAGTTACACATACACTGGAGTCTGAGATTAAGAGTACAAAGCATCAAGTAAATTAAATGACTCTACAGCCTTGAAAGCTACTCTAGCAGAGGGACTAGGTGCCAAGAAGATACCTTCAAGAGCATCTTGGAGAGCAGTTCCACAAGGTGAGTGCTGGTTGGGTCAGACAGAATGATACCACTTGCAACCCACTGCTATTTCCACTTAGCATAAAAAAAACCTCTACAAAATTGTACGCCTGCCTTTCAACAAGAACTGTATCTACAAGCTTTATTTTTAAGCTGGACATATTGCAGACTGCCACTTCAAGCTGTGCTCTCTTTGAACCCTTATACACAATCCATGCACGCACAAGATTTTGGTCATGTCTGGTGTGCTTTTTCCAACTCTACCAATAATGTTTCCCAAGGCTGATTTTTTACATTAGGACATTACTAATTAGACGAGGGACGGTTAATTCTCTTTTTTTTTTTTTAATTTCTGGAGCGTCTTTTCATCCTATGTTGGATATCAAAGCAGCACAGTCCTTTCCCACTATGTTCAGGCCTAGAAAAAGAGGTAACGAGATTTTTTTTTTTTTAATGAACAGTGCTAATTAGTGTTTTTTCCTAACCAGTCTAAGTTACACATTCAGAGGACAGTAATGTAGTAAGACTACATTTGATCTATGGAATATTTGCTGAACTGCTAGCACCAAAGGGAGCAACTGAGCTGTATCCATGTCTTCTTAAATCTTGAAAGTGTTGATATATGTAACTTTTTTTTAATTCCATGTTCACGAAAGTGCCTGTAGATGAGAGACATAACACTATTTCAAACACCAGAGTCCTCCATGAAGACGCACGGGCAGACGCTATATACATGTCTTAAGAGCTCACTCGCTGGCAGCCCGGAAGATTGCCAGTGTAGTCCAGGGTCAGTGTTCATTGTTGTTTTTTTCTTATTATTTTAATTTTAAAAAGGACCAAAGACATTGTTCTGTAAGAGATTTTGATCTCTTCAATACCTTCTTCAAGAGAGGCTGCTCTAGTCTCCATAGAAGGGAACACAATAAGGGAACGCAATAGCTCACATTCTGCATTACATGAAGCACTTGTGCAACTCTCCTTTTCCTAACCCACTCCAGAGACTGCAAGAAAAATGAAATTTAAACCATGTTATATTCGGCTACTTTGCCAAGTAGCTGGAGCCATCAGCCTGCCATGCTTCCAGGTCTGCAACCTGACTCAGGGTAAGTCAGATGGGTCAAAGTGGCAGGAATTCCTTTCAAGGAGATAAATCCCAGAAAAAAGAGAAATCCTCTTGGGCAATGGCAGAAGGGGAAATCACATGTCAGCTCTTTTAATTAAAATTACAGCAAGTCAAGTAGCTGATACTTTTCCCCTCTCCTGGTAAGGGGGATGAGACATTGTTCACAAGGGTGTTCTGTCGTGCCTCGCTGATCAATCGGCAGGCCAAGTCCAGGAAGAGTTTTTCCACATTATCCGATTCTTTTGCCGAGGTTTCCAGATAGTACATGTCCTGCGCTTCGGAAAACTCTGCAGCTCTTTGCTGGGAGACTTCCCTCTTATCAGCTAAATCAATCTTATTACCTGCATTGATAAAAGATTTTTAGGAAAAGGAATTAATTTGACTTCCAAAACAAGAGAAACAGAAGTTGATAAGAGATAAAGAAGAGTTTGGTGTTATATATATGTACGGACAGTGGTTTTGATGTGAAACTCTTAGTGCTTGCTCTCCCCTCCAAATAATGGATTCCCTGATACACGTGACCAAGTTCATTTAATATCAGCTCATTTAGTGCAATATGCCCTGTGAACATCCAAGTCAGTTTTAATTTAGCATCAGTGCATCTGTTTGCTGCTATCAACCAACATTAAGGGATTTCCATTTTAGTATCTATTGAAAGTTCTCCTGTTCTTGCTCTGAGGAGCACTTAAAATGTCAATTATAGCATGCGAGACACTAAACGTGGTATTTCTCATGTCATTACAAGCTTTAAAAGAAGCCTGGCACGGAAGGCTGCTTTCCTATTTCAGTATTCCCATGAAGGATTTGGCTGTTGAGGCTGAGCAGGGATGGGCTTGGGGGGCACGCACAGAGCGAGGTGGGGAGAGAAGCCAGCCCCTTCTTTTGGAGAGCTCGGTTTAGCAGAGAGTTGATTAATGCCTCAAGCAAGTGTCTGATATGATTATACCCTATTACCGGCCACTTCACTTCAAACATGATGTTTTTGGCATAAATTAATCTTACAAAGAAGATAACAGACTAGGACCTGTGATAACAGGGGACTGTGTCTATGGACTCAGCAGGTTCAGGAGGAAACATCTCCTGGCCTCACTTCTACCAGTGATTTTGTGAGAACTAGTGGGAAGAAGACTGCACTTCCACTGGCAAGCCACGTCTCATTGCCCTCCTCTTATCTGAGATGCCCTTTCTTTCCTGATAAAGCAGTTTCCTGGACCCACAGCATACACCGAAGTTATCTTTCTAAACAAATGATCACTCAATGCAAGCAGTTTATGGGTATCACCATCTTCAAAGTGTCTGTTATGGCTGTTATCTATATTTTGTGCTGTAGATGCTGATAATTAACTTAATGTTCCCTAGAAATTCACATACACATTTGCTAGTAAATCATTAATTATATCTGCACCATTTGTACACATGCCATAACCTTCGCATCGAGTGTAATGAGTTTCTTTGTATGGAAGCTCCTTAAATCCCAAGGCTCACTTGCAATACCACTGGGGCATGTAAAACTCAAAGATTTTTAAAGCCACCTTAGACACATTTTACAATCCTCTAGATTTTTCTTTTAAGCAAACAACTGTTAAAGGAGATAATGACACTGCAGTATGAAACTTTTTGGCTTTCCCCAAGTTATTTTTCCATTGTTCTTTATATATCCTTGGGCCTTTAAAAGCCAAGTCCTAATTATCAGATGCTGAAAGCAGAGCATGGAAAAGCATGGGTAGGCAAAATAACCTTCACCTTGCTTGTAGCAGACAGATGGCCTGAGGTCTGCTTTAGCTTGAGTTGAAGCTCTACAGATTAACATAACATTCAGTTATTTATTTTTAGTTTCCCTAAAATCCATGCAAAAATAGCCAGTTTTCCAGCTCTGCCCCACCTACAAATGCTACGATCCACACAACCATCACGTCCTGATATGGTTCCCAGATCCTGACCCACCTGAGACAAGACTCTGGTTGTCCCACAGCTATGGGGTACAGCAACCCACAGGCTTCCCCAGCTTGAGCAGATCCTTATACATTTGTAGAGATCCGAGCTGGGAGTCACAAGGGAAACTGCTCTTTTCTTAGCTCAGTTGGTAGCTGCACCATCAACACTTCAGTGCCGTATGGGACCAACTGGTGGGAAGTATCCACCTCTGCACGCAATAGCCTTAGACCTGAGACAGGACCACACTTCAAGAAGCGGCTGTGGTGTCCCGAACATCACTATCAGCATCTTGGGGTTATTTGCAGAAGGAATGGTCCAAGCACTGGGTTTAAGGCACCGGCTGTACCCTGTGCCCACCTGCAGTTACAACTGGTTGGCAACAAGATCTGCTGCACCAGTTTGAGCATCCTGCACCACCAGTTCACACAGATGCCACGTTTTCCTCCTGCTAACACCTCCATCTGCCACCAAACCCCTGACACACACAGCTTGCCCCCTCATCGCACCACCACCCCACTAGGGACGATCGTCACTTACCCACTAGCACGGTTATGACCTTATTGCTGGCATACTGCTCGATTTCTCGCAGCCACTCGGGGAGACACCGGAAGGATTCTTCACAGGTGATGTCGTAGGTCAAGATTAACGCGTTAGCGCTGCGATAGTAACTCTGCGTGATGGACCGGAATCGCTCTTGTCCTGCTGTGTCCCAGATCTGCAGCTTTTGGCATAACAAGGAAGGGTGGTAAAAGGGAAAAAATATTATTTAACTTCTATTTGATAGCAGCACTGTTTTGACCTAAAAAAAATCCTTTAGGGTAAAACCAATGCTGTAAAAGCACTTAACTCTTCTTCCCTTCGGCTTCCCCTCCCCCAGCACTTTTTGTTTCCATTCCTGCACTTGTGGATTGAAATGCAAGGCACAAAGTCAGCTGGCACTGTGGCCAACGGCCCCTGGAAGCCGCAGGTCTGCAGGCTTTCATGCGACTTCTAGCATCTCCCTCTGCTGTGGGCAGAGCTGCTGGCCTGGAGTTACAACACAGGCACTGGAGGGGGAAAGTCACTTCTCCTGCCCCTGAAGTCCAACCAACAGCAGCATCCATCTCAAGAAGAAATAAGAGAGCCTCTCCTCTAGCTCCCAAAGCTAGTTATAGTTATCCTGAGATGATGCACTGAGGGGTGGAAACCACAGGATTGAACAAGGAGCTCAGCTGAAGGCTGATCCAAGGACTCTTAACACATTTCCTCTCTACAACTTCAGCCCTCTCACCCAGTTGCTCGCTGCCTGCCTTCCCAACATGTAGAACTGGTTGACATGTCCTTAACTATATCAAAGAGGTCATGAGTGATTGCCAAACCCTCTGGGTCCAGGAAGACAGCATACAATACAAACTAAACTCAGTGTTTTTATAATTTGACCACCTGATCGGTTTTGGTGGGTCATCAAAACCTCAATTCTTCAAAAAGGCAGTCAAAGAAACAAACATCAGAATTAAAACATTTCAATATAAAAGAGTACTTCCCTGCTTCAGCTTTTATTTTTTTAAAGCACCCCTCCCTGGAATTCAATATGTGAAAGGGTGATTTCCAGCCAGAATCCTGTGTACTTTGGATGTTCTTCTTTTGGGAAGAAAAAGGTAAAGTATTTGAGATTTTTTCCATATATTCAGCAGCCCAGAACAGAGAAAAACCTTATTCTTGCCCAGTTCCAAAGTCAAACTACGTCAGCTACTCATCATAAATGCGTTAGTTTGAAATGAGAGCTCCCAGTAGCAGCTTTCAGACATGGGGTATGATTTTGAAAGAGTACATTTTTTGCAGAGAAAGTAATCTGTGGCTGGCTCACAGCTCCTGGGCACCTTTGTGCTTAATCTCTTGGCCTAGCTGTATTTAAACAGCTGAACCTGGCACCTGCAGTTAAGTGACACATGAAACAATAAGTGAAATTACTTGCACATGAAATTCAGATTACGAATGAGTCCCCATTAAAAAAATCAGCCTCCAAACTCTGGCAGATGGAAAAATACAGATAATTTTGTTGTTGCTCGGCTATTTCCCAGGAAAAACATTTATTGATTGGTATACTGGTTAGCTCCAGCTTACATATGTTTCACATTTATTGAGAAGATCTCCAAGCTGATAAAAACTTGATGTGAATACATTCTTCCACCACTTTAATATAACAGACATTGAAAGCCAAAGGGATTGCCCTGGGGGAAAGGGTTTCTTACTGGCTGCAGCCGCGAGTCTACCTGCAAGCTGGGTGCAGAAGGCAGGGAAGGGCCCCTGACCTTACAGCCACTGACAAACTCGTCCTGCACACAAAATGCACATCCTCGCACTTCACCCCACTGATTATTTCTGCCAAATAAAATATTTCACAGCAACCATTTTACATGTATCATTTTTTCAGAGGAACCGAAGGGCAGTGCCTGACTCAGCCTGCAGAAAACCTAGATGTTTATTTTTCTTGGAGCCAGCTGATGCTTCCCGCTCTCCCAACATTTGCACATACATTTAGCTTTACGCATATGAACATTTCCACCAAGTACAGTAAGATCACAGGTCTATATAGCACAGCCCTCTGCAGCACTGAGGATGCTTAGCTTTGACCAGCATGATAACCGTTATCGACTTGGCTCAAATTCGTGTAGCCTCTTAGTACAGCTGTTGTATATATTTTTTGGTTTTATTAGAAAAGGCCAGGCAGATCAAAAGCCCCCTCAACTGCACAGTACTGTCTCAGCTCATCTGTCAGCGAGCTTTAGTAGCGGCTCATATCCAATATGGCTTGCACACAGCTTTCATGCTAGCAAGTCCCTCTCCACTGACTGTCAAATGCAATTTTGAAAGCTGGAAAGTATTATTCCCCAGAAATCTATCATTTATTTTCAAGTCTGAAAACCTTTTCAGTAAACAGCTCTGCTCTCTCATCCTGGATCCCAGCAGACGTGCAGAAGGTGCTACCCGGCACAGAAGCAGAGTCACGGCTCGGGCACTGTGAAATGAGCTAGCAGTCACAGAAACGCCTTGTTTGACTGAGATGTCATTTTTATTGCTCTGTCCTCTGAGTCATTCCTGCTTTTCCCGCTCATTAAATGTTTATTCTCACTAGCACTGCTTACTCAGAAAGTTTCAGCTACAAGATCACTCCCTGAAAGAAATCCGTTTGCCTTTCAGACTCCATAAGGCTCATTCAAATGCCCAAATGTATCGTGCTAAGCTTCCTCCCAAGCTTGGTCATTGTGGCTGAGCTCTGGCCACTCCAATTTACTCGACTGGTGGGGTTGGGAGAGGGACTTTGATTTAACAACTCATTATTTGCTATGTGAAATATAACTGGTATACCAGCTACCACTTGCTAAGGCTCTGTGAAACACAAGCCAGGCCCAGGGTGATTAAGAGAGTTGCTTGGGTGGACACTTGTGCATTCATCACACATTTGCAGGGCAGCAGGGGCTTACCACACTGACAAGTTTGTATGTAGCTTGTAGAGCTTCCCTGAACCATCCTTGCCCCAAGATAGCCCATGTTGGCACAACTGCTCCCAACTTTCTCTTAAGGAGTTTGCATCCTCAGTCCAAGCTAGTCTTAATATGGGATTATGTCATGGGAGCAACAAGTCAAGTGCAGACAAATCCTTAGGGTGAGTTCACCTGTCCAAAAACCAGACCTCAGATATAAATGATGTTCTTAAGGCTCTATCTGTACTTGACAGGGAACCAGATGCTTGGAAAGGAGAGGTGTCTGAAGTGGATGGGATTCATCGTCCTCGAGATTGCTTTTCTCTCTCCATTGACCAGGACAATCTTGAGACAGCTGGTTTAAGCCAGGTATACAAGGGAAAAAATGAATTCCACCTTCAGTGCAGTACTTAAGCCATTTACCAGCTTAGATCCTCTGAGCTGCTCCACTGGAGCCCAGACAAGCAGCATCCGTGTCCCAACCAATCCCACTACAGCAGATGCCTGCTAATGAGCATCACAACCACCGAACTAAGCACTGACACCACAGGGGCTACACATGATCCTCACTGCTCTCCTGCCTGCTGCTCTGTCCCACTTGCACAGCAATGTGCTGAACATTAACTCGGTCTTTATCAGAGGAAAATATTTAAACCTCTTGTCCTTCACCTGCTTAGGCTGGAAGGTCTTCTGGTCAAGGACCGTGACTTGCCATAGGTTTGCACAGCTCCTCATACAGCAGGGTGGCAGCCTGCTGACATGATCACAGCTTTTAAGATCTGTCCTAAACTTAGGAACACACCACCTGATTTTCTTCTCAAAAAACCTCTGCACTGAAATACAGGTAAAAACCCAGGGTTGAAAATCTGCACAACTCCACTGTTTCCATCCCAGCACAAGCTTAAAAATGGGTCTCAATGTCACATCCAGCTGTTGTCACACTGCTGCCACTCTACCATTTGCTCACTACTAGATTTGATGAAGGCAGCAAGGAGAAAAAACCCTGTTTTTCACTTTAGTGCACCCGGATTTAATGCAGGCAGAGTAATTCCAGGAGCAGCTCAGGGACCCTAGACACCTTGACATTAGAGGCTCAGATAACCATACTCTTCTCTTGTCTCTTGAGCATCACAGTAGCTCTAGCAAAATCTCTACTAATGAACGAAGCAGCGCCAGCCAACGTCTCTGGGTGCTGGAACCCAACCATGGATCCCATTAAAGCATGAGATTGGTCCCTGGTGTGTTTTGACCCAGGCAAAGTAGCTCTCCACCAAGTGATGCTCAGGCTCAGTTTGGGAGTTTGCTCAGGACAAGGACAGTTTCCCAGCAGCAGTTTGGTTGCAACCACCCTATTTTGGAGGGTGAAAGAGTTAATAATGCAGACATTGCCTTTCTCACTTCAACCCGTTGATCAAAGCGTCAGTATTGTGACCATCTGAACTTCTCCCAAATCTGTAACTCGGCAGAAGTGGAAGACAAGCCTTCATTGTGCAGAACCGCACAAGTCCAGAAGCCTGCTCTCCTCCACCAGCCATCTCAGGAGCTCACAGGAGAAGACCTTCACTGAGCACATCCCAGTGGGAATGCAACAGACTTCAGTTTACCACAAATGCCGTAAGCGGAAGTTGCACTGAAGCGCTTCTTTGCACCTCCTCAACCCCAGCCAGGCACGATCTCAGTGTCTCCTAGGCAAGGACAGAGTTTTGCAAGATCTGCCCTTTCCATTTTCTCCCTTAGACTAGGTTCACTGTTATGATCCTGATGGTAATTGTGGAGAGGGGCACAAAGATCGTTAGAGCCAGCATTGCCTGAGCCATGCCAGACAGCCCTGTGCTTCCCGACATGCCCACGGGCCTTCCACCAGTCAGAAACCTCAGCTATAGTACTGCCACATGAGTTTACACTGAAAACCATCAGGCTCCTACCTTTACTTTTTCACCGTTTATCTCCACAGTTTTAATCATAAAGTCAACCCCAATCGTGGCTCCTTGACCCGGTGGGAAAAGTCCCTGAAAGAAAACAGAGTTTCGTTAGTCAAATTTCTGTAGCTCTCTCTGGGTGCCAATCCTCACCCTTTTCCATCCCCAAAACTATTTCTTCCTTGTCCCCTTCCCCGGACGCTTATTTCCATCACATTTAGAGAGGAAAATGTGACATTTCCCTGGTACAAAGGTTACCATAATTCAACCCCACAGTGTTTTTGCTGCCTACGCGTCCCTAGTCGTGTAGCAAGTCATTGACTTGAGAAATGGGAACACAGGAGAAAAAGAGGATGCATACAGGGAAAAAGAGAGGGGAAAAAGCCCTTCTGCTTCTGTGCAGTTGGAAGAGGCAGGGGAAGGGTAGATGGAGACCCTCTGTCCCACTTCCCAACACCTTGAAAAAGGTGGGAGCACCCATGTGGGATGAGATGCCTTTGCTCCTGCAACTTCACACCTTCCTTCTCCCCTCCACCACACGCCACGGCACAGAAAGGCATTTCTGGCAGCTCCCAGCACCGGGGTCACATCCCTGCACAGCATTTCGGGAGAGAAGCACAGAGCCAGCCACTACTGGAGCAACAGCAGGGGCCTGCGTGATGCTGGTGGTATTTGATTGCAGCACCATCAGAAAGGAGCAACAGCAAACGAACGAAAAAAAAGTAAACAGAGGTTTTTGATTTCTGGTGTCTAGGTCTACAAAGTCATGTTGATTTTGGGGAACATCCATCCCCTGTAGCAGCTGCGCTGCCCAAGCACAAACAGAAGAAGTGGCCACAGATTTTTGCGGTTAACCCTTTGGGGTCGACCAGCTTTATTGCCACCAGCTGTCACATGTGGTTGAAGAGTGTTTAACATTGCCATGGCTTTAAAACAAAAATTAACAGTGAGGGGGAAAATTACTGACAATTCCTAGTGGAGAGTGCAACAAAAATCCCACAACTTACGTTTTACAGTCCATCATGCAAAATTTTCTCTTGCCCCGGATCACAGAAGCCTGGTCCTTTCCCTGTTACTCTGCCACAAAAAAGGTCTGGGAAGACCAGAAGACACTGGACTGACAGCCCACGACCCAGACTATTTGATTGTCTACTAATGACAAATAACAGGGAGAGTTTTGTGCAGTGGCAGGAGGGATGGGGAGAAGGCAGTACATGGGAGCACACCAGGAGATGTGTTGGTTCTTACAACCAGTCTAGAGCACCTCAAATCAGGAGGAGTTTTCCTAGTGGCTTTCAGAGAGGACTTTCCATCTTCAGAGAGATATGAGCTCTCTCCAGTTCAAGATCCCCAACAGGGCTAAGTACAGCACTAGATACAGATGTGCTGCTTGTGCCAGTATGTTGCTAAAGGTGATGCATGCACCAAGAGTGCAGACAACAGATTACTTTGGAGTTGCAATGCCAGCAAAGCCATTGGTGCACAGCCATGGGCTCCACGCTCCCATCCCAGTGCTGTTCCCACCCCGACATCCCGCATCCAAATGGCAGCCAACCTTACCTGAGTGAAGCGACGGACTAAGCAGGTCTTCCCCACACCGGCGTTGCCGATTAAAACAATTTTGAACAGGAAATCATAATCTTCCATACTCATTTACGCAGCTGCGAGAGAGAGAGCGCAACATGACATGAACCACGGTGGTGGGGAAATGCCCTTTTATTCCTGCTGAACTTTATGCCTCCAAATATTCAGAACAAAGGTCTCCTGGCGCATACACGGCTCCCTAGACAAGGGAGAAGAGCCCTTCCCTCTCCGAGCTGGGGCATCCACGTCATCCAGCGTCAGCTGCTGCGAAACCTTGGCCACATTTTGGCGTTCATGCCATCTCACCTGGCTGCCCATGAATTACAGATGCTCGTTTTCAGCTTTCGGAGCAAGGCTCCACAAACCTGAGCCACCATTTCTTAAGACTTCCCCAAATGTTTGTTTTGCTTTTAACTGTGTCAGCTCCAAAGGACAGTGTGGACTTTGCCACCTTGTCTGAGGGGAACGTGTAATTTATTTCTGTTAGGGCAATACCCAGAAACCCCCCAGGAGCTCCTCCAGGCGGGTGCTAGGTATGCACAGAGCATGGCTGGGAGGTGCATGGGAGCAGAACAGACAGGGAAATTAAAATGATTTAAAAATAAAAGCAGCAGTGTTTTCCTTAAAGACAGAATGAGCTCATTTGCTAAAATCATAGTAGGGAGTCACAAAATCACAGAATAGAATTATAGAATCGTTTAGGTTGGAAAAGACCCTTAAGATCATAGAGTCCAACCATTAACCTAGCACTGCCAAGTCCACCGCTAAACCACGTCCCTAAGCACCACACCTACACGTCTTTCAAATACCTCCAGGGATGGGGACTCAACCACTTCCCTGGGCAGCCTGGTCCAGTGCTTGACAACTCTTTTGGTGAAGACATTTTTCCTAATACCCAATCTAAACCTCCCCTGGCACAACTTGAGGCCGTTTCCTCTCCTCCTATCGCTTGTTACTTGGGAGAAGAGACCAACACCCACCTCGCTACAACCTCCTTTCAGGGAGTTGTAGAGCACAATAAGGTCTCCCCTGAGCCTCCTCTTCTCCAGGCTAAACAACCCCAGTTCCCTCAGCCGCTCCTCATAAGACTTGTTCTCCAGACCCCTCACCAGCTTCGTTGCCCTTCTCTGGACACGCTCCAGCACCTCAACATCCTTCTTGTAGTGAC
>NW_008795486.1:251232-256496 GCF_000699145.1 Aptenodytes forsteri
TCTAGTTGGGCTTTGGCCCTTCTAATTTTCTCCTTGCATAACCTCATGGCATCCTTGTAGTTCTCCTGAGTGGCCTGCCCCTTCTTCCAAAGGTCAGAAACTCTCCTTTTTTTCCTGAGTTCCAGCCAAAGCTCTCTGTTCAGCCAGTCCCGTCTTCGGTCTTCCCTGCTGGCTCAACTTTTGGCACATGGGGATGGCCTGTTCCTGCATCTTTAAGATTTCCTTCTTGAAGGACGTCCAGCCTTCCTGGACTCCTCTGCCCTTCAGGACTGCCTCCCAAGGAACTCTGTCAACCAGTCTGCTAAACAGGCCAAAGTCTGCCCTCTGGAAGTCCAGGGTAGCAGTTCTGCTGACCCCCCTCCTTACTTCTCCAAGAATCAAAAACTTTATCGGGTAACAGTTTGGCTGAAGTAAATAAAGAAATAATAGATGTTATTAGGACTATTCCCACTAAGATGATTTGCTCTAGTTTTGTGAGGATAGCTTGCTTGGAGTAAAGCTCAAATGGGAAGTGAACACAGAGGAGCCTGGGGGGGTATCCAGCACACATCCCCCCACCAAGTCCAACCTCCTTGGCAGGATGCAGGGACTGACATTTCAGCAACATCACAGGAGATGAGCAGGGTTGCCTACACAGGGGAAGACCTATAGGGCTTCCTTAGGCCACCCAAGGAATGGGGAGGACTGAACAGATAAATGTAGTTTGCTGCGGCTGAGCAAGGCATGAGGGATGAGTATCCACACCTCCATCTCCAGTGCACCCAAGGGTGCTGCCGGCACCATGACCAGAGAAGGGGTCTGTAACCTTCAAGAAAAGCAACAACAGGCAGAAAAGATTCAGTTGGAGATTTTAGGCAGGCAGAAAAACCCACAGACAAGGGAGCAGTTTTGGACAAGGAGTGTCCAAACCCAGCTGTGTCCAGCAGGATCCGGGTATTACACGTGGCCTCAAAAACCTGTCCTCAAGACTGCTCTAGGGTAATGGCATAAGAAACATCAGTAAAGAGGCAGATTTACAAGCTGTCAGTTGAGATACCAAGTAAGGTAATACCTGAACATCGGTACCTAACCTGCCAGTACCTATAGGTTAGGCACTGGATGAGGAGTTAGAGCCAAAGACAGGAAGAGTAGGAGATGGGTGGGGGAAAAATAATGAAAAAAAAAAAGTATTAGGAAATTGCTATCCTCAGTAAAGCCCCAGATTGCTTAGAGGGTTTTTACAGAGCTGACAAAGGAAGCAAATGCAGCACGGGTGAAACAAGCTTCTCGCACTCAGCCCAAAGACAGAGTGCCCTCTCCCACTGCCTCCAAAAGTCCTTCCTTGGGACAGTTCATTGCCACCCTGCTGTGGCTGCACACCAGAAGGCCCCAGCTACAGACCCCAGTCCCACCATACAGCTGTGATAGGCTTATAGTCAAACAGCCAGAGAGTACAAGATAAAACTGAGACAGTCTGGGTCTGCCTGGCAGGGCACACCAAAACAGCTCTCCAAGCACTACCGAGAGCCTGGTGGACCTGAAGGCAAAAGAGGTGGAAGACTGACTCAGCTGCTTCACATCTATGTGATCCTCGGCCTTTCCAGCAGCCTAAAAAAAGGGTAACCACACCAATTAGTGACTAACGATCTACATCACATCAGCAGATGGTTAGCAGGGACACAGCTGAGTCACTACACAGACATGTCACTTCGCCTGGGCCAGTGACACAGCACAGCACCTGCCCTGCTGCTGCTTTGCTGAGCTGGAGCTATGGTCCTCTGCAAAGTGCCACCAAACAGCAGCAGCTGGAGCTGTCCTGAGGATGTTGTAACCTCACCTTGCTCTGCCACACAAGACCTTGCAGCCCCCTCCTATCTCTTAATAGCGTGAAAGAGTGGGACCTTAAAGAGCAGCCTCAAAAAATGCCCTTTTTTATTTTCTGGGGTTGTTATTTTGTGTAATCATTTTGTATCTCCATGCCTGGCTTTCCCAGAGTGGGACTGGATAACAACATGTTGACAGTGCTCTTACAATGAAGGCTAAATGTTAATATACGGTTTCAAGCTTTCACACTAGCCAACGTGAAGAAAAACATGATCATCCACTAAAAGCTATTTCAAGACTAACGAGACTTACTCAGCACTGGATAATTATCCCTGGGATGCTTCAAATCCCAGAGGCACTGCTCCCCCCTGGAGGGATTTCAGTTCTATTACTTGTACCCTAAACAATCCAACATTCAAATTTATCTTCTCAGGAAGCTTAAAAATAAACTTCCTCTGCAGATCTTTGAGCTCAGAAATGCTAAATGGCTCAGACATACCCTAGAGTTATGTCTGATCCCCTTCATTAGGCTCCAAGACTAATCACATGTGATAATGACCCCAAACGGGAACTGGAAGATGAGCCAAGGCCATAAAACAAAAATGCAACAATAAGATTAAATGCCAGAACTGAAAAGACAAAAAGTGGGGTCACAGGAGGGGAGACAGCAACAGACTGAGCAGCAAGGAAGAGACAGAAGTAATTTGGGAGGTGGAGTGGGCAGGTGAGGTTGACCATCGCTGCCCTGTCATTTCCCTGTTCACCAAAATTGGTGTTTCTCCCTCCAACGTGCACACACACTAACCCACCACGGCGTCAGCGCTGAACACAGAAACATTGCATCAGTTACCCTTACGAAATCTTCTCCCTCTGCAAGCCGAGCCTTTCAGCCAAGTGACCTTTGCTCCTGACTCAGGCTCATGCAACACTCCCTCTCCCTAGGGAGGATGTGTCTCAACCTCTGCCCTGCTTGCCACGGTCAGGGAATGTGCATCTCAGCAATACATCACACTTTGAATTATATACCTTAAAAAAAAATATATATGCAGAGTGCAACATTGTTTGCTTGGTTTTGGAGTTTGGTGTGTGTTTGTTTTTTTCCTTTCTGTTTTCTTGTGTTTGCAGGCACAGGGCTCTGCCTCGCATCACTGCAGTGGTTGAAGGCATTAGGGCCGCAGCTGCCTGTCCCGCCCTTTGGCAGAGACAAGACCCTGCAGCAAGGGCAGGGGACGGGATGCCTGCCCATGCCTCAGCCACCCCTCACCACATTTGTTTAAATCATGAATAGGGCTGGCTACAGCACAGACATGCCCTATCATGAGCTGAAACAGGAGCAGAGCCTGAGGCTGGCAGCAAGGCAGAAAATTGGGTTTCACAGTCATTTCTCCCAGAGGCAGCTTACGCAGCTCGCACCCCATCCAGCTCTCATGTCTCATGACCCCCCTGGGCTGTTCCCACCAGTCTCGCAGGGGATCAGTTTTGCAGGATTTTATTTCGTTTGGGTCGCTGCTCAGCTTCACTCCACCACGCAGCTCCACGCATGGTCACTGCAGGCAGGAACGAGGAGCCAAGAGGGATGAATCAAAGCGCTGCAACCACCCAGAGAGGTGGTCCATCTGCAGGAATGCAGCCAAAGGATAGCAGGACACATTTCAGGCTTAGCTGGTTTTCTTTACTTGGGCAAGACAGTGCAGTAAATGCTCTTGGTATTTTTCAATGATTAATTCCAATTCAACCAAAAGATTGGTGAGATCCATCCAAAATAAAAGCACAAGGGCCAGGGGCTTTCACCCCTCCTTCCCCCCATGCAAGCTCACACAAGCAAGCTCCAGCTCCCATGGAGACACCCAAAAAAGGAGGCACAGAAGCCATGGGCTGCCTTCCCTATACAGCAAGGACTGCTGCTAAGGCAGACATGCACCACTCCTTCCCGCTTCTCCCAGTGTCTTGGTTACTAGAAACTCTCCCATAGTGTGGCCAGCAGGACTTGGTCCTCTGTTTCACCCTACCACGGGCTCTTCACTGCCTGTAGATGTTGAATAGCAGCACAGATGGAGGAGAAAGACACGCTCCCTCCTGCTTCTGTTCACCACAAGCCACAAGGCAAGGCGTTTATGCACAATAAATACATGCTTCGGGGAATAAGATATCCAGGTATGTTTTAGTTTATTCCCCTACATGATGTCCTCTCCCTGCATTTGCTCCATTTACCTCTTAGTTCTCCCTGATCCACTTTGGGTTTACTTGACAGTGTTTATCATCACCTGAACCAATTATTTTATCTTCTTTTTGCAGTGCTTTTTCACCAATTAGTTTGGATGGGCACAGTGGGTTCCTCCTCATCTCTGACCTGGTCTGACCATGCCATGCTCAGCCTCTTTGGGTACCAACTAAGTGGCAGAAACACAAGGCAAAGGTTCAAATACTATCTGGGAGACATGAATGACTTTGGAGTGATCAAATTCTCCTTCAGATGGATGAAACCACAATTCTGCCTGTCCTTCATCAGCTTTTACACTAGGACCAGCCTTTGCACAAAACAACCAGCAAGTATGAGTGAGGGTTTTAGCTGATAAAGAAACCTCTGCAGCTTCTCTCTCGACTCCTTTGCTCGAGGAAGACTTTCCACCTCTAGGCATGATGAGAGCAGGCTCTACGATGATAAATTTGCCCCAGTTGTTTTGGCTCACAGAGCCAAAAGTAGGGTGGGAAACTTCAAAAGAGCAAGCCTTTCTCAGTTGACCACAAAGTGTGCCCACCTCTGCCTGTCTTTTACCCTCCCTAAAGATCACAAGATAACACATGCTCGGGAAACACGATGGACAGCCTTCATCTGAAGTTAAAAACCTTTCATGTCTAAAAGAATGTTTTCACACCTTCATTTTAGAAGAACAAAACAGAAATAACCTGTTGTTTCTAAACCTCCATGGCATCTCAGTCCTCTTCTGAGTTAGAGGCGCAGGAGTCATGGAGCAGCAGTTCACATCTCCGCAGGGCCAGGAGACAACCGCAGCAGGGAGTGCATGGCGCATCCCCTTCACTCCTCACCAGTCTCACTCATGGGTTTTCATTTCCTGTAGCCTGAAGAAGCATCAGAAGGCTTTGTGGGCATGTCCTGCTTATGAGCCATGTTTAGGGGACCACTGTGCCCAAAACAGAACAGGTCAAATCAGAGCAGGCTTAGCGCAGCCAGGTGATGCAGACCCAGGCATGGCTATAGAATTATAGAATCATTTAGGTTGGAAAAGACCTTTAAGATCATAGAGTCCAACCACAAACTCAACACTGCCAAATCCACCACTAAACCATGTCCCTAAGCACCACATCTACACATCTTTTAAATACCTCCAGGGATGGGGACTCAACCACTTCCCTGGGCAGCCTGTTCCAGTGCTTGACAACCCGAAGACATTTTTCCTAATACCCAATCTAAACCTCCCCTGGCGCAACTTGAAACTTGA
>NW_008795486.1:256866-261107 GCF_000699145.1 Aptenodytes forsteri
CCGCCAGCTGGATTTAACTCCATTCACCACAACTCTCTGGGCCCGGCCGTCCAGCCAGTTTTTCTACCTAGTGAAGAGCTGGGTAAAAAAAAAAACCTACCCACAGCTGCAAAGGCTTCTCCACATTTAGGCATAAAGACTGAAACTATGTCAAGCCAGGAACTCTGATAATTTGCACCACAGCTCTATTCCACCTCAAATCCTCATTTACAACCTACTGCTTCAATTAGACACAGAGAAGGATTTGCAGCCTCTTCCACCTGCTGGATCTAACCAGTAGGTTAGGGTGGGTTTTGATGTATTTATACAATTCTTAATGACAAGTATTTTCTGCTCTTCATCATCCGACAGCTATAAACAAAAATAAATTTACCTAAACATCTCAAGTTCAAACAGCAGCAGTTATGTATAGATATTACATTGATTGCACATGCCATATGAGCCAGGAAATTCAAAGCTAAGGCTAATATTTCAAGCAGAAAATCATTCCTTGTGGGCCAGAAAATTGCAGGGAACTCAGGTCTGGACATGCTGCTGCATTACGTAACTCAGAATAAAATATTTTCATTTCCAAAGCACCTGCCAACCCAAGCGGGCTCCTGCACTTGGCAAGCAAAAGCCCAGCTCATGCCCCTCTGCAACCCAGCAGCCTGGATTTCCTCCTACTCCCTTGCCCACCTTCCTCACTCCTTCTCTTTACAGGGTTTAATTTCACTTCCATCCACACAGGAAAAGTTAAGAGCGACTTCATCCCCACAAAAGCCTGGACCGCCCACGCCACAGCCCTGCTCTGTGCTGGTCGTGGCAAAGCCACAAGGGACCCACGCTCTCAGCTAGGTGGCACATTAAAACTCCAGGGATACCTTTCCCAAATTCAAGGGAGAAAGATTTATGCAGGCACATGGGAGTTGCAGGGCCCGGCATTTCCCATCTCTGCCCATCACACCTGCCATTCCAGGCAAGCAACATCCAGTTGCCTGCACACTGGCGATCCTAAACATTCCTTTTTCATCAAGGATGGTCCCTCATAGGAAGGGAGAAGGTCCCGAGTGCAGAAACACCATGCCTCTAGGTATGATTTCCCAGGCAGAAACACAGCAGCTTTTATCCTGCACACGCATCACCTACAGACTATTAGTGCACACACCTCCGTGGTGCATCGGGCTTGCAGTGTGCTCACACTACCACTGACAAATTCAGGCTCAATAAGTCCCTCCAGCACTTACAGGAGACATCAAGCAACTATGCACATAGTGCAGGGAGGCATGGGGCTTCCCTGTGCATGGCAGCCCCATCAGCATTGGCTGACCAGCTGCCAGTCATTTAAAAGTCTAGACACATTAAAAAAAAAGGAGCAAATTGCACCCAAACTTTCCAGCTAGAGAAAGCAATACATTATGAAAACCTTAGCCCTACACAAAAATTTTATTTGGAGAGATTCCTGCTCCTCAGCCCTTTGCTCAGGATATTTCTCCTATAGAAACCAAGCGAGCTGAGTAGGTCCAAGTTCTTGTATGCCACAGGTATGTTTTATCTCAGAGATATTTTTATAAAATACTGAAGAGCTGAAGTTGAGAGGTTTTGAATCAATAACTGCACAGTGCACACAGCCCTTCCCCGTACCTCTTTTGCCACCAGGAAAAATTTGCAGCTCGCCAGACTATTTTGATCAGGTCATGGCTCATATGTCACTTGGCTGCCAGGAGCTTGTGCAAGTGCTACGGAGGAACCCACTGATCAGCGATTACAGGCGCTTCACCATAAAACGAGCAGGTAAATCCAGCACCAATACCATCCCAAGGAAGAGCTCTGCTTTACTGGGCAGAAGGAGCTCGGTGGAGCAGGATGCTCAGCTGTGATGCCCACGCTCAACACAAGAGGGCCCAGCCTTGCCAAAGAGCAAAGCACCCAAACTTTCCAGCTAGAGAAAGCAGTACATTATGAAAACCTCAGCCCTACACAAAAATTTATTTGGAGAGATTCCTGCTCCTCAGCCCTTTGCTCAGGATATTTCTCCTATAGAAACCAAGCGAGCTGAGTAGGTCCAAGTTCTTGTATGCCACAGGTATGTTTTATCTCAGAGATATTTTTATAAAATACTGAAGAGCTGAAGTTGAGAGGTTTTGAATCAATAACTGCACAGTGCACACAGCCCTTCCCCGTACCTCTTTTGCCACCAGGAAAAATTTGCAGCTCGCCAGACTATTTTGATCAGGTCATGGCTCATATGTCACTTGGCTGCCAGGAGCTTGTGCAAGTGCTACGGAGGAACCCACTGATCAGCGATTACAGGCGCTTCACCATAAAACGAGCAGGTAAATCCAGCACCAATACCATCCCAAGGAAGAGCTCTGCTTTACTGGGCAGAAGGAGCTCGGTGGAGCAGGATGCTCAGCTGTGATGCCCACGCTCAACACAAGAGGGCCCAGCCTTGCCACAGCCCATGGCTGGACACCAGCTCTCCTCACTTCCAGAGCATAACTGACTGCAGACTGCCCTCTTCGTCTGCCTGCTTTGCTTAACGGTGGAGGTTACAGATCTCACATTTAGGAGTAATCTTTGTCCAGCTAGAGAAAGCAATACATTATGAAAACCTTAGCCCTACACAAAAATTTTATTTGGAGAGATTCCTGCTCCTCAGCCCTTTGCTCAGGATATTTCTCCTATAGAAACCAAGCGAGCTGAGTAGGTCCAAGTTCTTGTATGCCACAGGTATGTTTTATCTCAGAGATATTTTTATAAAATACTGAAGAGCTGAAGTTGAGAGGTTTTGAATCAATAACTGCACAGTGCACACAGCCCTTCCCCGTACCTCTTTTGCCACCAGGAAAAATTTGCAGCTCGCCAGACTATTTTGATCAGGTCATGGCTCATATGTCACTTGGCTGCCAGGAGCTTGTGCAAGTGCTACGGAGGAACCCACTGATCAGCGATTACAGGCGCTTCACCATAAAACAAGCAGGTAAATCCAGCACCAATACCATCCCAAGGAAGAGCTCTGCTTTACTGGGCAGAAGGAGCTCGGTGGAGCAGGATGCTCAGCTGTGATGCCCACGCTCAACACAAGAGGGCCCAGCCTTGCCACAGCCCATGGCTGGACACCAGCTCTCCTCACTTCCAGAGCATAACTGACTGCAGACTGCCCTCTTCGTCTGCCTGCTTTGCTTAACGGTGGAGGTTACAGATCTCACATTTAGGAGCAATCTTTGGATTTTCATGCGCTCCTGGCATCCCCTGATGGTGAAAAGGCCTTGCGTCCATGCTGTCCACCACTAAGTCTTCTGGGTGGCTTTGCTAGTACTGGTGTCAAGAGCAGCATTAACACACATCATTAATCATTTTTTGTTGGATGGTGGAAGGATGGGTGGTGTTTGGGTTGGACACATTCTTGAGGGTCTCAGTGCCACTAAAGGGTCTTCAGGAGACACCAGGCAAGTCACAGCTTCTGCGGTCCAGTGTCCCCATTTAACTTTCCCACCTCCTGGAGGGAGGCTCAGCTCAGTGACATTTGTAACGCACTTCGGTGTTTGGAACGGCCGCGGAAGTGCAAAATATCACATGCAGACAGCAAGTTATATTCCATCAAATATATCTGAGGATTGAACTGTTAATCAATGACTCTCCTCCTCGCACAGATAAAGGAACTAATCTGATTTCTGCATTACTTAGGAAAAATGAGATACACAGACGGTACTTGCAAAATAACAAATAGAAAATTAATTTCTTTAGGATTAAAAAAAGAATGCCAACATGCACATCCACAATGCCACAATAGTTGGCTGGTGACCAAACCACACAGCGGCAGCATGCCCAGGATACACACCATCTTTGGAACACTGTTTCCAAGCATGAGAACAGCCCCGCGCTCCATTTACTCGCAGAATCTGGGTTCTGACTGCGAAAAAGTCAGTGTAATCTTAACACATGCTTTTATAAACATCTTTCAAGACATGCCTGGACATGGAGACCCATGAGACTGCATGCTCAAAACAACACTCTCTTGCTTTTGGCCACATTTTAGCAAAGCATGAGACCACCAAGCTATATGCTCTGCAGCAACACATTTTTGCATGGAAGCAGTTAAAGACTCAGCCAGCACAGCAAACAGGCTGACTTCCAAGCATGGAAAACTGCATTGCCAGAAATCCAGCCAAAAATGCTGTTTTATCCACTCAAAAACAACAGCTTCTTCCCAAAGGAGGGGGGGGGCGGGGGGGGGGGAGGTTTTTTAAAACTACAGC
>NW_008795486.1:261528-265770 GCF_000699145.1 Aptenodytes forsteri
AAGATTTTTTAAAACTACAGCCAAGCATTAACTGGAACACATCTTGCATGGAAAAGCCAGGAAAGCTTCCTAAGTCCAGCTCTCTACAATGTGAAATAAAGCTCCTGCACCAAGACCTGACCCACTGAAACAGGGAAACCCATCAGGACCTTAGGTGAGAATTTGTCTGCCTTTAGAGACCAGGTGCAGGATCAGGCTGAACCCCAGGTGTCTCACATGAGCTGGGCAAGGTTTGTGGGGATAGCAGCCCTACAAGCAGGGAGGCAAAGCTGGAGGAGAAATGATTTGCCCTTGGTGCAGAAGAAAGGCTTATGCATGTTAACCAGGTAAAAGGCAAAGAAGTCTCCCGATACATTAGTTTGCTGGGCTGGCATGGGGGGGTTGAGTGGCATTACAGTCGTACGTGGAGATGTTTTGACACTGGTGACAGGACTCTGATAAAACACTTGCAAGATTAGACAGTTTGACACCAACATTTTTGACAAGATAGGAGAAAAGCTATCACAACTAAAGGGTTTCAGCAAAATATTTACAAGAACATGGTGACTCAAATGAGGTTGCAAGTGTGGAAGTAGCGTAAGTGCAAGTATGTCATTAACCAAGGACATAAGTCCCACAAATGTATTGTGAAAAATGAGTATGTACATTAGAGAGTTTGGGTTATAAAGGCATGTCCAAGAAAACTTTCTTAAATTTTAACTACAATGACATGTCTTACTGCTGTTGAGCATCTTGTTTTGATTGTGCCAGAGACTGTGGTATGAACAAACTAAAAATTTTTGCTAATAAGGTGTTGTTTTGTAAGAATGCTTTTTAATTTAAAAAAAATCATAGAATCATTAAGGTTGGAAAAGACCTCTAAGATCATCAAGTCCAACCGTCGACCCAACACCACCACCCACTAAACCATGTCCATAAGCGCCTCATCTACACGTCTTTTAAATACTTCCAGGGATGGGGACTCAACCACTTCCCTGGGCAGCCTCTTCCAATGTTTAACCACTCTTTCAGTAAAAAAATTTTTCCTCATGTCCAATCTAGTAATAAGCAGTTATTTCCATCTCTTGATTTCTGCTAAAGTTAGCTTGTGATTTACCAGGATTTACATCACTTCTCCACCAAAGCTAGTAGAAGTAACAAGTAATTAAGCCTCATCTAATCTCGCTTTCATGTAACTGAGATTAGTGTCTGCCAGGCTGCACTTGGTACCCTGCGGCTTGGGCTATGGGGTCCATGCAGCATCATGCATGACGCTCCCATGCCATGCCATACTGTGTCATGCCATGACACCGGTGAGGCCACACTGGGCCAGCCCAACAGTGTCCCACAATAGCAATCAAAAAGCTTTTTAAAACCCAACTGCTATGTTAAGATGCAAGTTTGCTGTTTGTTCAGAATGGACAACAGGATCCACAAAAAGAAAAATTACCTTTCGCTCTTGGTTCTGTGGCTTGGGACAGATGTATCAGACCTAAAGGTAACTTTCCTGAAATATAATAATAAATTAGCAATACCAGCAGTAAAGGGAAGAGGTAATAAGCAAGATAAAAATCATAGAATGGGTTGGGTTGGAAGGGACCTCTAAAGGTCATCTAGTCCAACCCCCCTGCCATGGGCAGGGACATCTTTCACTAGATCAGGTTGCTCAGAGCCCCGTCCAACCTGACCTTGAACACTTCCAATGATGGGGCATCCACAACTCCCCTGGGCAACCTGTTCCAGTGTCTCACCACCCCCATCATAAAACAAACAAAAACCCCCCAAAACTATCTTGCACGCTGTTCTTGACAATGCATTTCATCATCCATCGAGTTGATCTTACTAATATTCAGACAGCTAGACCTCCTGAGGAGCAGACACAGTACCTGCCATTCCTCTACACCAGATTCAATCTGCATCCAGTATCACCAGATCTCCAAAGAGGACATGCACGTTCTCCTACTACAGCTACGTGCATTTGTGCTGGTTCGCTTAAAATAGCAAGAATCGAAGGCAAAACTGCAAAAACCAAGACACTACAGCTGTAAGAACTGTACATGCACTGTAGAAGCTGTAAAAAAGAAAAAAAGAAAAAAAAAATCACGTTCCTCTGAAGCATTTGGACTGATGTTTCATTGAGAGGAGCTTGACCCCTAACTAGCACCTCTCATACATTTTATGTCACAGCCTGAAGCACAGCAAAGAAGGCTTCCCAAGACAATTGCTTGAAGGAGCTTTCTCCAAGAAGGAACACAAAATTACTAGGGCAATTATTTGCACAGTACAGGTAACCCATCTTCAATCAGCCTTTTGCATCTGGATTTTGTAGGGCAGCATCTTCCTGGTGGCTCAAGAAGGAGGCTGGCCTCCCTAGGCAAAACTTTCAGGCATGCCCTCTAATTCAAGTGCTACTACAGAGTAGGATTGTTAAGAGAAAAGTTGCTTTTTTGTTGTTTTTTTTAAACTTAGAGGAGGAAATAAAGAAGTGATCCCATGTTTCAGCCAGAGGCTCCCTTATCACAACCACACGCACAACATCAATCAGCCACATAAGAGCTGTGCATCACACCCCTGTGCCACCACACTAGGAAAGGGCAATTCACAACAGCACATTTGCATTTAGGAAGGATTTCTGCCTCTGCTGTGCATATTAAAGGAAGGTTTCTCCTCCAGAAATGATAGCTTTTTTTGAACATGAAATGATGGAGGAATAAAATGGAGTGAAGTGTTACAGGCTCCCGTTAAGATGGCAGAGGTAATGCAATAGCATTGGCTATTTAAATCCTTACAGAGAGGGAGATGGGGAAGGTGCTGGAGCAGCTGAGGGCAGCCTGGGGAAGCTCATCTCCCAGGTCCCCATTCCCTCCAAAGATGAGCTTGAAATCCCAAAACAGAGGGTCCTCTCTGCCACTAAGGTCAAGTTTGGGGTGGTGGGTCTAGGCTAGTCCTAGGCTGATTATTGCTCCCCAATTCATCACCTCCTCTTATTTCCAGATGGGAAACACATTTCACTGTAACATCATACATGCTCATGCACCCAAGCATATATGCTTCTGCTTCCTAACAAAACTGCACCACCAGCAAGAGTTCTCCCCTCTAAAAAGTTTTCCCTTCTAAAAATGCTCTCATTTGATGGAAACCCCCCAACTGGGATCAGCCAGCCTGTCTGGCAAGCAGCTGAGCTGATGGGGAATATTCTTTGCATTTCTGCAAAGAAACACTTCAGTACGGTTTTAACTGCAAGTATCTGCCAGAGAAGCAGATGTTTCATGAAAACAAATTCTTCAGAGGGGGAAGAAAGTGGAAATAATAGAGACTTGGGTGTAGCTTCAGGGCTGGTTTAAGTGGATCTAAGCCCTACTGCCTCCAAAGAGAAGGTTCCCAGCCCTGCCCGCACCCAGCCAGCTGCAGGAGGGACCCAAACCAGATGGGAAAAATTTGGGGGTGGGACAGCAGAATTAGATTTTACAGCCCTGGTCCCAGAACTTCATTTTTGTAAAAAAGTATCTTTACTGTAACTAGTATCTCTATAATGGTCATTTAATATCATAACAGCTCTGAGTAAGATTTTTGTAAGGATACCACAGGTCTCTTCATAGAGTAAGGAACAGTATTCATGTTCTGGTTAAATTTCAGCTCACGCGCTAACACATAGCCTGTTTTCAGTTCCCCTTATAGTTTCAGGTGGTTACAGTACTTTTCATTTGTCCTAAACCACCACAAAAGTACAGTTACTCATCTAGGGCAGCTATCTGCTGTTAAAACCTCATTTCAGCTTTGGGCCAGCTGCAATTCAAGAGACTGCATGGGCTAAATTTGACACTAAAAGAAATCCCAAAAAGCAAAAAAGCAGTTTTTTCCACTCTTTAGTGGAAGCTTTCTGCTCTAGGTCTCCTACCACTGCAGGGACATTACTCAAACAGCTTATCTAAAAGCCTGAAATCTGAAAAAATAATAAAAAAATGTGTTCCAGGGACAGGGTCTTTGAGATTGTTGTGGTTTAACCTGGCAGGCAGCTAAACACCACACAGCCGTTTGCTCACTGCCCCCCCCGCCTCAGTGGGATGGGGGAGAGAATGGAGGGTAAAAAAAAGTAAAATTCATGGGTTGAGATAAAGACAGTTTAATAGGACAGAAAAGGAAGGGAAAATAATAATAAGAATAATAATGATATAAAAATATACAAAATAAGTGATGCACAATGCAATTGCTCACCACCCACCAACTGATGCCCAGCCAGTCCCCGAGCAGCAGTCACCCCCC
>NW_008795486.1:265866-278283 GCF_000699145.1 Aptenodytes forsteri
TTCTCGCTGGCAGGGCATGAGAAGCTGAGAAGTCCTTGACTAGTGTAAGCACTACTTAACAACAACTAAAACATCGGTGTGTTATCAACATTAGTCTCATCCTAAATCCAAAACACAGCACTGTATCAGCTATTAGGAAGAACATTAACTCTATCCCAGCCGAAACCAGGACAGAGATTTATTATTTAGAGCTCATGCAGCAAGTGGTACCGTGAGGGCTAAAGCAGGCAGGCCCCCACAAAACCAAGCATCGCATGCGCATGCACACACACATTAAAAGACCATGTTGGTCACAGAAGCTCTCTAGCCCAGATAAATCATGTCTTCACCTCTGCATACCTCTACTCCCAGCTCAGCTACTCCCTATCTCCAGCCACATGGGTTAATACATTATCACAGAGATTTGCAGATGAAGATTTGCATTTGGAGAGAAGGTGAAGGCACAACTACAGCTTCTGTGGCACCAATATTCACCCTTTTGATGTTGTCAACATTGAACAACCTGATGACATAGCCCAAGGTCTCCCAATACACAGTATGTGCATGCCCTTTGCTCAAAAATACATTCCCATCGCAAACATGATCTCTCAGGGCTTTTCTGATACAGACATTGCTATGTTAACCACATAAAAATTCAGAGATTGTCCTTTACTACTGCTGATCTCCTGGCAGCAGCCTACTGAAGTTTTGACCTCTTTGGGACTAGCATTAGGAAGCAGAAAGCTATTTCCTTTTGTTGACTTAAAGCAAACAGTAGCCAGTCCTCCACAGACACCGATGCAAACATGACGTGTGCAGCCTGGGCAGTGCTGTCACTGCCCAGCTAGGGACCTTCACACTCACAGCTTCATGGTCATGGGGACATGACTTGGCACGTCAGCACTGTGTTTATGACCATTTATTTTTATTCCTTAGCAACAGAGCAGCTCTTGGGGTTGGGTTTGGGTTTTTTTTTTTTTTGGTGTTGAATCTATATTTGGCACCCTGGGGAAATTCCTGAGCAGAAGATAGCAATTTTTAAAAGAGAGGATAAATGCTGGCACTCAAGCTCTGCTGACAGTAACACACCCCCCCCAGGCTTTCGGTTAGCATGAAGTGCTCAGACCTGGAGCCAACAGGAGTCCTCACATGGACCAGGCATCAAGAGTCACGTCCATCACATTTTCTGCCTTTGCAAAACCTTGCCCCAGCATAATAGGAAAAGATTTATTGGCTCATAAAGTCTCTAAGCTGTTTGTGTCATGTGTAAACCAACGTCTCCAAGGCTGAAGGCTCTGAACCTCATCACTGTTCAGCAGCACTCATGGGTCCCACAATGGTTTTTGTCCTGTGGGAGCCAGGACCCCTCAAGTCTGCACTGTCTCAAAGAGCAAAAAAAAAGCGACTGCAGTACAATACAGTAATTCAGAACTAAGACACTGTTCTTACCATGAATCATGGAAATATCAATATCCCCCAGCTCTCTACAGCTCCCAAGCAAACATGCAAATTAAATCCTGCCTAATCTACATGAGAAAAACAAATAACACCTGATGTTTCCCAACTCTGTTAGCAACGTGGCCTTTAAAAAAAAAAAAGATTTAATCATAGGAAGGATAGAGAAATCACATGGCTCGGCAGTTTCATTGGTTGTCATGGCAAATGAAAATCCCTGACTCTCCGATTTGTGTGTTTTAGAGGAAAGATGACAACAAAAATGCCTTTTTTTTTTTTAATGACTAGAAAGGAATGTTTTCCTAATAATCACTCGTGAACCCACTGCACACTATATATAAACAGCTGCTCCTTCCCAGGAAAAATGTTTGCTGTTGCTTACTGAGCAACTCTCAGGGATCCAGGCAATTCAGCCCCAACAGACATTCAGGCGCGGGTAATGAGAATCATATGCTTTTAAATGTGGTGACTTCTTGCCTGCCAAAGGGAGCCTGAACTAGCTGGGGGGGGGGTCTCAGCTCTGCCACTGCTCCACCACTGGCTCCCCGGGGAGGCTGCCGGCACTGCATGGCCAGGGGAGCCTGGCAGCGGCACAAGTCCCCTCCCATACTCAGCATCACCACAGCATTTCTTGCCACGTGTCCGCTAACGGGAGTTTCTTCATGCGTTCTCAAAGCAAGCCAAAACCACAAGTTTTTCTGTGAGTTTTAATCTGCCAGACAGGTAACAGCAGCAAAGACGCCCCAGCGTTTGCTCCAACACATGCAATCCAGAGCGCCTTGCACCCCGCCTACACGACCAGCACCACACACCTTACAGTAGATTTTTCTGAATATAGGTGGGAGATAATTTGGCTGTAACTTCAGGAGCAGGACCCAGAGACCCTGCTCCTTCCAGCCACACTATCTTTTGTTTGTGGCTACATGTTAAAAAGCTGGGAAGTTGAGGATATCCATGCGGCAGATTTACATCACTCATTTCACCACCAGGTCTTATTTCGTTCATTTTGTCTCCAGCCCTTCCCCTCCTGCAAATCTTTCTCTTCACTCCTGAGCTCCAACGCGAGGCCTTTTGTCTAGAAGGAACAACAGGATCCTAAGGAGTAATGTTTATTATACAATGTTGTAAGCGATGCTCCTCTGTGGGTTAGGTGTTTTCTGCCACCCCCATCCGTTGTGATTGCGCAGGGGTGACCAGAAGTTGCACAACCACACACGTGCGGCTGGCTGGAAGGCAGCCCCTTCTCTAATGAAAGCCACAAGCTCCTTCCCTTATATTCCCCGAAAAGCAGCTGTGTATGAAACCGCACCATCGCACTCCAATGCTGGCTGTGTACGTACACTGAGGGCTGTATTCGACCAAAGTCACAGGCGTCAGCACACATCTGCACTGCAGAACCTTCATCGCGACCACAAACTGAACCAGACCGTGCTCCTCCCCAAACTTCATCCACAAAACTGAGCCACAATCAGGGACACCCAGGCAAATTAGCTAAAGGCCACAGAATATAACAAGGATAACTAGTTTGGATCCTTTATCTTTTGGATATGAGACAGAAGGAAGGAGATTCATCATCGTCCTCCTCCCTGGCCAGGCTGCGCCTGCAGGACTGCAGGTGAGACACCCACCTTCTCCTTTACAGCCTGCACATACCAAAAGGAGGTCACTTTCTATCAAGCATGAGAAACAGATTTCCACAATAACTTTTCAGCTCAAACCCTGTGAATTGTATCACAAGCCTCATACGTTAACCCTCACCCACACACTGCAGAGCTGAAACGTTGAGGCTGCTGAAGTTACTGGAAATGCAATCACAACCCAGGGGACAAGGGAACTCAGCTCTTTCACCCAGGCAATAAGCCAAAAGCACAGAAAACAGGATCTTTCCATGCAGGACTCCAGCCAGAGTACCTCTCGGCATGCCGGTCCCACAGCATCCCTTCCCTGCAAGGGTTGCTGGCTCGCACGCGCAGTCCTCTGGTGGTTCGGGATCCGGAGCATTTCTGGATTGCTATGCACATGGGCGGATGCGGGGATGGATGGGCAAGGGAGAAAGCACAGGCCAAAGGGGAATTAAAAGACAGGCTGAGAGGAAAAAGGAGAACAAAGAAAACCAAGCAAGAATAATTCTCTTTAAGGTATGACACTGGAGTGGGCTGACATTGTTGGACACCACACAGTTTTAATCCTTTAAGTTGAAGGGATATGACAGAGCGAATGTTTTTCATCCCGACTAGGAGACTTTGTCCAGAGGCTAATGCCAGCTAGTTACACTCAGGTATTCAAGGCCTTGACACGCAATCCTGAAAGAAAAGTGTGTTTTGGTCACAAAAAGGATCACATTAGCAGCTTCTTAAATATATACACTTTGACATTCTTTCTTTAGGATATGGCTTATCAAAGGAGATGGCACAAACCAGAGAGACTGTGCTTATGCAGGTATGGAACATCTCACATTTGTTCATTCCTCACAGTTCCCCAATTTTATACAAAATTATTTGGACTGCCACTATTTGTTCCTTAACAGAATGGGCAGTCTACCCAAAAATACTAATTGCAGTTCAAAACTCAGCATAAGGCATTTTCATTTAGTAAAATACAGATTTGCCTCTTCACATTTCAGTTCGCCATTTATTCCATCAAACACAAGCGCAGCCTTCCTGCCCCGAGCATGCTCCCATCAAGTATAAAGCAATGCACAAGTACCAGCTGCTATTGCACAGCAAATTGCCATTAGTTACGAACAGATTTCATGTCTAACAGAGCCCATCTAAAGCAAAGAAAAGACTTCTCGAGAAGTTCTATATTTACTTCTAGTCCTTCCTATATGTATTTCTATACTATATATGACTGAAATCGGACTGCACCACAAATTGAAAAACAAACACGGTATTTTTTTGTGTGTGCTTATTTACCTTTGTTTCCCTGCTGAGAGGATAAAGACAAAGACTAGAAGTCAGAATATGAGAAGACCTTTTGGCTCTGCCGACAACAGCTTGCAGGACAGGTCCTACATGGCATTTTGGATTCTATTCTTCCCTATGTGACGATCATTATATTCATTGCCCTGAAGTGACACTGCAAGACCAGAGCACCCCCCCATCCTGCAGAGCTCTGAGCAAGGAACTTTTGCAGAAGCATTACCTCAAGACTTCACTTTGAAAGCAGATTTACAAAGTCATTGGTTTTCTCTTTGAAAACAGAGGGTTTACGATGACTTGTGCAATTTTATTGCGGTGAGCTAACTCCAGCAAGAACAAGCTAATTCCAGCTTTGAACCACCTTTTCAAATTACTCCGTTCTCCAATCTATTTAGTTTCTCTCCAAGGGAAGAGAAATCTTCACTGTTAATGTATGCTGCTGCTCCCTTTTAGCATAAGCACCTCCATCTCTGCAATAGTCACGTGCAGAACAACTTAAATTGAGCCAACTTGAACTGGATACATGCATGATAAAAAGCAAAAGAGAAGCTGCTGTGGTGGTAAAGAATCCAGGCAGGGTAACAAGGCTTGCAAAACTGGCTTCATCTGGACTGGGGTATTTGCTTAGCTGGCAGTACCCTGAATTGCTACAGATGATGGTGAAAGGAAACATGTTATAGCTATGAAAATCTAGTTTAAAAGAAAAAAGTGGTTTAAAGAAACTGTGAGGCAATTTTAGGTTAGGGTTAAAAAAGGAAAAAATAAAAGTTATAGGGTGAGAAGACAGGGAAAACAGGAAGCGCAGAAAGATATGGGATGAATCTAGGATAAAGATGTCTACGCGAATGCTGCTGGAGCACCAAGGCATGAGCCCAGTCAGCAGCACTGCACGGAGGAGAATCCGTGCCCAGCACAGCAAAACAAGAGCAGGAGAAATGCAGCCCAGAGGGGTCGATGGGAAGAACAAACTGGCAGAAAACTATCCCTAACCCTGGAAGGACACCCGCCAGCTACCTGTGGAGACAAACTCAAAAGCTTTAGGGTTACCTCTGCCAAAAGTTGGAAAATGCTCCATTTTTAAAACTGCAAAGGAGACTTGTATTGTGGTGAGACCATGCATTAGATCTGGGAATCTGAATTCAAGCAGTGAGCACAAATCGGGTTCGAGTGCAAATCTCAGTGCCAGCCTGAACAACAGTCGCTACAACCCCAGCTAACACATCCGTCTGTAATAAAACACGCATTTGTAAGTCACAAATCGGCTTTCAGTTCACTGTCAAAAGCACAAAACAACACAAGACCATCAGGGAAAATTAGGTATTAAGCGTCAAGTATCCCATTTGTGGTGCAATACAAGGGGACAGTTTTGAGTATTGTTTTGGCATAGAAATGTAGGTTGGCTTGCGGCAAAGACAAGTGCTCCACATCAAAAAAAGTCTTTGTACCCTTTGGAGTGAAGAACTTCACCTCCAGTGGAGAAATCCAAGTTTTCACTGTGGGCTCGCTAATCCGCTCCTTGGTCCATGGCTCTATTTCTGCTGCTCTGCAGTAGCCTCACATACTGCCCAGGGTTACAGCTGGCAGCTCCAAGTTCTCACTTAAATTGGTTTGAGTTTCTTTTCTTGGCAACTAATAACCTCTCTTCCCCCTCCCACAAAATTGGGTAAGTACTGAGTGAGACTTCCCAGGTACAACACAAGAGTTGCAGATAACAAGAATCACACAGAAAGCACCACATTTGCATTTCTTTGTACATTTATTACACTTAAACAGTCAATGAAGACAGTGCGTGCTCTTCGGAGAAGGTCTGTCCTCTCATGTCTGCCCCAAAGCCAGCAAAATAAGGTCCAAGCATGGTTACAAACATCATCCCCTTCACCCTCCACACAAATGCACTATTGGGACAGATCCTGATCCTGGTTGTAATGAGCATGTAGGGATTAGGAAGCCACGATTAAAAATATAATATTGTATCAAGTTAAATTATTCATTCACCATGCTGTTACAACCACCAACAATTCGAACATGAAACTAACACAAACATCAACTGGGTTATTTAAGAGCACAAGAGCAACATTACAGACCCTATATTTGTGGCTTCTCTGTTTTGCTTACTTCTCAGACTTTTCTTCTCCCTTTTGTTATTTGCTACTTGTTGGTACCTTGGTGTGTCCACTATGAGCTTGCTTTATACCAGGCTGTACAGAAGGTTGTATGGACTCCAAGAACGTAAATAAGACTTCTGCTTTGAGAGAATATATTACAATTTTTTCGGTCTATCATGTTGAAAGAGGCCTGTGGCATTTTTAAAAGGTTGGCGTTACAACCCAAAAGCTTCACTCAACATTTAACTATTGCATGGAGGGAGTCTCCAAGCACACTTTCCACCACATACATGCCCACACGTACATCCTTCAAGTTTCAAAGGGAGAGCAAGTCATGCTCAAACAGTACATACATTTTGACTCTTTCCTCATCATTAAGAGTAACTTCAAATCTGTATTGTGATAACACTTAAATCTGAGCCAGGCTGATGGCCTCGCTGTACTCCGTGACACATAAAAATCACTTAATAAGCATTCTTTTCCATCTCTGAGCACTCCGTACACGCAGGCAAGATGGGAAAAAGTAACGGATCAAATGATTTGCCCAAGGTCAGAAATTTGGGAGTAGCCCCCATGTAGCCAGACCTAAGCCTCATGCTCTCTTCGTTGGACTATTTTAGTTCTCCAGCGTCCTTACCCCCTGCCGCCCCCAACTCTGCTTTGCTTTTCTTTACTATCCATGATCTCTCTTCTTTTCATTCTGCAGTCTTGATACCTGCCTTTCCTCTGCCCTGGTATCATGCTCTCCACACGCATTTTTGTTTTTGTCTGCCAAGAAAGGTGTAATAGGGCTGGTATTTTTCTCTGGGAACCATTTCTGGGCTGTATTCAGGAAATTCCCCCTTTTAACTAATAAGTCTTGTATAAAAGTTACAGCCACCAAAATAGAGAAGATAAGTCTTTCTTCTAGCTTCTCCCCCTACCCACTCCAAGGTGCTGGAGGACAGGTCACCCATGATGGCGCAGCCTTCCCTTGGGTGTCTTCATCGTTTCTCCATGCAGACAGGCCACATGCCACTGCTCTGCAACTACCCAAATTCTCCCCTAGCTGCTAACGCCTTAGTGCCACCTCTGTCCCCAGACTCCAGTAGAAAGAAATGCTTTCTATCCTAATTTAACATTCTGCAAGCAGCAGTTGAACTGGTAAAGCTGTGAACGGCAAGAAAATACTATTTTTCCTTGCGCTGCAGGTTGGAAGACTCCTGGACAGCAAAAGCAGCTCTGAAGCTCCTGGAGCTGATGATACTTACCCAGGAAGTTTTCCAGCTTAAAACAGACATCATCCTCTTCTTAAATCCTCTCCTCCCTTTCCTCCAGAGAACAGCTCTTCCCTTCCCAACCAAAGCCTCACCAGCTAGCAGCTTCACCATTTGCACAGGTTATTCACGTGAAGAACTGGCTTAACCTCTGTTGGCAAGAGCGCTCTTTCCTGCAGAAGTACATCAGTGAATCCTTCTAAAATAAAGTCCCTTCAGGATTAATCCAACCCAACATCCCCTTGCATCTCAGTTACTGTGACTGTCCTTCTCTGGCCTTGACAGATCTCATCTTGGATCACTGTCATCCCCGTTAAAAAAAAAATCCCAATAAAGGACAATTTTCCCAATTTGCATCTTCAGGGTTTCCCATTGTTCTTCCTTCCATGGCTCCCCAACTCCTTGTTATTACTTTTCACATTTATTTTACAGCTTAGCTTACATCCCGCTAATTATCCTCAATGCAAAAGCAGCAGTGTCAACCACCCTCTCTCTCGTGCATGGTCACATCTCCCTGCAAAAACCCACCAAGCTGTCTCCTGCTCAAAAATATTGCTGTTACCTGGCCTTTCCCTGCCTGTTTGTGACCATGACCTGTTGTCACCCACCAGAAAGAGCTGAGCTCTGCCAGCTGGAAACTGTGTTTTGTGTTTGCACAGTTATTCAGGACGCAACAATGGACCACGGGATGCTGCAGCAACACACAGCAGCAAGAGGCAGAGGAAGGGACCCTTCTTGGTGGGCCACCCTTAATTTAAAGCAGCAAGTCTCCCCTCTTGAGGCTTATCCAACTGTCCTTAAGTGGAAATGCCAGGCTGTAACTCCCATGCCGCTCATTTTCCTCCAGGTCTGATCCACGGAGGATGGCAATCCATCCCGGCCCCGTCAGGCTGAGATGTTGATGGTGAGTTGAGCAGGGAATTACAAGGAAGGATTTGAAGTGTCACAAGATGTGTTTTTGGTATTTACAGGGATTTCTGTGTTCAGGGGCAGGCCTTTCCACGTAAAAGCAGAAGTGTGATGGAAAGGATCTTTCCCAGGAATAGCCAAAATAGCCATTATGAGCTTGTGCTTTGCAAGAGGACAAACGACCCCAATCACACACTAAGGCACACTGAGAACCACTTCAGGGTTAGGATAAAATGACAGATGTTCCTTTTTAAAACCAGAAGTTGGAGAGTAAAATGTCAGAGCTTTGGACAAAACCCTCAAATGCCAAACAAGCTTCACAAAACAGTCTGTACATCAGTCCTTCAGCTCCTGAGAATATCCCACGCTCCCAGCAACATGCACCTCTCGCACATGAGAAATCTAGCTAGTTTCAGTGTACAACTTCTTCCACTGTATCCCTATGTGTCACAACACATATTAAGATTCAATTAATACATTCTCCCTTTAAAAAGGGCACACAAATTACAAGCTCTTCCTTCCTAGGAGATAGATGCTAATTACAGGAAGGTGTTCTCCATAACAATTCTCTTCCTAAGTCATACCAATTGCCTTGTCCATTTGAAAGGTGCATTTCCAATATCGGAAGAAAAGACCCTTATTATTAGCAACGTCTGAACCACTAGCCATCAGAGTTGTTTGCATACTAGTCATGTTAATTTTTTTCTGCATAGCACTGCTTGAATCCCCGTAACACCTTCCCAGACAAAGTGCCATTAACATGCAAATGAAAAGTTCACACTCCTCCTTCCCGCGGTCCTACTCGAGATGGTACACAATTAAAGTCATAAGTGAAGGTAATGAAAGGATCAAAACAAGACAGGTTGGTTACACGTCACAGTAATGCTTGCAAATCAGTCTCTCCTCTAATTACCATGGTATTTCCAGGAGGAATCGATTACAGCAATATGGATGAATGGGATCCTAAAACTGAAAAATGTACTGGATTAAACATTAATGCAGTCATTGACTGTTATCAATATATGTATCTAATGGAGGGTGGGGCCTAGCAAAATACAGAATTGATGGGGTTTTAAATATCTAGAAAGATCAGAATCCTGGACACAGAGGCTTTAAAATAGTCCCAGCAACACAACATACCAAAAATATAAATTCATCCACCAGGCTATAATTACACTTTGTGTTTTGTTTTTATTGCAAAGATCGGTGTAAGCATATAGCCAGGCAGGAAGCCAAGCCTCAAACTCTGCTCTATTGACTGCTGAGGTCTCCATTAGCCCAGGGTGCTCCAAACAGAAATACTGGTTTATCCAGACCAAGCCTAAAGATGATACAATGCAACCTCTTCTCCATACCAGGCAAGCTTTGGATGAACATTGCCAAACAAGCATCTGAATTCAACAAGCTCCCCTCTCCTTAAAGCGTTATACACACTTTAACCCTATTTTCTGAGGAAAACAAGCTTTTGCAATCATCTAGCCCGGCCAACAGGCTCAAAAGTTACTGAAGGAAAGACTGTTTTGGCAAAATTACAAAGAAAATACACTTTCTACAATTCCTGTGACCAACAGGCAGCTGGGATGAGCCCCAAATCACCATCCGCACTGTAAGTAAGTTGGGCTGACCCTTGCCCTTGCCATTTTTGTTTGGCTGCAGCTGGCTGGTTGCTCAGGACACAAATGCCTGTCCGCCACGTAGCAGCCATGCATTTCTTCTCCAGATGTTCCTGTCATAGCTTCCAATTGCAGCTATTCATTTGTGTTACCCAGTTTCTGGACCTTTCTGTCTTGGTTTTTAGTGGTTCTGAGCCCTTGAAGCTTCAGCACTCAGCCACTGGAGTTGAAAGTGCTCAAAACCTCTCCAAAATGTGTTCCTATGTGGGACACAAAAGCTGATGAACTGTCATTAATAAATGATTTGACAACTTGAGCCTTGTGCCTACTAAAGCAGTAATGTGTTATAGTGGTCCAGCAGATTACACCCTACACAGTGGCACTGTTTTGTCTTACCTACCTTTGAGGCACCAAGATGTGCAACTTAGTCTTATACAAGGTCTGGCCTCCCTATCAAACTGAGACAAGCATCTCAGAGCACTTCTGAATCTGCCGTCTCTCTCCAGTGATGGTATCTGGGACCTACAATAACAACATTCAACTTTAGAGAACCCAACTTAGGGGCCTACAATTCAGGGGAGAAGCCAAGGCTCCATCATTCAATGAACAAACCCAACCGAACACAACAAATCCTTAGCCAACATCTTTGCAAAGGTATTTACACTTTCTGAAAGGACTTAGGGTTAACGGGACTTCAGTCTGAGAGTAAGTTATCTGGGTTATACTTTCAAGTCTTTTGGATGTACAGAGCAAACTCCAAGTGACTGTGCCTTTTGCCTCCATAAGAGGAGGACATGACACAGACAGTCATACCAGCCTGAGAAACCACTGAAATCACATTGTTGTACCACAGCATTTGAACGAAGATGTCCAGAAACACACAGGGTCTGCAAGAAAAAGCCCTGAGAGCTAGCAGGGCTCTTTCTGCTCAACAGGAATTGAACCAATATTGCAGCACTGTAGGACTGCAACAAAAATGCCATGTTTCACATGAGTTACTTGATCTCCAGGAATCGCTGATCACAGAGCTAAAAATCACAATTCAGGTAGTATCATTTTGTCTTCCTATTTCCCTGCCTGTGTCACCTCCACCGCTTGCAGTGTTACTTCTCTTTTTTGCTATCCTCTCGCATACAGCTGCCGGCTGCATTGCAATATCCATCATGCAGCACCTCACTGATAGCTGGTGGCTGCTAAGGCAGTATTTGCACTATGGTTTGCCTTACAGTTTACAAAATTCTTTGGAGCTCTTCCACAGGAAAAGCCCCACGTAAATTGAAGTTATTATTGTCATCTACAGGCTAAGTCCAGTTAAGAATTTGCTAGCGCTCACTGTTGGAGACCGTGAATGTTTGAAATACTGATCAACGTGCAGCAGAGAGGCTGAGTAATAAACTTCATTAACATTGACATTAACATTGCCTGTAACACTTTTCCCTCAGCGGCATACAATAAATCACTGATGAATATTCAAGGCATCCCTCTGAGGTTATCTCCATTTTACAGATGGAGGCAACCAAGAAAGTTTAGCAGTGACTTGCCTATAAACACAAAACAGATGCAGAATTCAGTTGTCTTGCCTTCGAAGTCCAAAATACGTCTTTCTAGACAAAACTGCAAATTATATAGGTTGATTTGCAGTGAAATTAAGGAGACTGTCATTCCCCAAAATCACTAATGGCTATTCCCCCCCAAGTTACAGCACTGGTTACTCACATTGCAGTAACACCTACAGATTGCAGAGAACTGCAGCTTCTCACTGTACAAGGTAGGGACTAACAGATAAAAGCCCTATCCCAAAGACCTTATCATGGATAATAAAATCCAATCTATACATAAATACAGGAACAGTCAAAAACAGATGAATGACTCAAAAACTGCATCAGAGGCTGAACTGGGAATGGACCAGTCCTCCAGTGTCAGACCCACATAACTAAATTCATTAACTAAGCATCACCCAACATTGCCCAGGAGATATTTTTAAAACCTTCTTCTGTATGTCCAAGAACTGATGTCATCAAGCAAAATGAGAAATATTGTGAAAGATGCGTTAACAAGATGGAAAGAATTTTTATGTAGTTTCACACGTTTTCCAGCAAGCAGTTTGACATTTAAGCGGGATGGCCTGGTTACTAATGGCTACTCTACGAATTGATGCAACAAAATCACCGCCGCGCTG